>NW_012154062.1:4704818-4800474 GCF_000956105.1 Propithecus coquereli
TCTGTTTGCTCTGCAGTGCTCAAGCCGCCTCTCCCAGGCAGACCAACGGGGAGAGCTCCTTGGAGGTGCTGGCGACTCGCTTCCAGGTGAGCTGGTGGTGCCTTCCAGCTGGGAGACGGGCACCCTGCCCACCCTGGTGTGCACGGCAGGCCAGCCCAGTTCTTCCTGCTGCTCCTCTCTCCATAGGGCTCCTTGAGGACGCACAGTGACAGCCAGTTCCCCCTGAGGTCTTCCTACTCCAGCCCAGCCTCCCCCAGCCCCTTCTCTACCCCGCCCCCTGACAGCCCGCAGGCCCTGGCGGGAGAGGCGGCCATCAGCCACAGGTGAGTGCAGCCCGCAGGCACCCTGGCCGCCTGTGCAGGGTCTCGGGAGCTACGTTTAGGGGCGCAGGGCAGGCTGGGTGTGGCCCTGGCACACACTGTCCCTTCCCCCATTTCAGTGTCCAGAGTCTGGCATACTCCCCGGGGCTCACCGCTGCTGACCGCCTGTCCTGCGGGGGTCACCTCAGAAGCCGACAGGTGAGGCCACCTGGGGGAAGCAGAAGAGGCCCCTTCGCTGGTGCCGGTGCCCCTGGGGCTGCAGGTGGCCGGTCCAGCCTGGACAGTCAGTGCCTCCTTCTCTTAGTGACAGACGTTCCTCTGCCTGGCTAGGTGGCCCGCCCACCTCCTGCCCTCCTCCTCGCCACCACCCCCTTCCCCCACGGCCCTCTCCTCCCGGCTTGCTGGCTTCCTCCCTTCCCCGAGTGTTTCTCTTGGGCCAAGGCTGAAATAGTTTCGCTGCTGTTGTTGGGATGCTTCCCTTTCGGGGCTGGCTGCATCACTCGAACACATTCCTCCCCGTTCCAAGCCTGTGCCTGCCCCGGCTCCCACCCCAGCCCCCTCTCCTCCTCTGACTCAGCTCAGAGATCCCCGTGGGACTGTGGTTCTGTGTCCAGCTGCACTCGGCTCATCCTCCGTCTCCCCCTCCCTTCCCCCCAGGTCCCACTGGCCACTGATGGCAGCCTGACCCCCCACCCTGGGTGGTATCTCTCCTCTCCAAGGGCAGGGGGGGGGCAGTGAGGGAGAGAGGGGCGGCCAGCAGTCCTGACTACAGCTGCTGGGGGCAGCGCAGGGGGGAGGCATGTCCAGCCTTTGGGGTGAAGGGGACGGGGCCCAGCTGCTGGAACCCTACTTCAGGGTTGATTCTGCGTTCCAGGAAGCAGAGCCTTTGGGGACGCGGGGGAAGGGTGCTTGAAACGGGGGGCCCTGGAGAAGGAAGGAGCAGGACCCTCCAGAGGCTGCCCAGGAGGGGCCCCCTGGGGACCCACTGTGTGCCCACCCAAGGGCCAGCCCAGCACCTCGGCCCTGGAGACTGGCTCCCGCGCGCCCCTTCTCTGAGGAATGTGGGATGTAGTTGTGGAGATCAGGCGAACATGCAGAGCAGCGTTGGACCGCTTAGGCACCAGCAGTGTGCTACTGATTAGGAAGTGGGAGGCGTTCTGGGAGGGGGCGGCGGGGCCACAGAAGGCCGTATCAGGAATCTTGCTGGACATGGAGGTGGGAGCAGGCAGGGTTGGAGAGTGATGGGGGACACTGGACACTGGTTGGGGGAAGGTAGTGGTACAGGCAGAACCCGCAGAATGGTGGGGGGGCGCTTTCCAGGGGGGCTTTGTTCTGCCACAAGCCAGAAAGTGCTGAGCCGGGGGATGGAGAGGGGGTCAGCCCCGGCTCCCTCAGCTGAGCTCCTGGGGGCCGTGGACTCAGCAGGTGGGCCTGCGGGGGGATGCAGGAGGTACAGGAGCGTGGTTTTCACGCCAGCAGTGACACCCGAAGACTTGTAGAAATGCAGCTTCTCAGGCCCCAGCCCAGACCTTCTGACGTGGACCCAGGGGTGTGGGGCAGCGGTCTGCGTTAACGAGCCCTCATGGGGGACACGGAGGTGCCCAGGGCTGGGTGGCAGGGAGCCTGGGTCAGTTCCACCTCGCCATGTGGCCTTGGACGAGCCCACCTTCCTCTCTTCGGGCCTCAGGTCAGACGAGATGCTCCGGGCTCCCTTCTGGACCCGGAGGGCTCTGGTCCTTCCTTCGGCAAATGTGTGTCCAGCAGCTGCTTCCCGTCAGACACGCTTCTAGGCTCTGGGGATTCATTAGTGGAAAAACGGAGCGACACTGCTGACCCTGCAGAGCCGACGTTCTGGTCTACAAACCTACAAACGAGGCTGTGGCCCGCCCAACGGGTGCCGGAGTCTCGGGGTCCCATAGCTCCCTGTCGAGAGTCGCTGTGCACTTTAGCATCTGAATGACTCTAAGAAACCCACTCGATTTTATTAATTTCCTAAACGTTCTCAGCAGCAGAACTTCCTGCCTCCCCACCCCCACCACTCACTCCCGAACGTCTTCGTGTTCCCCAGCTACACGCAAGCCCTTGAAGGGCAGGTGACGGGCAGCAGCTTTCCTGGGCTTGGAGGTAGAGGGTCCCTGCTTTGAAGGCAGGGGCCTAGCGCCTGGGGGGAAAGAGAAGGCAGGGCATCTCCAGGTGAGAGCTGGGCGGGCGCCTCCTGCCCTGGGCCTGGTGGTCTGGCAGGCGCTTGCCGGAGGAAGGGCTGGGGGCTAGGGGCAGAGGTGCCACGGCCTCGCAGCTGGTCGAGGCTGCAGAGAGCCCAGGGTGTAGGACACCACCAGCCCTTATGGTGCCTTTCTGGAAACTACACGTTTCCCCCTCCTGGTGGGCGCATGCCTTGGTGAGCAGATGCCAAGCGGACAAAGCGCCTCTCCCTCTGGCTGGGAATGAGGACTCGGCTCGTGCGGGGCGCACGCCGGCCTGTCCGGAGATGTGACTTGGCTCTTGAGTGCCTGAGGAAACCATCTCACGGTCCCTCAGTTGACCACACAGCACCAGCCGGCCAGCCAGGAGCCCGGGCATGGAGTCCCGGGCGCACCTCTCATGCCCCCGGGAGCTTGGACCAGCCACTTTGCCTGTCTGACGGGCAGCCTCGTCACCTGCAGAGCCCCAGGAGCAGAGAAATGTGACCTGCCGGGAGAGGCCTGGCCGGGTGGAGTCTAGGGCTGTCTTCTCAAGACTCTGAAGTTTTTGCTTTCAGCTTAAGGAGTCATATAATTTGTTTTCATTTGACCCGTTAATTCATCTGTGACTTTGAATTTTAAGATCTAGAGAAGTTGGCTTCCCAGGAGACTGTGCCCTCTGGCCTGGCACCAGCCTGCCGGGTCATACCTTGGGGGGGCTGTGCTGCCAGGTGCAGGCCCAGGCTGGGCTTGGCCCCCCCCAAAGTGCCATGAGCAGGATCGGGCCTCCCAGGGAAGTGGGAGAGGCTGGCCAGCCCATCCCGGCGCTCTCAGGAGAGGGACAGCATGTGTGGGGGACAGAGGGCCTCTGCCCAGGCCCGGCCCTGGCGTTGAGGGGGCCGCGAGCCCTTTGTGCCACCCCTGTCTGTGTCCACCTCCTCACTACAAGAGAGGGGCCCGCTTCCTACCCGCCTGCTCTGGCGGCTGTGCGGGCCCCAGCTGCACCGTCTTTGAAAACATGTAGTGTGATGTAACAGACAGGAATCTGCACGAGGGAATGTCTGTGCTCTGCCTGCTGTCACCTGGTGTCTTCATTCTGCCCCTCGCCTGGCCCCAAACCTCCACAGCCCGCACGGGCCCCCTCCCCTCCTGGAACGTGGCACCGCCTGCGCCCTGGCTCCCAGGGCAGGGTCGGGTGACGGCCACTCGCAGGGGGCCGTGGTCAGCGCGGGCTGGGAGCCCTCTGGTGTTGGGCCTGGGAACAGCGGGGCCTGGCGCCCCACAGTGTTGGCCGGAGGCCCCGGCCCTGACTCCTCCCGGTCTCCCGCAGGCCGGCCTCGGCCGCGCTGGCGACTCTGCCGTGCTGGTGCTGCCGCCTTCCCCGGGCGCCCGCTCCTCCAGCCCCAGGCTCAGGTACCAGCAGGCCCTGGGGGGGCACAGGGAGGGTCCTGGAGGGCCTAGGAGGGACAGGAGGGAGACTGTCCTCCCCAGGGGGACGGGGACCCCCTCTAAGCCTAGTCAGCTTTCCTCCCAGAACGCTCCCCCCATGCACTTGTCCTAACGCTGGGAGTGGGACTGGGCGTGGGACCCTCATTCCTGGCTGCCTCCCTCCCGCAGTGTGGACTCGGAAGCGGGAAGCCACCTTCTGGACGAGGACTCAGAAGTCTTCAAGATGCTGCAGGAAAATCGAGAGGGGCGGGTGGCCCCCCGGCAGTCCAGCTCCTTCCGGCTCTTGCAGGAAGCCTTGGAGGCTGAGGAGAGAGGTGGGCCTGGGGCTCGGGGAGGGCAGGGGTCCCCCGGACAGCCGGGCCCTGGCTGGGAGGTCGAGGTACTAGTGTGTCTTCAGTGCCCACCATGGGGCCAGGCGCCAGTCCCTGCATGTGACAGTCTGGCAGGGGTCACCTGCTGTGTACCGGGGAGGTAGCAGGATCAGGAAAGTGCCAAGGGAATGACAAGGTGGGCAGCAGGGCCCATGGGTCTGAGTCTCCAGGGAGGGCTTCTTGGCGGGCAAGGAATCTGACTCAGCTGCCAGAAAGCCAGAAAAAATATCAAGACTTAAATGGCCTTGAGATGGTGGCAGCAGGCCTAGTAGCACGGAGGGTGGCAGTGGAGGCCGGGTCTGTGGGAAAGGGGGTTGGGAACCAGGCCGTGGCGCACCCTGACCTGGGAGAACCGGTTCAATGATGACCCCAGGCGGCTTCCAAACAAGCCATGCAGACCATAGGGGTTCTTGCTAGTGGTCGGTTATTCATTTGACAAACACTGACTGTCCGATGGGCCAGGTGTGTGCAGAGTGTGGGAATCAGAGGTGGTTGTTACCCAGCGTCCCCCTTGATGTTGGGTCTACTGGGGCAGACGGGTGTGGCCAGCTCCCAAAGCACTCAGGATGAATGTCCTTTAGAGCAGCAGGGAGAGGTCGCTGCCCTGTCCAGGGAGGTGACGGGACAGGCAGGAGAGGTATTTGAGAGGCAGAGTGACCAGTGGCCGTGGCTGGTTCCAGCTCTGAGGTTTAGCTCCAAGGGGCATTTGGGGAGGCTTGGCGGAGGGGCGGAGGTGAGAAGGCTTGGAGCAAATCTTGCCCATAATGACCCCAAGGCCCGGCAGGCGCCAGGAGGCAGGCACAGGGCAGTGCAGACAGTGACTGGCCAGGGGACCCTCAGCGTCCTCAGCTGCAAACAGGATCAGCAGCCGCCCAGGAACTCTGTGCTTAGTGTTGTGCCACGTCTCAGATGCCATGATGCATGTAAAAGCCCTTTGAAAACTGTATAAAGGCCATGGTGCTGCTCTGATCTGGGATTATTATCCACTCACATCCTCATTACTGGATCCCAAGACAGGGAACGCCCGCTTCCCTGGCGTGGCAGACACCAAGCACGGGTGGCCCCAGGTTGCCTTAGAAGGGCAAACCTGGCCTTGGGTCTGCCTCCTTCATGCCGGTGACCAGCCTCAGCCACGGGTCTGGCAGGATCACCCTCCTTCCTTCCCACCTGCTCTCACGCTCGGTGTGACTTCAGAGGTCCGCCTGTAAAGGTGCCTCCTACAGCCACCTTCTTGGGGCAGCTTTGGAAGGAGCTGGGTTGCTGCTGGGGGTGGCCATGCCCTCATGTGCCTGTCTGCCCCCACCCCAGGTGGCCCTCCTGCCTCCCTGCCCAGCTCACTGAGCCCTCAGTCCTCCCTGCCCGCCTCCAGGGCGCTGGCCACCCCTCCCAAGCTCCACACCTGCGAGAAGTGCGGAACCAGCATCGCGTGAGTGTGGGGTGCCGGGGGGTGGGGTGGGCAAGGGGCGCCGGTTGTGCTCAGGAAGGTCTGGGCCCGCCAGGGACCCGGGAGAAGGCACTACCGCTGCTGCCCTGGTGGCTTTGGGGTGGGTTATTTGCAGCCTGCTTGGAATGCCTGGGCTGGCTTCTTCCGGCCACATCGCCGCCTCCTTCCCCGCCCTCTGATAATCTCAAAGCCTCGGGAGATCTGGCTCTGGACGGGGCTCCTCCTCCTGCAAAATCTTGCGCTGCCCCCTCCCTCACCCTGTGGAACAGGCAGGATTTTCCCCAAGTAGGTTTGTGCCTCTCCGTGGGTGGCATTATAATGCAACCGCGTCCCTTGGAAGATTGCTGAGCTGTCCCTCCCAGGCAGATTTCTTAAGTGCTCCGTGTGCAGGGTCAGGTGACTGACTTTAGGCAAATTCCTCAACCTCCCGGGCTCCGCTTTTCCTCTGCAGAATGGGACAGCCTCCAACCCCCTATGCACAGACAAGAAAAGCATGTTGAAAAAGTGTTTTATGTCGCGGTTCTCAAAGGAGTCTGAGTCCCTGGAGGGCGTGGGGCTGCCGCAGTGTCCCCTCTGAGGTCGGCAGGCCTGAGAAGCTGGGTTTCGGACTCGTTCCCAGTCCCGACTGCTGGTCCTGGGACCCGGGACCACACGTTAGGAACCAGTGCTCACTAAAAATCCAGAAAACCGGGGACAGGTTTTCAGTCTGTGTCAGGGAGCAGCGACTTCTTCTCTCTTTCCTGGCGGTGGGTGCGAGTGTGTCTCGGGGGTGGTCCAGGTGAGGTTCCCGAGGGCAAGCTTGGAGAGTTTCGTCTCTGAGAAGGTTCTGGCTTCCTCCCAGCTCCTGACACGAGGGTGGGGACCTCACGCTGGGTGCTGACACCTCCCCGGTCCCGCAGGAACCAGGCCGTGCGCATCCAGGAGGGCCGGTACCGCCACCCGGGCTGCTACACCTGTGCGGACTGCGGGCTGAACCTGAAGATGCGCGGCCACTTCTGGGTGGGGGACGAGCTGTACTGCGAGAAGCACGCCCGCCAGCGCTACTCGGCGCTGCCCACCCTCGGCTCGCGGGCCTGAGGCCCCCCCCGCCTCCCCTCTGCAGCCACCCGGCCAGGGCCGTGCCAGTAGCAAGTTGGGTGGCAGGGGTGACGGTGGGCAGTGGTTCTTCCGTGAACTAAATTCGGGGGCCTGAGGCCTCTCCGTCCTCGCTGGGTGAGGACAGGTCTGGGACCTGTCTCGGGCTGCCATGCCGAGGGCAGCCTCACCTTCCCCGGCCTCTCCCCTGGTCCTGTGCCAGGCGGAGGTGACCACGGCGTTTGATGTCTCTGTGTACCTTGGGGCTGAGCAGGGTGGGACACAGAAGTATCTAGAAGAAGAGAGGTGGGCCAGAGACAAACTGTATTCACTATGTAAAGTTTTCGACATGTGAGCTCTATAAATATATAAATGTGGACAAAATAAAGTAGATTCCCCCTTTCCTCTCCCCTCCCCCAGCCCTTGAGTGTGAGCTCTCCCTTCCACTGGGTGGAGAGTCCGTGTTTCCGCCCCTTAAAGTCCCCCCTCCCCACCGGGTGCCCCCTACCTGGCATTCCCATGGAGAAGGCTTTAGGTGGGTCGTGTTCCTCCTTGACCCCTTCGGAAGGATGCCTCGTGCTTTGGAGGGACCGCAGTTCTCACTGTGAGCCTGGGGAGGAGAAGGGAGGCTGGAGGGAGGCCCAGAGACCTCCCCAGGCTGGGCTGGGCCCGGCTGTCTCTGCAGCCCTCATGCTACCTGGCGCAGACACCACCAGCCCTGATGGGCACAGACGAGGCCGTGGGGATGGGGCACGCAAGGGAGGAGGGTTTGAGTCGAGGTGGGGGCAGTGGTCCTCTACCAGCCCACGATTTTTGGCCTGATTCACCAACCACTCCTAGCCCTGATCCCAGAGGACATGTCAGAAGGTCCCCACAGGTGCTGCTGGGTGCTCCAGACCTGGCCTCCCCGCAGCGAGCCCGGGGATGGGCGGCAGTCTCCGCTCTGTTTTCACAGAGAAGATCAAAGCTGGGCTTCCGAGGTGGCCTTGGCGGTCTCCACCGGCGGCTCTGTGCAATCTGGCCCTTGTTGGAAGGAATCTTGGCAAAGACTGTGTTGCCTCCTCAGGCACCTGTTGATATAATTTACACCTTGGTATAATTGTCTCGCCTTTTGCCTGGATGACTGCCTGAGGACGGGCCTTTATTTTTATAGAAAAGATCAGGGCTGGCTTGGCCGGCCCGGAATCTGTCAGCCAGCGCCAGTCAGCAGCGGGGAGCCTCTGTGGCGCCACCTAGTGTTCGGTACGGCGCACGGCAGAGGATGCTCGCAAAAGAAATTCAGTTCGCCGGTGAATGCCTGGGTTCTCGGCACCGTGGGATTGCAGAAAGATCTGGCACTTCCTTGCTTTCCTGGAGATAAAAGGCAAGTGGCAGCGATCGAGCCGGCATGAATGAAACAGCGCCGTGTGGCAGCGAGTGCCCAGCGAGCTGAGAGCAGTGGCCGTCTGCGCGGAAGGGTGCCCGGGTCTTGGACCGGCGGAGGAGAGGAGTGCTGCGCGGTGGGTGGCTGCAGGTGGGACGCTCGGTTCACAGCGGTGGCTGGCGGGGTGCTCCGATGAGATTGGAAGGGGGCGGGAATGCTAGCCTCGTTCTGGGGACGCTTGGGAAATTTTAAGCAGGTAGGTGGCAAGTTGGAAAAGGTGGGCTGAACTATTGGTGTGGTCAGATCCCGGCCTGTGACAGGCCATGCTGGCAGCAGTGTCCTAAGAAGTGGAGGACAAGTGGTGACGGGGACGCTTGGGAAGTGGTCATGCAGTGAGCTGCTGAACGCCTTCCAAAGGCGGAACAGCTTCAGGTGCAAATCCACCTGTGGCCTGTGTTTTTTGGTTTTTTCCCCCCATTTATTTTTTATTCGTATACGTTTGTGGGGTACAAGGGCAACTTTGCTACAATTGTACGTGCCAAGCAACCTCCCATCGTCCACCCGCACCCACCTGCCCTTGTCCTTCAGTCGTGGCCTCCGGCTCTCCCCCAGGGGGCCAGAGGGTTTCCGCACCAAGTTCTGTGCGCCACACAGCTAGCCCGAGCTCAATCTCGGACACGAGCTCCTCTGGAAATGAAGTTATTAGTCAAACCGGTTTATCAGCAGAGAAGGCCGAGGGCAGCCATTAGTCTCTCACCCCCACCTCTTCCCCACCCCAGGCCAGCTGGCCGCAAGCACCCACCCCTCCGCCCAGACGCTCACTGGTGCCCTGTACTGTGTCTGGTGCGGCACCCTCCTCACTCCTTTCTGCATTTCGGGAAATAACTTCAGAAGTGACAGATTTGCATTAGAAGTAGCCTGAGAGAGCATCGAATACAACCCCAAGCCCGTGTGGTTAGAGATGGGAAAGCAGCTTTTCCAAAGTGACACAGTGGGATAATAATGGCTAACACTTAGGAGCACCTTTTGATGTGCTAGGGACCTCTTAAATGCTTTAGCTCACCCCTCACAACTCTGGGATAGGTACTATTGTCATCCTTGTTCTGTGGACGAACAAACTGGGCACGGGGAAGTGAAGTTTCTGGTCCCAGGACTCCTGGCTAGTAAGAGGATGGCCGGAGAATGGAACCAGGGGTCCTGGGTTTCTGGCTTATAGCAGGCGGGGGCGCTCCTGCCCCTCTGTCGCCAGAGGCAGCCTTCCAGGGACAGCTCCAGCCACCTGGCGACAACAGGAGGCCACCACAACCCCTCCTAACCCTCCCCAGGCTGGCAGGAGCTGCCTCCAGGCTTTGTCTTCCTGCCTCCGTGCCGGCTCAGGCTGCGCTTGCAGGAAACAGGCTTCCGGCGGCGGGACTTCCCCATGGCGGTGCAGGGCCGCTGGGCATCCGTGGCCTCAGCCTGAGGACGACTCTGCTCTGGCCCCCCTCTGTCTCAGGAACTCGGGGTGGCTGCTCACCTTGCCAGACGGGCAGCGGGACATGGCTGTCTGCCCTCCCATTCCTTCTGCATCACTCAGAGGGAGTGAGGCCAGTCACACAGGGCCACAGAGCCCTCTGGGAGGTGAAGGCCTGGCGGGGCTCTGGGCTTGGGGCTGCCACTCGGGAAGCACGTAGGCCCCCACCTCGAGGGTTGGGTCTCAGATGCTACAGGGCTCCTACCTTGCTGCGTGTGCATCTGCGCAGAGGGCGGGGGCCGTGGCCTGGCCGGAGTGTGTGCTGTGTGTGCTGGGGTGGGTGTGTGTGTGTGTTTGGGGGGGTTCTTTTGAGTCACACACAAAGCGTTGTGCTGAGACACCGCATTCCTGCTGGCTGGGCTTCCTGTTTCCAGATGCATTCCTGCCCCAGAGTCACCACGGAGACTGCTTGGAATCCGCCCCACATTCTCCAAATTCAGGGCGCGATTGGCAAAGGCTCCCTCCTCTTCACCTCCCCATGCTTTCACCTTGGAGGGAGGAAGCCACCTGATCAGCCTGCCCTCCTGCCCTGGCAGTGCCGGCCTGGGGGCTGGCAGGGCTGGGGGGTTTGCTGCCACATAGCCCCTTGGACTTGCTTAAGGGAGTCCCTGCCAGGCCCCGCACTCCAGAGTTCCCTCTCTGGGGGGTGCTGGTGGGGAGAGAGAAAGTGTCCAGGAGGATGGGGCCCAGAGGGGCAACCCAGGGGACCGATGGCTAGCAGGGAAGGGCTGGGACCTAAGCATCAGGGTGTTGAGACGTGGTGGGCAAGTCAGGCACTTGGCTCTCATTCTGCCCGCCCAGGGCTTGGCTGTGGGCCTCAGTTTCCCTAGCTTGTAAAGTTATAAAATCTGAGAGTTGGTGTCTCTCTGACGAAGGCTCCTGTGGATGGTGTTTGAGGGCGGGAGGGAGCAGGGAGCAGAGGGGGTGGGCAGACTGTGTTCTCCCTCCCAGTTAAAAACCACTTCCTTCCAGTGGCGGGGCTCCGGCCCCTCCCCCAGAGGCCCAGGTGCAAGCTTGCACGTCCCCAGCTCCCTTATCTGCCTCCAGGGAATTTGGGTCCCGCTGGGATTTTTTCCAGCCCTAACCCCCACCCTCAGGAGGAGGAGGAGGAGGAGGCTTCTTCCTCCAGCCCTGTCTGGTCACCGGGCTGTCTCACCTCCTTTAAGGATGGGGAGTGGGTGGTGGTATCCCACCGGCCAAAAGGGCGGGTGGGGACGGGGAAGCATCTACACTTTGGCCCAGTCTCGGGGCTGCTCCTGTCGACTGGCTCACGTCTCCCCAGGCCCGAAACCCTCACCCAGCCCCAGCTTTAGGGCACCCGGGATGAGGCGTGGGACGGCAGGGGTTCGGATGTAGCCAGGACACACAAGGGCCCTGCAGTTGTAGTAAGGGATTTCCCGCGGGGGCAGGAACGGAGTCCCCTTTCATCGCGCCAAGTTCCTGAGAGATTTGCCCCGAAGCCCCGGGAGCCCGCGTCCCGGTCCGCGCACTTCCCACCGCCAGCACGTGGGGCTGTTTCCTTCCGGGCTCCGTCCTGTCCTCCCCCCGCACCCGCGGGCTCCAGGCGGGCGGCAGGAAGGCAGCCCGGGCGTGTGGACCGGGTGGGGCGGGCTGCTGGCGTCCCGAGCCCGACGGCGTCCCCAGGCGGGGGCCGCGCTCCTCGCAGGACAGCGGGTTCGGGCCCTCATCCTCGCCCCAGGCAGCACTGGGGGGCGGCGGGGGTGGCCGGGCGAGGAGCGGTGGCCGCGCAGAGCACCTTGCCCCTCCTTCCCCGCCCCGCCCCCCGCCAGGAGTGTCCCGGGGCCGCGCCCAGCCGGGTAGGGACGCGCGCGCTGAGCCGCCCGAGCGGCGGGGGACGGGCCGGGAGCGGCGCGCAGGCTGCGGCGGGAGCGGGCCATGCTGGGCCGGCGGCGCGTCTTCGCCGTGGACGGCCGGGGTGAGTCGCCCGCCCCAAGGCCGGCGGGGGCCTCCTGCCCCCGGGCCGCCCCCGCGCCCGCCACCCTCCAGGGCCGAGACATTAGGCTGGGGCTTCTCGCAAGTTGGAGACCTTCTGGCTTTGGCATTAAACCAGCCATCGCCTCCATCCCTGTTCCTGTGGGTCCCCTTCCCTGTCACGCCCTGTCGCGAGCCTGCCCGCTCCCGGGGGGGATCAGCCGACTCTGCTGCCTGCGCCCTCCGTGCGCGCCCCAGGCCAGCGGGCGGTGCCAGCATCTCCAGGCCTCCCAGCGGCTGCTTGCCCAGAGGGGGCCGGATTGGCATCCGACCTCCGCCTGGCGGGCTCGGGTTCTGCACCCGAGTCACAAGGGGGCCTGGCACAGAGATGACAACGAGTGGGTGCTCGTGCTCCCCTCTTCCCTTCCTTTCACTTAAGTCGTTCCTTTTAAACTCTTCGCAAAATCTTCGCTATTTCTCACTTAAAAGGACGAAAGCCCAACGTGGCCAGAGCTGTTACTTTGATCACTCTCCCCCAGAGCGGCTTCATCTTGCATCCTGGCGCTGGGGGCGGAGAGCAGTGTGGTCCCCAGGCTGGTCTTGGTGCCCTTCCCCCTCTCATGGAGGCGGGCACAGTCCTACTCCCCTGGGGGAGCAGCTGAAGAGCCTGTGGCCCCAATTTATGACTGGAGGGCTGTAGCCAACCCTAGTGGGGGCGGCACAGGCTCCCGTGGCCTGGGCTCCTTACTGCTACGTTTACTGTCAAGAAGGGACCCTCATCCCTGCGTTTCCCAAGCAGAGCTGGGAGCTACCTGGGTGGCGCTGTGGCTGTCCGGTGTCCTCCCTTCATCATGGGTTCAGGACGCTCCTCCTGGGGAGAGCTGCCAGCTGCCAGGAATGCTGGGGGCGTTGGGGCCTTGTGCCCAGCCTGACACTGACTCTCATTGCAGATGGGGCTGGCGAGGACCTGGCACGTGGCTGTGTAGTGCCTGGAGTCACCAGCACCTACAGACGCATCCCGGACGTGGCTCATGGGTGCTCGGCAGACTCCTGGCATTGGGGTGGTGAGCTGAGAGGAGTCGGGAGGCAGGTGACGCTTCTCAAACTGGCTTCCCGGGACTCAGGAGTGGAGATGGCAGTTGGGGACAGCCCCCTGGCCACCTTACCAGGTCTTTCTCAGGACTCTCTGGACTTTGAGCCCCTGGGGAGCCCTGAGCTCCCCGCCCAGCGAAGCCGGCTCCTGGCCAGCCGTAAGCTGGAGCAGGTGCTGGAGCGGTCGCACCGGCCCGCCAGCTTGTCAGGACAACACCGCCCCCTGCAGCCACCAAGCAAGCTGGAGTGTGAAGTGCCTCTTTTTGGAGCAGGGGAACAGGAGTCCACTGAGGCAGACACTGACGGACAGCCAGGCCTGGAAGCAACAGAGGCGGTGAGTGCCAGCTCTCGGGCTGGGGACAAGTGGGATGGAGACGGCCCACCCTGCACTGGCTCTCCCGGGAGCTCTCTCGGGGTGGGGCACTCCTTGCCCCTAATTGCCCGGTGGTGTCATAGCTTCTTGCCTCACCCAGCTCCCTGCTGTGGTGGCCAACCTCGAAGAGGAGGTAGGCAGCCACGGCCCTGTCTGAAACTGAGCCTGGCTGGGCGCTGGGGCGGCAGCTGGGTGCGCTCCTCCTCTGCCTGCCCGCTCTGCCCCCATCTGCTGGCTGGGCACACCCAGCTGCCTGGGGTGTGGTGGGGGTCTGGTTGAGTTCAGGAGTCTCCCCTACCTCACCGTGTCCCACAGGTGGGGGGCTTGGGGCCTGCATCCTGGGCCTGCCTCCCCGGGCAGGGTCTCCGCTACCTGGAACACCTGTGCTTGGTGCTGGAGCAGATGGCGCGGCTCCAGCAGCTCTACCTGCAGCTCCAGACGCAGAGGCCCCCTGGGGTGAGTGAGCGTGGCAGGGGAGGGGTGGTTATCAGGCCATCCAGTGAGGGAGGCAGGGGAGGGGCAGGACCCCTAGACCTGTGGCTGCCTTCAGAATAGCCTCCACCCTCTAGGTGGCCCTGACCGCCCACTCTCCCCTGTGCACAGGATCCTGCCGAGGAGGAGTTGGCTGTGGCCCCGTTGCCTTCACTCTCACACTCCCCAGGCAGTGGGTTGCAGGGGCCATGGGAGATGCAAGGACAGCTGGAAGAGACAGGTGAGGGGCAACGTGTCTCCCTCTATGTCCTGCCTGCCCCATCTGCCTGCCCAGGGTCCCACCAGCAGACCCCCTGAGCCATAGCTTGATGAGGTGACTTCCTGTCCCTGGCCCTGGGTAACCTGACTCTCTTTCTGAAGGGGCAGAGGCAGCCAGCACCAACCCTCCCAGGCTCCCAGAGGCCCCAGTGGAGCCAACTCACAGCTTTCCATGCTGCCAGGGACACAAGGTAGGCGGTGGGTATATGTGCAGCAGGTGGTAGGATAGGGTGGGGTGGGATGGAGGGTGGTGGGGACACTGGGCACCCTGAAGGCCAGAAACCCTGGGAAAAGGACAGGATTGATTCCTGTTTGGAGCAGGTGACTTGTTCTGGCTGTGGTGACAGCTGTCTCTGGGAGCTTGGTAGGGGGTATGTGTGTGGGGAGGGCTTTGTGGTGACCCCTCATCCTCTGCTCAGCGGGATCCCTCCCACTGGGACAAGGTCAAGGTCCTACTCAACCGGATCCGCTGGAGGAGCCATCAACAGCCCGAGTCCCCCACCCCTCCCAGCAGTTCCGGCCCTAGGTGAGTCCTGTGCCCAGCCCAGGTTAGGGCAGGGAGAGGAGACTGATGAACCAGAATGCTGAGATTGTCTTGTTACTTGTCATTTTTGTCCTTGTGAAACTTGAGAGGCATAGATGGTCTCGGAGGGGGTGCTGGAAGAAAGAGAAAGTAGTTAAAACACCCCATTTTCAGATGAGAAGGCTGGGTTCTGGGAAGAGTTGGGGGTAGTTGCTTTCCCAAAGCCACACAGTAAGTCAGTGACAGGAGCAGAACATGGGAAATCTCCTCACCCCAGCTCGGCAAGCCCTCACCCCTCCTCCATGCTGGAATTTAGGGCCCTCCCTGGGTTTGTGGGGGAGCCAGGTGAAGGCACAGTCAAAGGATTATTCCACAGTGGGTGCAGTCCATCATGTCTCGGGTTGTCCTGAATAATTCTCGCGGGGGGGGAAGCAGCAGCAAGTCATTTGACATCCTCAGGCTCCCCGCAGCAGATACACAATATTCTTCCAACTTGGGGGCCATTGTTACCTTCATTTCCTCCTTCTAGACCAATGCCTCCTTTTCTTTTCCACAGGATTGAGCCCAGGGACCACCTGCCTGAAAGGCCTCAGTGCTGCACCCACCGGAAAACCTTTATGCCATCATTAGTGGTGAAGAAGCAACGAGCAAAAAACCTTTCTGTATGCTGAGACCTCTTGGTGCAGCAGGTGACCCTGGATGGAGGGGACTTGCCATGAAGTCTTCCTCACCCTTTGCCCTGTTGCTTCTTGTCCTCACTGCCAGGAAAAGCTGTTGACACTTGCCCTTCTCCCCAAGGCAAGGGCTGAATCTTTCTCCTCCAAGCAGCCTGGCAGAGGAACCCTGTTGCCCCGAGAGGCCCCCAAGATCTGGCAGCTCTAGGGCTTCTCCTCCTTGCCAGAATCCCGGGACATAGACAATGTGAGCTAACTTATCAGGTGTCCATGGAGTGTGTTTGGCATGGTCAGCTGTCTGGGCCCAGCATGTTGCAGATAGGGAATTGTGAACAACGAATCTCTCTGTGGGACTGCAGTGTTGTGAACTGCCTGGATCCAACCATGTCCTCTGGAATCGTGCATCCAAAGGTTGGTCTTGTGGGTGAGCTAACTACCGAAGGATGGAACTGACCTTCGTCCCACAGTGGGCCGTTCCTGAACTTTCCTCCTCATTGCTGCGCTGGCAGCTCTGGGACAGAGCACGGTGCTGCCTTGGCTGCCTCTGCACGGAGTCTTGCCCCCTGGAGCAGAGCCCCTGAAGACTGCACCAGGAATGGGGACGATCAGGGACAACATGAGGAACAGCTGAGTAACCTTCAAAGTCCATTCTCAGCTGCTCTGCTCCATACTAGCTTTTACATGTCAGAACTGAAACCAGAAACTCATGCTAGTTTTTAGACCCTGACAAAGTCTAAACTTTTCTGAGCCACAGCTTCTCACGTGGAATAACGATCCTGCCTTACCTACCTCACAGGCTTGTTATGAGGATAAAATGAGATTAAACTGCCTCAAAGTGCTTTGTGAATGTTAGGTGAACGGGAAAGGGGAGGGCATGGGGGCTAGCAGGGTGGCTGGATGGGACGGATGATGGGGAGGCCAGGACTAATAGGGACTAAAATGGCCAGTTTTCTGGCAAGATTTTGAGCAAGTCATGTCATGGAGGTCTCCTAGGTTCCATATTTGAGAATTAGGGCACTGATTCCTGACTTGCTCACCCCCAGGGCTGCTGTGGGGGTGCGGTGCATGGAAGGACAGAGTGCTAGGGATTTGCATCAGTGGCTTGAGTAAGCCACAGGAATGTCTCCTAGAAATGGCCACTGCTCAGGCATCCTCCTCCAGTCAGGAGGGGCTGGTTCTCTTGCTGCTGCACTCTCGGCGCTGCCAGAGTAAGGCAGGGGCAGTAGGCGGTGGGCGCTCCCTTGCTTTTTGGGGTCCAGCTCCAGCTACCTTGGGCCTAGGAACCAATGCTCTGACGCCTACTTTTCCACACGGACACTTAAGCGAGGACACCAGGCGCGGCTTCTTAACGCGCATCCGATCCGGGAAGGCTCACTTCCGTTTCCCAGTTGCCTCGGGATGGCAGGCCGGCGTGGGGGAAGGGAGAGGTCGGTGGAGACGAGGGAGGGACCATATCCGGGAGAGTGGCAGCTTCCGACCAGTGGTCGCGCTTCCGGAGAGACGCTTCCGGTGGCGGCGGCAGCAGCGGCTGTGGTGGTTCCGGGTGTCTTTGTCCCCCCGGTGTCGCGGCCCTGGCCCGCAGGTGGGTAGGGGGGGCCCCCGCCGCCCCTCCGCTCCGTCGTCCCTCCGCCCCTGCCTCGGCCGAGGGGCTGGGAGGACCGGGCGGCGAAGATGCGCGGGGTGCGGAAGGAGCCGAGCCCCCCTTCGGGCTGCAAGTCCGGTCTCCCTGGCAACGGCCTCAGCCCTGGGGGCGGGCGGGAGGAGGAGAAACCGCGCGCCTTCGTCCTCCCCCGGTGGCCTCGCTGCGGCCGGGCCGGGACACCTGGCGCCGCGGCTGCTAAGGCCGGAGCGGAGGGCCCCGGAGCGTGGGAGCAGGAGGGCAGGCGCGCAGCCCGTTTTGCGTTCGCCCGGCCAGGGAGCCACCTTCCCACCAGCCCGTCGGGGAAACAACGGGCCGGGCTTCCGGGGAGCGGGCCCACAGCGTCTCCTGGCCCGCACCGGCCGCCTCCATTTTCCCGGGCCCTGCGTGGAGGGTTTCGGCGGATGTTTTTGAATGAATGAATGTCACCGGGGTTCTTTCCAGCCCTCCACCCCAGCAACTACTCTGGGGGTGGCGTGGCATAGTGAGAGGAGCATTAAGTTGTTGGGAGACCTGGGTGTGAGTCCCAGTTTTGTCTCTAACTAGTTACGTGGCCCCGGCAAGTCTCTTGATCTCTCTGAGCTTCAATTTCCTTTTCTGTGAAACAGTATGACAATATCACCCACTACTGGGTTATTGTGAGGGTAAACTGGAAATAATGTAATTTCTCATTTTATTTACTGATTTCTTTACATTTTCTCCGTCCATGGCCTTCATTCAGTCTCAGTATCCACCTCCCTGCTTTGCTGAAGATTCTTAGTTACTTAAGGTTCTCCACCTTTCTGGGGGTAGATAGAAATCTCCCATATGAGCTGTTAATGTATTTCTTTTTGGATTGAAGGTTTTTTCCCAAGATTCTGAAAGAGGACAGCATTCCCAATGTCCCAGTTTAAGCGCCAGCGGATCAACCCGCTTCCAGGGGGACGCAACTTCTCAGGTGATCACTTTTCTCCCTACCTGGCCTCATACTGGGAAGTACGTGCTCTGGAGTTACTTTCAAATATTGGCTTTTGGGGTTTCCCTGGTGGAGCGCAATTTACTGCTGCTGTTTCTTAGGCAAACAGGAGATGCCCAGTGGTTGCCGGTGAAGCCCTGTGGAGGAGCTGGTTGGAGCTTTGCACTTTGGGTTTACTGTCTCCTCTAGCTGACTCTAGTACTTAAGGTGGTAGGTGCAGTTCCTGGAGGTTGCTTCTCTGTCTCCATAGGCACGGCTTCAACGTCTCTTCTGGGCCCTCCTCCTGGTTTGCTCACTCCTCCTGTGGCCACAGACCTGTCCCAAAATGCCAGGCACCTTCAGGTAGGTTGGGCATCCTTCGTGGTGAGTTTCAGCCCTTGGGACTACCCAGCATGCGTGGATGCCTGATGCTCTTTCATTTCTTACATAACAGTGTTCATCGTTTCTGACCCCTGTCTTGGTATTGGGCCAGTATGGAGGTGACTAGACACCTCTCATACTGGGGAGTCTTAATTTCTGGCTCCAGGGAAATCTTTGGGGTGCCTCTTGGAATTAAAGAACTAGAAATCCTAAAAGAAGCTTGTGAGCCAAGGATCAACTCAACTGTACCCCACTCCAAAGATGGATTGTGACCACTATATACATGTGCTTTTCGATAAACTGCACTGAGCTGGGGCGTGGGCAGAGATGAGACCCTAGTGGCAGAATAAGGTTTTGCCCAGGTTGCTCGCTGTTACTTTTTCAACTGCAGTCTTTCTTTACAGGGTGGGGAGAAGCAGCGGGTCTTCACTGGCATTGTTACCAGCTTGCACGACTACTTTGGGGTGGTGGATGAAGAGGTCTTTTTTCAGCTAAGGTAGGCTTGAGGCTGGTCCCTACCAGAAATGCTTGTTGGATTTAGTTCTGTCACCAAGCTGGTGGCTCCCCACCTCCAAAGCCATTGCTTTGCTGTTTTTGTGCAAGATGTGAGAAATCTTGATGGAGATTCTCATGGGGGCAGTTAGGGTGGCTTGGCCAGGGTCCTTCTCCTGATGGGCCTCCTGGCTTGTGTGCTGGCAGCGTGGTGAAGGGCCGGCTGCCCCAGCTGGGTGAGAAGGTGCTGGTGAAGGCTGCATACAACCCAGGCCAGGCGGTGCCCTGGAATGCTGTCAAGGTGCAAACGCTCTCCAACCAGGTATTCACCTCTCCTGAGCATGCGCATTGGAAAGGGGAGGGATGGAAGCCCTGGGCCCTGACAGCTGGGCAAGGACATTATTTTTGTCGAGGGGGTGGGACTGCATCTTTCCAAGGTAGAAAGTGAGTCAACCATGGGATCCCCTGAATTTCCTGGCTACTATCCTGCAGCCCCTACTGAAGTCCCCAGCACCTCCCCTTCTGCATGTGGCAGCCCTGGGCCAGAAGCAAGGGATCCTGGGAGCTCAGCCTCAGTTGATCTTCCAGCCTCATCGGATTCCCCCACTCTTTCCTCAGAAGCGTGAGTACCAGTGGCCTGGTTGTTGGGGTGTGGCTTTATGGGGTACTCTGGATGAACGGATTTGTAACTGTCAAGTTGCTGCTGTCAGAATAGAAGTGGGTACTTCTGTGCACTGGAAGAAAGGGAGGGGGAAGCTGGGCAGGTCTTTTTAGGGTGTTTGAGTTACCGGCCATCTCCTCTCTGCAGCTCTGAGTCTCTTCCAGACATCGCACACACTTCACCTGAGCCACCTGAACAGATTCCCTGCGCGGGGCCCTCACGGACGACTGGATCAGGGCCGAAGGTAAGAGGATGATTAAGCAGAAAAGATGTTTTATTTGCCTTTAGGAGTAATGTCCCTTTTTTGGCCACCTGTTGACACTAACATTCTGTTTCTACAGCTAGATCCTAATCCCTTTTCTCTGAAATCAGCAGACACATTGAAATGTATATATAAATATTAGAACTTTATATACTGGTTTAGCAAGCAGGGATTTGATGTAGTTCATCATGTTGAGATGCATTTTAAATACATGATTTCTCGGCTGGGTGCACTAGCTCATGCCTGTAATCCTAGCACTCTGGGAAGCCGAGGCAGGAGAATTGCTTGAGCTCAGGAGTTTGAGACCAGCCTGAGCAAGAGCGAGACCCCGTCTCTACTAAACATAGAAAAATTAGCTGGGCGTTGTGGTGCATGTCTGTAGTCCCAGCTACTCCGGAGGCCGAGGCAGGACTGCTTGAGCCCAGGAGTTTGAGGTTGCAGTGAGCTATGATGATGCCACTATACTCTACCCGGGGCACCAGAGCAAGACTCTGTCTCAAAAAAAAATACTTTTTTATTTCTAGTCCCTAAGATTGAGATACCAAGAATTGAAACTCTCAAGAAAATAGTAATGTATCAAGAAAAGTAATATTGCAGTATGTTTTAGTTACTAGTTTCAAATATATTTCTTTATATATATATATATATACACACACACAATGTATACATAAATGTAGCGTTAGAATGTTATGTCGCACTCTGCTCAGAAATTCAAGCCTCGTGCATTCAACGTGCAGATAGCATTCTTGGCCATCCACAGAGCAAGCATTTGAGCCGTTGAGAGGCATCCTAGGTGATCCTATGTCATCTGTGAGCATTGGGGACTTTCAGGAGCATGCTGCTGTCTGTCCTCTGTCCAGTTTACACCTTCCATGTCTCCTACTCTCTCCCTGAGTGTTTTTGCTAATATCTCTACAAGTTAAGCTCTAGACTAGTTTATGACTCATTCTAGTTCTATCTTCATTTTAACTTTTTATAATGGAAAATTTCAATTTATGCAAAGTAAACAGAAATGTGTGATGAACCCTCATGAATAGCCATCACCCAGCTTTAACAGGTATCATCATACCATCATCTGCCGTTCTTTTCTTTCCCTACCTCCATCTCCTCACTGCCCCTTGATTTTTTTTAAAGATCAAATTTATGTAGATTGAAATGCATAAGTCTTAACTGGAAAATTTTGACAAATGGAAAATCCCATGTAACTCTCACCCTTATTAAGATTTAGAACATTCCATCAGTCCAGAAAGTTCCTGTTGTAGCTCTCTCTTGAATGCAGTACATAGAAGAAAACACCCCCATCCCAAATGCCAGTAGAGTATTACACGGCAAGAGCTGACAGTGCAAACCCTTCAGTGTAAACACTTCAGAGGAGCCTGGATAACTCAGAGAAGAAGTTTAGGCAAAGTGCTGTAGCTAGTCTCTGTGGTGAAGCGTTTGTTCCCTGGGGGTAGGTCACTGTGAATTCTAACTCGGGAAAAGCTTTGTCTAGGATTGTCTTCCGTGGTGTTTCCACTACTTAAAACCCTTTGTCCCATTCTCCGGTCACGGGTATATTTTTGCATGCACCCACCCCTCTGGTCCTGTGTATCTTCCTCATCTTCAGTTTCCAGGAACTCTCCCCTGCTTATGTTCTGTGAATTTATTAAAGATCCATTCCATGATGATCACAGCAAACCCTTCAGAGATAATGTAGCCCGGGTGGAAATCTATGACTGCTATAGACTTTCTGCTTTGGGTTCAAATTCAGGCCGGCCTTCCGTGAAGTCAGTTTGCTTTGATTGTCCCGGATGTGCTGAGCCCTGTGCAAGGCCTGTGTTATATTACTTTGGTCACAGTGCTTCAGTGTCATAGCTTCTAGAGAAAGGAAGTACGGGTTGAGCATCCCAAATCTGAAAATCCAAAATCCAAAATGCTCTAAAATCTGAAACTTTTTGAGCACTGACATGATGCTAAAAGGAAGTGCTCACTGGAGCATTTCAGATTTTGGAGCTTTCGATTTGGGATGCTTAACCTGTGAGTGTAATGTAAATATTGCGGAATCCAAAACACTTCTGGTCCCAAGCATTTCAGATAAGGGCTAGTCAGTCTGCATCAGCCTGGGAGGGAGATATTACCACCAGTCAGTGGAGAGAATGTGTAGAGTAGGAGAAGGGGTGACAGGAAGTAGGTCACTCTGGGGGAGCAACTTTTAATTTATAAAGGACCCAGCCATATTAGTGTTTGCACAGAAGCCGAGCTTTATTTTGAATTCCAGGCTTTTGGGTGCAGGGAACAATGTCTCCATGGGAAGGTACTGCTAACCTACTGAGGTTTTTAGACAGGTCTGTCCAGCTGGGCTTTTGCTGCTGCGGGTACTGAGATGTCATCACTGGTACTGCCTTGTGACCTCCTGACAGTTCACAGTAAGGGGAGAAAACTGGCCACTGAATCCACAGGATTCGTTGGAACACACAATTTAACTAGAGGGTGACAGCGTTTACTGGAGTTCTTCAGTCACGGGTGAGCCGAAGAGACTTGTCGAATGACTTTGGAACAGGGCTTTGTTAGAAACGTGGACGCACTGGCATCCCATCTAGGGGAGATAAGGAGGCTCTGGGATGGAGATGCTCACGAATAGGGAAGTGATCCAGGCACACAGAAAAGAACAGAAGTCTCTTGTTGAATCTAATCCCCTTAGTCACTGCTATGCGGTAACAGGGAAAGGACCAAGCAGGTCTAAGAGGAAGAACAAAAACCTGGTGAATAGACTCAATGCAGCTACCTAGGCAAAGAGAAATGGCAGCTAATTTTATTTCTCTCGTGATGTGGGGGACTGTTCCTTTATGAGTCAG
The DNA here is from genome assembly GCF_000956105.1 of Propithecus coquereli. Taxonomy (NCBI): domain Eukaryota; kingdom Metazoa; phylum Chordata; class Mammalia; order Primates; family Indriidae; genus Propithecus; species Propithecus coquereli. The sequence goes on from NW_012154062.1 coordinate 4,727,080, forward strand.
GCATTTTAGAATGAATGGTCTAACGGTCTTTTCTCCTCTACTATTTTTACTTACTGTACCCATTACGTAGTTATTGTATAATACTATAATAAGTGATTTATTACAAAAATGTATAAGGTAGTGCATGCCGTTTCATAAAATTAAGATATGAAAATGTATGGTTTTGTCTTCTTTCCCTTTAAAGACATCTGTTATTAACAGGTGGGCACTAAAGAACCTGAGAAAATAATTTTGAAAAGGAAAATCACTTACTGCCACTTTTTCCTCCTGTGTTCTTGTTTGGTTTTTAGCTATACATGTGCATACTTTTTGCAGTTTTAACCTTAGAGTTCAAATGACTTTTGTGATTCTTAAGCATTTTTCCATATTGCAGCATAATCCTCACGTTTCCTTTAGTGGCTGTGTGATTATTTTTATCTACTGTAAAAATCTGGGTATTGCTGGATATGTATGTGGTTTTCTTATTCTCAGTTTATGCTGCTTGCTGTTTTCCTACTATGTACAACCTGTTTTTGTTTTTTGAATTAACTTCCTTGGGATACATTTTCAAGAGTGATGGGATTATTGGAGCAAAGGGTTTGAGTATTTTTATGACTTTAACGTGTACTGTTAAGGGTCTGTTACCGGGAACTGTCTGAGAAAGTTTACTTTATAGAACCTGTAGCATGTATATCTCTTGTTGTTCAAAGAAAAATCAATTTTTTCTCATTTCAGAAAATTACTTGTTAATTTATAAAGTTCAGAAAAATAGAAGAAAATTACAAACGAGTTTATCAGAGGCATCTACTATTAATACTTTATTTTCTTTCAGTTTTTTAAAGCTTTTTTTTTTTTGCACAGTTGAGGCCTACTGTAGACATGGTGTTGCATGCTGTACTTTTTGCTTAACATATGCATGTTTTTCTATGTTATTACAGGAGTTTAAATATGCATTTTAATGTCTTTGTAACATGCTGTCATATGGCTATGAGTGTGGCTGCTTTATCCATTTCTTAATGCATGGTGGGGATTCAGATTGATTCCAGTTCTTTCTTTTTAGACCAGTATGTACTGAATACGTATGTAACAATGTGGTTTCTTCTTTTGGTGATGCATCAACCTCCAGCGATGACTACGACTCCAAGAAACGCAAACAGCGGGCTGGTGGAGAGCCTTGGGGTGCTAAGAAGCCAAGGCATGACCTGCCTCCTTACCGAGTCCATCTCACCCCCTACACTGTGGACAGGTGAGTAGCAAGGCTGAGGGGGACTGACACTAGCCGCTGGTAACAGTGTCATTCATGTGTGAGATGTGGTCTGTGCAAACGCACGTGTGTATTCTTACAGACTTGTTTTAAACAAAGGAAACCTATTGTATATACTGTTGGTACTCTCTGCCTTTTCACTTCATATGTCTTAGATTCGATTCCATATTAACATTTATTAGCTCAGCCTTGTTTTTTAGCAGCTACACAGTATTCCGCTGAATAGATGAACCATAATTTATTTAATCATTCCTCCATTTGCACTCTAATTATCCTAAATATTTCTGTAATAAACATCCTTCTATATACTTCTGTATGTTTTTTGAGATCACTGCCTAGAAATGGAGTAGCTGGCTCAAAGGGCGTTTTGTTTTGTTTTGTTTTTTTGAGGCAGGGTCTTGCTCTGTCACTGGGCTAGAGTACAGTGGCGTCATCATAGCTCAGTGCAACCTCAAACCTGTGGGCTCAAGGGATCCTCCTCCTGCCTCAGTCTCCCTGAGTAGCTGGGACTATAGGCATACATTATGCCAGCTAATTTTTCTATTTTTTGTAGAGATGGTGTTTTGATTGTTATTGTCAGTTCTCCCAAAGAGGCTGTGCCCATTCACATTCTTACCAAGGGGACAGGGTAACCCTTGTCTCCCCATCTTTGCCAACAGTGTTATCAGACTTTTTCACCTTGGTCTGTCTAATTAGTGAAAAGTGATGTGATTTGTATTTTTTTAATTATGAGTGAGACTGAGCATATTTTCATGGGCTTTTAAGTCTTATGTATTTCTTTTTCTGTTAAGTACCTATTAGTGTCAGTTTTCTGTTAGGCTCTTGAACTTTTTGTTACTGATTTGTGAGTTCCTTTTATATTAAGACAGTGACCCATTTCTCCATCAAGTATTGCGGTTTTTTTTTTTCCCTTTCTCAGTTTGACTCTTTTGACATATAGAGGTTGTAAATGAAGTGGTCAAATCTGATCCATCTTTACCTTTTTAGAGGTACCTTACTCAGAAAGTTCTTTCCCAGACTGAAAAACAGTTTGCCAATTTTTTTCCAAGTCTTTCGTGGTTTCATTTTTTAATGTTTTAGTCTTTGCTCAATATGGATTCCCTTGCTGTCTTCCTTCAGCCCCATCTGTGACTTCCTAGAACTCCAGCGCCGCTACCGCAGCCTCCTGGTCCCCTCGGATGTCCTGTGCGTGCACCTGAGCTGGCTGTCAGCCTTCCCTCTGAGCCAGCCCTTCTCCCTCCATCATCCGAGCCGGATCCAGGTCTCTCGTGAGAAGGAGGCAGCTCCGGACACTGGTGCTGAGCCCGTCCCTTCAGACAGTGACCCCGCTTATAGTTCCAAGGTGAGTTCACTGGGCTCCTTTACCTTACATTACTGTGGGTGGCTGGAGAAAGCTCTTGAGTGTCTCCTTCCTGCCACCTCTGCACAGGTACTGCTGCTCTCTTCCCCGGGGCTGGAGGAATTGTATCGTTGTTGCATGCTCTTTGTGGATGACATGGCTGAGCCAAGGGAGACGCCAGAACACCCTCTGAAGCAGGTTAAGGTAGGAGCCGCAGGGCGGGAGACGTGTGCATTCCCTGATAACATCTGGTCCCTGTCAGGTGTCCAGCAGCTCAGCTCCTGCGCATCAACATGTGGAACGAGGTGTTTGAGCTGCAATGCCCCTCATTTTGCCCAGGAGGAAAATCTGGCTCGGAGATGTTCTCACTTGCCAGAGTTAGGTGGCTGGTCCCCGTTGGCGGATAGAGAAGCCCCCGTGGTGGACTGACCACTTCCTGCTGCCTTAGTTCCTCACTAATGGCATCGGCCTTATGGTGCAGTGGGAGACCCAGGGAACGTGGTTTTCTCTTTCTCATCCTTGATCTCTTTCTGCAGTTTTTGCTGGGCCGGAAAGAAGAAGAAGCAGTGCTGGTTGGGGGTGAATGGTCTCCTTCCCTGGATGGCCTTGACCCCCAGGGCGACCCGCAGGTGCTGGTGCGCACCGCCATCCGCTGCGCGCAGGCCCAGACTGGCATCGACTTGAGCACCTGCACCAAGTGGTGAGTGGCCTCCTCCAAGCCTTGCCCGCGGCCAGCTGGAGAGCGTGTGTGGGGCAGGCCCAGCCCCTGGACCCTCTGCAGTTAGCTTTCTCCTGCCTCCTCCACCCCCGGCTGCCACCCTCACGGGCGCCGAGGGCCAGCTGAGCCCTGAAGCCATGCTCGGCACCCCTTGCTGCCTAGCACCTTGTGCAGTACCTGTCTGCTTGCTGTATCCTCACCCACTGACCGTTTCTTGAGGAATTGGTCTGTAGCCTTCGTGTTGCACTTGTAAAGCGTGGGGCGTGTGTGGCCATTTAGTGCCCATGGGAAACTGAAGCACTTCCCTATGAATGTGGTGTCTGCCTGAGAACGTCACAGGTTAGTACTTCCCTTTCCCTTTGCTGTGAGCAGGTGGCGCTTTGCCGAGTTTCAGTACCTGCAGCCCGGACCCCCGCGGCGGCTCCAGACCGTGGTGGTGTACCTGCCAGACGTCTGGACCATCATGCCTACTTTGGAAGAGTGGGAGACCCTTTGCCAGCAGAAAGCTGCAGAGGCAGCTCCCCCACCCCAGGAGGCACCAGGGGTAAGGCTGAGCCTTGGGACATAGTGGGGGAAGTAGGTGCCCTGACCCCGGGACCCAGAGGCTCACATCTGGGGTGTTGTTGCAGGAAACAGAGCCTGAACAGACACCTGATGCGTCAGAGCAAGCAGCAGATGCTTCTAAAAGGAATGCAGAGACTCCCGAGGCCACCACACAGCAGGAAATGGACACCGACCTCCCAGAGGCTCCTCCGCCCCCTCTGGAACCGGCTGTCGTTGCACGTCCTGGCTGTGTAAACCTGTCCCTCCATGCGATCGTGGAGGATCGGAGGCCGAAAGAAAGGATCTCTTTTGAGGTGGGTGCAGGAGTCCTGGGGACCTCGGGGTACCCTTTCCTCCTGATGCTCAGGGCCCCACGCCTCTCCCGACAGGTGGTGGTGCTGGCTGAGCTGTTTCTGGAGATGCTCCAGAGGGATTTTGGCTACAGGATTTATAAGATGCTGCTGAACCTTCCCGAGAAAGTCATGTCCCCACCTGAACCTGAGAAGGAGGAGGTGGCCAAGGAAGAGGTGGCCAAGGAAGAAGAAGCCATCAAAGAGGAGGTGGCCAAGGAGTCCAAGGATGAGGTACAGAGTGAGGGCACAGCTGCCGAGTCAGACACCCCACTGGTGAGTACCTCTGTCACCCCTGCTCGACACTGAGGACTGCAAATGATAATGCTTCGCTTAATCTGAGTATCATCTGTACCAGGCACTGTTCTGGCACTTCCTGTGTCGTCTCCTTCCCTCCTCCCTCCCACTGCATACTCCCGAGGAGCCTGGGACGGACGAAGGCCCAGGGCGGTTAGGAAGTGGTGCGCCTAGGGTAAGGGAAGGTGGCAGGGACGAGCGAAGGGGCGCGTGGCCGACGCGCCACGAGAGCACAGAAAGCCCAGTCACTCAGAACACTGGGACGTGTGGGGGTGTTTGATTGCCTGATGGCTAACTAGAGACTTTTCAAACCTTTTCTAAAACACGACTGACTCTGCTTCTTGCATAAATACTATCAAGTAATCATAATTTCTTCTTGGACTGAGATCAGCTCCTGAGGGAAATCCCAGGGGTCTGGAAGTGTCCGGGGCACGCTGAGTCCCACGGAATGAATGACGTTAAATACGTTAAATGAGACTGTGTCTACAGAGCCCTCAACACAGTGCCTGGAACATAGTTGATACTCAAATGTTAGCTGTTGTTACTGTTAGCAGTTATGGTAATCACGTCCCTTCTCCTCATCACTCTGGTCTGTCTCTCTAGAAGGAGGATGGGCTTGTGGCCAAACCGCCCTCTTCAGGCGGGGAGGAAGAAGAGAAACCCCGGGGGGAGGCGTCTGAGGACCTGTGTGAGATGGCTCTGGATCCAGAGCTGCTGCTCCTGAGGGACGACGGAGAAGAGGAGTTCGGTGCGTCCGGTGGTGACGGGGGAGTGTGAACAGTGGCTCTCTGGACCTGTGGTTTCCTGTCAGGACTGGGGAGCTCGTTTGGGGCGTGCCCTGCTCCTTGTTTATCTGGGGCTTTCTGTAGCAGGAGCAAAGCTGGAGGATTCGGAGGTCCGGTCCGTTGCCTCGAACCAGTCAGAGATGGAGTTTTCTTCGCTTCAGGACATGGTGAGACCTCGGCCTCTCTGGGCCTCAGTGGTGGCGAGGCCTGGCAGGGCTCTGGTTCACTCCTAGGAGCGGGATGCTCACCCACGACTCCTTTTGGTGGACCAAAGACGAAACGTGGGTCTTGGCTTATGGAGGGGCACGTTCACAGGTTCTAGAACATTTCACTATCCTGTCAGGGTGACTCAGAGGGAGGTATCTGATCCTCCCCCGAGAGAAGCGCAAGGTGCCCCAGAGGCCTTTGGTTATAGGCCTGGGGACCCCTCTGGTCCATTGTCTCCAGCTGGGCATCACTGTCAGGCAAGCTGCTCATCTCGCCTGGTGCCCAGGCTGGAGTGCAGCACTCATTCATAGGCCGGCTCGCAGCACGCTACAGCCTCCAGCTCCTGGGCTCACGCTGTCCCCCGCCTCGGCCTGCCACTGTGCTGACTCCACCTGCTCCATTTCGAAAGGGTTGTGGCCTGGGTGGTGGAGCAACTAGGAGAACTACCTGCGGCTCCTGCTCATCTCTGTTTCCTTCGCAGCCCAAGGAGCTGGATCCCTCTGCCGTGCTCCCCTTGGACTGTCTCCTTGCTTTCGTCTTCTTCGATGCCAACTGGTGTGGCTACTTGCACCGGCGGGACTTGGAGAGGATCCTCCTGACCCTCGGGATCCGGCTCAGTGCAGAGCAGGTCGCTTCTCTCTCCTGCCCCATCGGTCCTCTCTGGGTGGCCTCCCCTGACACATGCACAGGCCTGTGCTCACCTCCTGCTCTAGGGTCTTGTATGTCACCAGGACACAGGTTTGCGCCGTCTGCTCAGTGGGTGTCTGGGTGTGTGTTTTCTATAGGCCAAGCAGCTGGTCAGCAGGGTGGTGACACAGAACATCTGCCAGTACCGGAGCCTCCAGTACAGCCGCCAGGAGGGCCTGGACGGCGGGCTGCCCGAGGAGGTGCTCTTTGGTACGTCCTGGTGCTCCGCAGCCTTGCTGGGGCAGGGCAGGCGGCTTCCTCCTCCGCAGATCCTGTCCTTAAATCTTCATGGCCCCTTCCAGGAAACCTGGACCTATTGCCTCCTTCTGGGAAAAGCGCAAAGCCAGGTGCTGCCCCCACGGAACACAAGGCCCTGGTGCCCCATAACGGCAGCCTGATCAACGTGGGCAGCCTGCTGCAGCGCGCGGAGCAGCAGGACAGCGGCCGGCTCTACCTGGAGAACAAGATTCACACACTGGAACTGAAGCTGGGTGAGCGGCCTGGGGCTGGCACGGGCAGGCTGTGCAGAGACCAGTGGGGTCCCCCACGCCGTAGGCTTTGGGGCCCTGGCTCTGTGCGCCAGGCCTCAACAGAGCAGGAGTCTTTCTGGTCTTCCCTCCCCGGCCTCGCAGAGGAGAGCCATAGCCGCTTCTCAGCCACGGAAGTGACAAACAAGACACTGGCCGCAGAGATGCAGGAGCTGCGCACCCGGCTGGCTGAGGCTGAGGAGACGGCCCGGGCGGCGGAACGACAGAAGACCCAGCTTCAGCGGCTGCTGCAGGAGTTCCGGAGGCGCCTGGCGCCCCTGCAGCTGGAGATGCAGCGCATGGTGGAAAAGGTGGGGGAGGGACACCAGGGGCAACTGTGGCTCCTGTCATCCCCCCTTCCCTCCCTCGGCCCGGGTCGCCTCACCTTTGTCCTCCACCCACGGGTTCCTATGGACTGAGCAGCCGGCAGGCCTGGGCGCTGACGCTTGTTCCTCTGCACACAGGCCGACAGCTGGGTGGAGAAGGAGGAGCCCACGCCCAGTAACTGAGGGGCCTGGCCGGTGAGGGCGGCGATGGCGCCTGGTGAAGTTGGAGCCTTTGGTACCTGAAAGCAGCTGGAGCAAGACCTTGGAGCCATGGGCAGGGGAGGCTGACCCTGCGCTCAGCCTCTGGAAGGGACGTCAAGCCATCAGGGTGGGGGTCTGTGCGATGTGGGACAGATGGGTGAAGAACCCCGGTTCCGGTTACAACTAAATACATCTTTTGCACCCCTAGAATGTCATTTTGCCCTCAACCTTGGAATTTCTCCTGGGGCCCTTTTAGTCTTGTGCTGACTTTCTCCTGTCCTCTTCCAGTTTAGAATAAGACAGGGGAGGAAAAGGCTTTTCGAGTATGTGACACGGTCTGATGCCAATAAACTGAAGAGACAGACATGGCGTCTGGCTGGGGCTAAGAAACCCCTTTTTCTGGACGGCACAGATCGTGCTGGTTCCAGGCGTGGACTCCGGGGAAGGGTCTCCCTTGGCCATCATGGGAGCAGAGTCTGCTCAGAAGCTCGGTGTTGGGCTGTTTGCCATAGAACACTGTTCCAGCCACCCTGGACTTGCCAGAAGAAACCAGCACCTCGCTCCCCGGCTCCTGTGTTCAGAATGTGGTATTGGCTCTGGCCCAGCCTTCTCCCTGTTCCCCATAATTCTCGCCTCTTTCCATAATCCGTGGTTTCAGTTTGACTTTGTATATAAAGTTGGTTTTTTTTTTTTTTTTTGGCTTTTTGTTTTTTAAATAAACCAAAGTCAAAAACAAACCAAGTGTGTCTCCATAGCGCCTGCCTGTGTGTCCCCCCCATCCTAGCCCTGAGCCTGGGGCTCTGCCGGGCCAGCCGCTGGAGTTGGGAGGGTCCTGCCAGCTCCGCAGAGGGTGGCAGGACCCTGGGAAAAGCAGTGTGGCTGTCCCCTCCTCAAGTCAGCACAATACTACATGGACATTTTAGTGAAAACTTTACTTGAAAAAATAAAATCCCACATATCCAGGTGAGATACAAACCCACAGTTCTGCTCTGAGGCCTGTGAATTGATGTGGGGCAGTTACTTAGAGTCCCAGTTACCTCGCGAACTTGAATGACACAGGGCTCACCCCAGCGTGGGACCAGACTGTCTGCTTTCTGTCCCCCAGGCGGAGTTGTGCCTCTCCTAGGAAAGTCTTTGAAGTGAACAGGCAACGAGGGGCTGGACTCCCTGGCTGGGGTCTCTGGAGGTAGATGCAATCCCGCCACGCAGGCAGGGTGAAGACCCTCGGCTGAGCCGGCGGAGCCCACGCCCCCCGAAGGGCTGCTCTGGCCCTAGGCCTGGATGTACTTTGGACGGTAATTCTGGAAGTGGAGCTCTGGGCTCTCCTACGTTGCTTACCTGCATCTGGGGCTGTGGGGGAGGCTGCAGCTCGGGGGCGAAGACGCTCATTGCACAAGGCTGCCGAGGCCGACCGGGGCCACCTCTACCCCAGCCTGCGGGAGGAGCACAAGCCTGCCTGGACAGGGCAAGGACTAGAAAAGCTGGCTGTGTCCCAGGAGTCCTCCAAGAGCAACGGGAATTCAGTCGTCAGCCACGATGGAGAGGGCTCGGAGCTCGCTCAGCTTGGCCTCGTTCTCCTGCTCCCGCTGCTCGTCAGAGTGGCCCGGCTGGTCAAGCTGTTGGGTCAGGTCTCCAAAGATCTTGTGCATCTCGGAGTAGTACACGACCTGTGGGGACGCAGGAAGGGTCAGCCAGTGCTGGGCTTCCGGGAACCAGGCACCCAAAGCTCGGGAGGACAGTGGGGCCTGGCGCTGCCAGGGGGTCAGCTCCTGCTTCTCCACCACCACCTCCTCTCCCTGACTGCTGGCAGCACAGACAGGAGCAGGGCCACAGCCTTCTGGAAGGCACAGGCACAGAAAGGCTCAGCCGAGACCGCAGGGCAACAGTAAGCCAAACCGAGCAACAGGGCCCCGGCGGCTGCAGGTGAAGACACCCCTCCTGCTCCTGTTCTCCCAGCAGCTAGTGCAAGAAGGGACGGGCCTGTGGCCAGGCCTGGGGAGGCTGAGGAGTGACAGGCACTGGGACCAGGGCCTGACTGCTTTTTGGAAGCCAGGAGAGAAGCCCATGGCTTTTGCCCTGGGAGAACGAAGACATGGTAGGCTGTGGCTTCCAAAGCCCCATGAGCCAATTCTAGAGGTAAAGGTGAGAAAGGTGGAGTGGTTCTAGCCTTCCGTTCCCTCCTAACTCACCAACTCACACCCGCCCTTGTGCATGGTCGAGCGCATAGCCAGGGGCGCAGCTCAGAGGCCAGGCTCTTCCAGGTAGCACCAGAACCGGATGGGACACAGGCCCAGAAGCCGAGGGCGGGTGGAGGAGCGGGGGCCCCATTGCTACTCTCCCAGGTGGCTGAGGATGTGGGCTTTCCCAAAGAGGAGCACAGAGGCCTGTTCCTGCCTCAGTTTCCACCTCATGACCCAATGAAAGCAAGCACTTTCGTGAAAACGGCCCACACCTTCAAACACTCCAGCTCCCTGCTGTCTCTGCGACTACAGAGACTGGAGACCCTCCCTGGGAAGTCTCTCCCGGGCGCCACAGCGAGGTTTCCACTGGGTTGAGGGGGGCTGAATGAAGCCAGTCTCAACATCCTGTCCTCTCAGGGCTGAGGGCCAGGGGCCTGGGGCAAGCGCTGGGGGGATGGCGGGAGCCACCCTATCCCCCAAACTCCTCGCCCAAGCCAAGCCGTGGGGCGTGAGTCACGGGGAATGCTCACTTCTGCAGTGACTAATGGCAGTGGCAGCGGGCGAGGAGGCGGCTGTGCCAAGGGGGCGGTAAACAAGCCCTGGCTCCCCCGCTGCCTGGTTACAGGGCATCCCTCCCTCGCCTCCCGCATGGCTCCAACCTGGGCACGCAGAGCCGGGCACCCGCGGCTTCCTCCCGAGAGCAACAGGATGGAGGGCGTGGGCGGCCCAGGGTGACTTCACGGGAAGGGCAGGCACAGGCCCCCGAAGCCAGCTCCTCCAGGGGCAGAGGGTGCAGCTGAGAGGGGGCCCTGCCTCAGAGGCCAGTGTGGGAAGAAGCCCCACCCCCCACTAGGCTCTTGGTCTCACTGCCCCTAGAAATGACACAGGACCAAGGATGTGGGGCACTAACAAGTCCCAGTCCAGTCTCAGGCTCTCTGACACTGAGTGCCTGGCCACGGCTTTTGGAGTTCTCTCCAGAATTGGCAGGGTGGGAGGCGGGATCCGCTCCTCCCAGCACCTGCGACTGTGGAACCCGCAAGGACAGGAAGTGTCCACTGGAGGGCGCCAGACGCCCGGGAAAGAGCAGAGTGGCCGACAGTGGCTGGAGACACGTGCAGCCTGCTGCTCCGCTACCTGGAGGTGAAAGGGATGGTGTCGGGGTCCTGAGGCTGACACTGAGCCATCAGTGGGGTCCTGTGTGGAGGGGACCTACTCCTGGCTTTGGCACCTCGACCCTTCTGTTTTGCCAGTGGGGAGAACGATCCTTGCTAGAGATCTGAAGATGAATGGGGGCGAGGAGGGACATACTCCCGCTGTGTCCCTTCGCAGGGTCCTGGCCTGTGTCTGACACTCAGCTCCGCAGCACCGGCGCCACCCGAGTCCCGCCTGCCCTTCCCCACAAGGCACACCGGGCCCCGGCAGCAGCCCTGAGCGTGGCTCTCCCAGGGCTCGGGGGCTCCTCCCTGGGTAGCTCAAAGTCAAGTCTCCCCGGGGCCTGGTGCTAAAGAGGACTACCGAGGGTGGTGGGGCAGGGGAGCTGGGTCCTCGGAGAGAGGCCTCCAGACCCCGAGTCTCCTCAGGACCCCCCGGCAAAGAACCTGCCCCGAAAGGAGGCCGGAAGGGGCTGCCTGCTTCTTCCTGCTGCTCACAGCACGACATGGGGGGACAGAGAAACCTGAGGGGACTGTTCACCGAAAGGAACCTCGCCCACCCCACGGCTGGGGTTACCCTAAGAGCGACGCGGGAACCCAAACAAATTCCAGGCAACAGGCAGCAGCAGAGCGGCACCAGGTGTGTCCACAAAGCCCACGACCACCTCCTAAGGGAGGAGCGCGTGGTCACCCTCCGCGGGAGCGGCTGGCCTCACCTGCGCCCGGATCAGGGACTCGAAGCTGGGCTGGAAGTAGCCGAGCCGGCTGCTGTAGAACCGCGGCATCTCGTCCAGGAGCTGCTTGTTCTTGGCTTCGAAGTCGTCCCGCACGGGCCGGAGCTCTTCTCGGGCCTGGGGAACAGCACGCTGGTGTCAGAACTCTCGCTGCGGTCTTGGTCCTGGTGTCCCCAGGTGAAGGGAGGAACTCGCCACACACGACACAGTGGCCCCCGTCCACACTCTTCCTTCCGTCCCTTGCGCCCGCACCACCCCCCGACCCCGCCTCCCCGGTACCTGGTGGAGCTTGGCCAGCACTGGCCCCGTCTTCTCCTTCTCCTCGTACTTCTCCACCTTGGCCTGCAGCCTCCGGTAGTCCTGCAAGGCCTGCTCCCGCCGCTTCACCGCCATGTTGAGGCTCGGGAAGACGCTGCCAAACCTGCGGGACGCAGCGGGTCGGGCACGGGCCATTCTTGGCGGGGCGGCCTGGCAGCTCCTCTCTCGCTCAGAAACCTGAGCTGAGCACGTCTGGACCCACCGCTTCCCGGGAGCCACGCTGCGTGGCAGAGACCTGCTAGGGGACCGTGGGGTCGGGAGACTCCTCGGGAGACACCTGTCCAACACCTTCGTTTTAAAAACCGAGAGAAACTGAGTCCAGAGAGATGACGTATGACTTGCCCCAGGTCACAATTAGGAAGAGACGGTCCAGAAGAGACCTCAGGGGTCCCAGTTGTGTCTGGGCCCTTCCCCACGCCCCACAGCGCCACCAGCAGGTGGCAGAACTGAAACCTCCTGGCGGAGGGCGCCTTCCCCCTCAAGGGCGCCTTTGCAAAGTGGGAAAAGCAGAGATCCCACGGTTCTACCATTGGAACAGCCAAACTGTCAACCAGATGCTTTAGTAAAATGACTTGAGGACGCCCTCCCACCATGACTAGAAGGGACAAGGCTACGAAGTCCTCAGAGTGGCCATCCTCAAACCGCAGCAGTACACGGCATCACTTTTGGCCCCCCTGGGCAAAATCTCTGTTGCTAGTGTCATCTTTAACTATGAAGGACAACGGTATCTTAAGATGGACACAGGGCGGTTGCTTCCTGTGGGCCCAGGCAGGGACGCTGCTTTTTCCTTGCCTACACGGGCAGGATTTCTGGAAGTGGACAGAAGACAGGGCAGCGTTCTGGAAGGTGACGCCCTGAGCGGTGGCACACTTTGCCCGCTGCTGCTGGAGGGCTGGGCCTTGGCTTGGCGGCAGGAGGCGTCCACCAGCCAAGCCGGGAGCCTCGAGCCGGGCGAGACCAGCCCTGCAGCTACGGGAACGTGACTCAGGGCCGTTCGAGGCGAGAAGCGGGGTTGGCGACCCAGGACCGGAAGAATCCACTCCTCACGGAGTTCCTGTGAGGAACCCAGAGAAGATGAAAGACGAGGGCAAGGAAGTGCCGAGGCCGGGCTCCCCTCGCGGGCACCCCACCCGGGGCTGCGAGGCACCTGCACGCCCTCGGGTCAGCTCCAGGCAGTTCCGACACCACACAAAGCGGGACTCCCCACATCTGCCTCTCGAAGGAACACAACCAATGTGGTCTTAAAAAGCTTCAACCAGCGTACGCGTGAGGTCAGAGCAAGGAACAGTTTTGCCAGAGAACAGAGAACGCGAACCTGGCAAAGCAGTAAATGCCCCAAACTACGCCGCAGACCCAGGGAACAGATGTGGGTGAAACCGAGGGCTTATCCCCAAGAGAGGCTACTAACGCTCACTCCTCTAATTAATGAGCGTCCACAATGGGTCCTCTGCCTAACAAAACGCTGAAGAAGTGGGGAAACCACGGAAACGTCTCTGAATCCTCAGCCACGAGCCCTTAGACACAGTAATCACAGCGACATCCGATGGACTGATTTGCCCGGCGGGAGACAGGGCCTCCCGGTGCTGTGTACGCCTAGAGCGCGGACCTCACTGGCACTGTGCGGGCCGGAGGTGGGAACCAGACGCCACCAAGACACAGCCATCCAAGCCACCCACCGTGAAGGAGTGACGCCGTTGGGAGGAGCGGGCTCACTGCTCTTGCCTAACGCAGTTGCTGCGATGGAGTCTCAGCTGCCAGGGGAGCCCCTCTGCCTTCCTGGGCAGCTGGGAGCCATGTGGCTCGAGGGAGTGGGGGCAGTGGGGCCTGAGAAGCCGCCACCTGCCTCTCCCTCCACCTCAGATGGCCAAGAGCCACCAGCAGCCACCCTGATCCTTTCGTTAGAAGCCACCTGCTGCTTGGCTAGTCCCGGCGCCTGGGCCTCTGCGGTCGACCTTGCGGGCTGCCTGGGAAGTGCCGGCAGGGCAGGGACAGGGCGTGGATGAGGGGCAGGCAGGCCTGGGCCACAACCGCGTCACTTTGAGCTCAGATCCTCAGGAAAGAGCAGCACGAGTGAGGCAGTGTGCATGAGGTGCGTTCCACTGGTGCAGGGCGGGACCCGCGACATGCTCGTCGGTCAACGAGCCCTGACACCTGTGACCCCAGCAGCAGCTGCGCCGTGGCTCACGCTCATGGCCCTTCCCACGGTTGTCAACTGGGGTTATCCCAGGGCCAGAGCCAGACCCACCAGGAATGCTGGCTACACGGGGGGACCAGGGCAGCCTACGCGGGAAACAGCAGGCCACATGCACACGGAGGCCGAGTGAGGCGGGGACCCAGGAGTGACGCGCTTCCCTGGGGCAGTGGGTCAGAGGGGCTGTGTCCACAGGGGCCTGCTCCCGGCACAGCTCCTCCTGCCGGCCCTCTGCAACCAAGACCACCTGGCTCTGCGGGGGACAGGGCTGCAGGGGACGGCCCCACTGTTCTGCTTGAGCACCTGCCCTTCCAGGAAGACCACGTCTTCACCACGATCGCTTCTGTCTCCCGCGGCAGCTCCCCTCAAAGCACGAGTACATTACCACCTGGGTGGCTGAGGGGTTCCCCGGGGGTAGGGACAGGTGTCATGCCCTTCTACCTTCAAGGGAGCACTAACATCGGTCTGGGGAGGGGCAGAGCTTTCCCTGAGGTGGATGTTGAAAAAGTGGGGACCAGGACCCTATCCCCTGGCCCCAGCACCGCCCCACTGAGGCCCCATGTCCCCATTTTCTACTTCTTAGCAATGGGACAGGCCCTGCCGGCCGCAAGGGGCAGGCGGTGGACAAACCGCGGTGCTGTGCAGGGAGCTGGTCTGACAGCTGGGCGCCCCATGTGGCGTCTTCCCCCACTCCCAGGTCGGGGTCTGGGTGACAGCAGGGGAGGGCGCAGACAAGCAGAGGCTTTCTGCACCGTTCCGAGAAGCCAGTTCGGTGCTCTCCTTCCACAGACGAGGAAACAGACCTCAGAGCAGGGGGCAAGCTGGGGCAGTCACCCTGCGCGGCCCCACTCCGGGCCACCGCACCACACTGGCAGCTGCCACACCTGGCCTGCTGTCCCGAGACCACCACATGGTTTCCCCGCTAGACCGTAAGCCCCTCGTGCTGCTCTTCGCTTCTCCTCAAAGAAGGGGGCACAGGCTGGGCCCAGGCCAGCACTCATTGCGGCGCTACCCATGGTGACTGCCCACCTCGTGCCTGTCCTAAGGTTTGACACCAAACTCGCTCCCCAGGGAGCGTGGGGCGAAGAGGGCGCGGGCGAGGCAGGCGGCAGGGAGGCCGGCTGGGAGGTGGGCTGGCGCAGCCGGCCCTGCGGGGAATGCCTGCCATGCCTCAGCCTGTGCCCACACAGCCGGGATCTTCCACCCACCAGGAAAGGGAAATTGAAAGCATCCCCATCCGACATGTGAACGCAGCCCAGGGACTGGGGGATTAGAGGCCGAGCCCCCTGGGGGGAAGGCTGGGGGCGGCAGGGTGGCCATGTGGCCACGATCTTCATCAGAGGACAGGAAAGCTGCAGTTTCCTGTTTCCGGTGCTGGGGTCCCTGGGAGCTTCTCTCCTGGCAGGAGGAAGCCCATGGGAGGAGGCAACAGGCAGTGCGGTTTTACGTGGTCGGGGGAGATCACATGTCAGCTGTGGGGACGCAAGGAGCAGCCAGCCAGGGCGGCCAGGCAGGCCCGAGGGCTCAGGCAGAGGGCAGCAGATCCGCTGCGGAGATGGAGCCGCCCCCTCTGCCACGCCCCCTCTTCCTGGCAGGTGGTGGCCCACCAGGGTGGGGGGAAGCAGCCGGGGGTTTCTCTGCATTTGGCTGCAGAAGCCAGGCATCAGATTTCAAGGCCACCTCGCTGGTACTGAAATCAAGATGGGTGTTGGCCCCCCAGTTCTCTGAGCTGGTATCGCCTGCCTTGCTCTGCCAGCCCTGGGTACCTGTGGCAACCTCAGTGGCTGGCCATCCCCCAGGACCCCTGCAGCCCTGGCACAGAAGAGTCCTCTGTGGGCAGGGCCTGCGTTCCTTCCTGCTCAGCCCTGAGCTGTCTGTCCTGGAGCCCAGGACAGAAAGCCGCAAGCCTCGGAGCTCCTGCACCAGCTCACGTGACCCTGCGACGTGGGGCTGAGCCGTGACTCGCAGACAGCGGGTGGTGGGTGCCCCACACTAGGGGGCCAGGGCAGGTGGGGAGGAGAAATCTCTTTCCTCACAGCCACGCTGAGCTCTGCAGGCCTCGCTGAGAGAGTCACCGGGGTTAGCAGGGCTTTTTCCTCATCCCGCATCTTGGGCCTGGGCAGGGAACGGATGGCACCAACCCCAAACACCAGGGGCTGGAGGATCACACTGCTCTTCATCCCGCTCCGAGCCTCGAGCCAGGCCTGATGGTCATTAAGCAAAGGCTCGTTACCAGGCCTGGCACGGCCGTGGTCAGGGACCACCGCGGAAGAGGTAATACAGTGCAGCTGGCCACAGCGGGGTCTTTCTAGGTCGGCGCCTGCCTGGGAGAGGCCGGGAAGAAGATGAAGCGATTGGAGAGCTTCAAGGCAAGGCTGCGGCCTGCTCTCCCCACCCCGGGGACTCGGGGAATAGCCCGTCTGATCACTGCCCAGGGCTTGCCTGATGGGAGATGCGCTTCGCAGCAGCATTCCTGACCCCGACGGGTCACGAGCTAGGGGACCTTCCCAGGCAGGACCTGGCCTCCGCGCCCCTCCCCGATGCGGCCACCCCCACATGTCCAAAGCCAGGCGCTGCAGGCAGCTGCACGCCCAATCCGGCGGGGTGAGATGAAAGGCCTTGCTCATGTCCGCCGAGGGCTGGCCAAGATCTCTCTCGCTCTACCCGGCAAGCCCGGCCCCGCCGCTCTCTCGGGAGCGAGGGGAAGACGGTAAAACAGCCACCGGAGCAGCAGGAAGAACGGGAAGGTCCCTGCTGTCACCGAGCGTGTCTGGGCCACCTCAGGTGCTCCAGAGACACCAGGAGCGTCGGCCCTTGGGCCACAGATCGCAGAGCTGGCGTCCCCACTGAGTTTCCTGTCAGCCCCCAGGGGAACGTGGGGACTGGCCGCTAGCAGTGCTGCTCAGTCCCCAAGTGGCAGACGTGCCTTTCCCGTAAGTGCCCTGAGGCCTGGGGTTCCAGGATGACCTTTACTCACTTTTTTAAGGGCTCAATCACAGTCTTCTGGATCTGGTTCACCTGTCAAAAGACAGACCCAGTGACATTAAACCTGGAGGGGGGAACCAGTCAGACTCTCCCAAAAAGGGGGCTCCAGGTTCCTCAGAAGAGAGCGAGCTGTCAGGGGTCCCCCCGAGACTCCAGGCAGGAAGGGGATAGGAGGACAGTAAGGCAGGCCACCCCTAACCACAGCTGGAGCGAGGCAGAGATGACAGCCAGGAAGCCTGGAGGGTGACAGGAGCACTGTCCTCGTCCTGCCAGCACTGTCTGCCTTGTCATTTTGTGGGGCGGGTGGGCAACTACGAAAGGCTCAGGGCTCTGGGTGCGCAGAGCTGCCTTGAGTATCCCTCAGGCCTCGCCATGAGTGACGTGACTCAGGGGACCCTCGGGGAGCAGGCTGCGCTGAAGCGGAGCCATCTGGAAAGAGCGGGGCATGGGCTTGCGGCCCATAGGCCAGGGCTGAGCGCGCCCCAGCAGCAGACTGAGCCCGCTAAGGCCACCACCCCGACATAGGCTGACAGAGGGGAGAGAAAGTGGTGCTTGGCCACCAGAGACCAACATCTAGTCACCTTCTCCTGGTTGAAGGCGTCCATGCGCTTCATGGCCGTGTCCAGGGCTGTCACCATGTTCAAAAAGTCCTGGTCTTGCTCACAGAGGGGATTGGAGAGTAAGTCCAAGGAGATCTTCACGGCAGACTTGGACATGGCTGTACGGAGGCAGAGCTCAGTGAGCCGATGAAGGGGCGGGGCTCAGAGTCTTTTCTTCAGGACCCGGTGCCCCCACGGCCCAGGGGCTGCACCCCAGTGACCTCTTCCCATGTCCCGGGCTATCAAAACGACAAAGTGCCACCAAGCCATGAGATACTGATCCCTTTTGTTTACTGTTCATTCCTGACCACCTAACACTGCTCTGGGGAATGCTTTTGAACCAAACTCTGGGTTATAATAGGATCACCTGGGTTGGAAGCTATAAAATACATATTTCTGACTCCCTAGATTCTAATTCAATAAATCTGGAGCCCAAGAATATGCATTTAAAAAAATATCTGCAGGTGGTTTGGACGTGAAGCTTTCAGGGACAAAGCAACAGTACTTTAGCTTACACATGCTCTCAGTATGAAAGTGTGGGGTTCCAAACAGTAAATACTTAAGGCTTTGTGGGCTACGTGGTTTCTGTTGCAACTACTCACCTCTGCCTTGTACTGTGAGAACAGCCACAGACAACACATAAAGAATGGGGTGGCTGTTTCAATAAAACTTTATTGACAAAAACCAGGTCAGATTTGGCTTGCAGCTGTAGCTTGCCAACCCTTGGGTTCAGTGACATCCCGTAGGAAGACATACAATGGAAAACATGTTTTCCCCCAAGGCTCACCCAGACACACTCTGACACTGCTGCAGACAGCCCCGGGCCAGCATGGCCCTTCTCCGGGGCCTCTTTCTGTCCCTCTAGAGTTTTGTTTGCAAATACTGGAGACCTGAAAACATGTATAGGACCAAGAGCCCCAAAGCTGCCTAAAGGTCTCCATCCTGCCTCTGCCGAGGTTTGCAAGCACTGTCTCACTTAGGGCTCAAGTAACCCAGCAGACATTTGGGGAAATGTACTTAGGTTCCGTTTTGCAGATGAGGCCAGTGTGGCTCAGCAGGGTCTGTACTGCCTCTGAGGTCAAACAGCTGAGAGCGCCAAGCCAGGCCCGGACCCGCAGCGCCTGCTTCCCCGTTCACTGTTCTCTTTGTGATCCGGCCTGGAGGAAGCTGCTGCACAGGTCCCATGGGGCTGATGGGGTGTGCACTCACATTTGTGAAGGTCCTGTCTGGTACCACATCCCCATGGATGCGACCAGTGCCCCCCACGCCTCCTCTTTGAGTGCTTCTACTCCCTGCTGGACAGATGGGGGTGCCTGGAAGTCTTGGGCAGCTCAGAGGCAAGATGGAGACCTGTTGGCAGCTTTGGAGCTCTTGGTCTCCATCATTTGCAAACAAAATTGCAGAGGGGCAGAAGAGGCCCCAGAGAAGGGCTTCGCTGGCCCAGGGCTGTCCTCACTGGTTTCAGAGCATGTCTGGGTGAGTCTCAGGGGAGAAGACACATTTTTGAATGCATTTCTTACTATTTGTATGTGACTGAATTTAAGATGTTATCGATTGTATAATAAGACACACCATTACTGTATAAACTGCTAAGAGAGAAAAACATGCTACCAATCAGACCAGGACACACTCTCAAGTGTTATGGTAACTTTGCTTTCAGAGATTTTAAATGTGAAAAAGCGTCTTAGAATCAATGACATGAGGTCTACCTCCCAGTTCATTATAAATGTGACCTTCCCCTGCCACACCACGGGAGGATGCCCGGCCCCAGCCCTGCCTCTCCCTGTGATGCAGTAGAAACAGAAGCCCAGAGGGTCCCTGTCTCCTTGGGCTGCTCCACAGCCAGCAAAAAAGTCTCTGAGTGGATGACTCGTCTGCCCAGAGCCCCCTCCTGGGGTTTCTCTCGAAGCTGGGAGAGTGCCACAGTCACCCAGCAAAAGGGCAAAATGTGGGAGAAGGCTGGAAACGTAAACTTTCCAGAAATGTTGAAGCAATGGAGGAAAAAACACTTAAAATTCTGTGAAGAGACTTTGTAAGTTTAGGAACAAACATTATGTGTAACTTGATTTGATTATGAAACGATCACAGAATAATTAAAAGATAACAAAAACCTATATAAAACTAGAAACGTTTCTGAAAAAATGTCATCTATTTTTTTTCATATCTGAGGAAAACAATCCCCAAAAAGTCAAAGGACAGGGTAGATGACTTCCTTCCCACTTCAATTTCCCTTCCTAAAGCCCTTCGTGTTTGCTGGAACCACAGGAAGTCAAGGACCTGCGTCTGTTCAAGCCACCAGCCTCTGGGCAGACCCGGGTCTGGAATCCCTGCCGGGTGACGCCCTCACCTCAGGTGTGCAGAGCAGAGCCAGGGCCAGTGATGTCAAGATCACCAGGCCCCCATGCTCTTCTGAACCAGCGGCCCCCTATGCCAACCCATGCCCCTCATTCTGCCCTGTAGGGACTGGGGCAGGGGCAGGGTCAGCCTGGCACATGGGAGGCTGGGGTCTTTGGACCTTGGAGAAAGCGAGGGTCTTGGACCCCACTTGGGTCTTTGGAGTCTGGAATGTAGGATCCAAAGATCCAACAGAGACTGATCACTGTGAAAGTAATACGATTTTCTGAAAAAAAGAATCTTTTTTTTTTTTTTTTTTTTGAGACAGAGTCTCACTTGTTGCCCGGGCTAAAGTGCCGTGGCATCATCCTAGCTCACAGCAACCTCAAACTCCTGGGCTCAAGCGATCCTCCTGCCTCAGCCTCCTGAGTAGTTGGGACTACAGGCATGCACCACCATGCCTGGCTAATTTTTTTCTATATATTTTTAGTTGTCTAATTTCTTTCTATTTTTAGTAGAGACGGGGGTCTCATTCTTGCTCAGGCTGGTCTCGAACTTGTGACCTCGAGCGATCCTCCTGCCTCGGCCTCCCAGAGTGCTAGGATTACAGGCGTGAGCCACCGCGCCCAGCCAAAAAGAATCTTTTTTAGAACAGCTGGGGATTTTAGATCTTGTCCAGGGAGCTCGGGAGATTCCAAGATCAGAGCTGTCTGGACCAGTGGTTCTCAAAGTGGGTCCCGCTCACTCGGGTGCACCTGCGAACTCACTAGAGACACATTCTTAGGCCTTGCCCAGCCTGAAGCATCAGAGCTGGGCTGAGGCCTGAGGCGTCCCGTGTAGCAAGCCCGCCTGCGACTCGGACGCCCCCACCGCGTGAGAGTCTAGTGTGGTTGTCAGGCTCCGGCCTCGCAACCAGCCAGGACACGGCTCTTGCAGACGAGCTTTCTCTGCCCACATCCGCTTCTGGCAGCGGCCTGTAATCCCAGCCCCCAGGGTCACCCACTTAACCCCGGTTTCTCTGCTGGCAAACTAAGCTTTCCACAGCCACACACACCCGGTCACAGACCCCTGATGCTCTACTCGGTTCCAAAGCGACTGGCTCCGAACACAACACACCTTCGCTTCGTCTATGCTCTGACAGCGCAGGCTGGAGAAGCGGGCAGGGACTAAAAGGTCACAGCAGCTCCTGACCAGGCAGACAGTAGGGAACGAGAAAGAAAAACGCAGCCCAAGTAACTCAGACCTGAAATAACTACAAAGCAAACAATAACAAACTCCCTAATCCGGCCTTTGGCTTGTGCCACACATAGTTTGGAGAGGCCAGGGGCCAGGAGCGAGGGGCAGTCATGTTCAGACCAGCCCACATCCTCGGGGTTAGCACTGGCATGACGATCGACGCCACGAAGGGGCCAGCAGTCCCCACACAGGCAGGCAGCTCCCACCCATGCCGCAGCGGGGGCCACTGCTCCCAGGGGAGGACCATTTTCCTCTCCATATCAGCCCATGTAGGAAGGTGTGTGTTTATATTTAAGTCAAGGCCTTGTGCAAGGAAGATCAGGAGCGGTTCTCCATCACTCCCAGCTGCTGGCTCCCTGGGACACGGCTGGTGTCCCTCACTCCAGGGCTGCCTTGGTCTCTGGGCTCCTGGGCCCAGCTCCCTCTCGTTTCACACGAGAACTCTTCAGCCAAGACACCTCCCCAAGGCCACTGGCTGCGTCCTGGCAGCTGCCAGCTCCGACCTACCAAGGGCTCTTCAGTGCCCTTCGTAAGAACAGAATGACCTGCCCTATTTCTGGTCCTGCACTTTAACCCAACCTCTTGCTTAAACACATCAGCTTTAGCTCCCGTCACCACTGGAAAACCAGTCCCACCAGGCCAGGCGCTCATTTCTGCAGGGAATGTGCTGCTTTTGCTCTCTGGACAGCCTGAGCTGGTGGCCCAGATCTGAGGAAGTGGAGGCATCTGCGACTAGAAGCTCCTGCTGGCGGTGGCACTGTCTGCCCCGGAACCCTGGCACCCACCGCCAGAGTGGGGCAGTGGGGCTTCATGGGAAGGGGATCTGCTCAGTGAGGAGTGACCTCAGGTCACTTCTCAGGGACACTGGTTGGGTGTCCTCTGAGCGGTGACTGCAGAGTTAGCCCTGAGAGGGGCTGAGGGAGGAGGGTGCCCACCTCTGCCCCCGCCTGCCCGAGCCAGTCACGAGGCGCAGCGCCACCTACCCAGGTCGGCGTCGGTGCTCTTCTTCATGTCTTTCTGCAGCCTCCGGGTCTGCTCTTCCAGCCTGCAAGGCAGGGACGGGCCTGGGCAAGGGCCTCGCTGGCTGCTTCGGGGCCCTTCCTCCCCCTCCCCCTGAAGTAGGCCTGAGTGGCTGCTCCGGGATGCCTGCCGGGGAGGAGCAGGGGCCCTGCTCCACGGGGACTTTCCCGCTGACTGAAGTGCCACTGCACACTCTGCACAAGGCCGCACACCCAAAGGCTACAAGTTAACGACTCTCACCCGGCCACCTGCTGGGGAGAGCGGCTGGCAGCCTGGTGAAGCTGCTGCCCTCAGCCCCCAGGGCGCCAACGGGCGACAGTGCAGCCCATGAAGGGCGGTGAGCAGACGAGGCCTCGGGAGGGGAGACCCAGCACGAGGCTCCTGCCCGTCCCTCCCCGCCTCCCGCTTCCCTCTTCTGGGGTTTGACACTCACTGCTGGAGTTTTCCATACTCCCTCTCAAAGTCTCTCTCCACCTGCAAGAAAGAGATAACTCAATCACCGGAGCAGTGACAACACGGTGGAAAATGTCTCCCGGCCTCCTGACATTCTGTCCACACCCTCCCCCGGGTCTGCAGACACAACACCGCCCGGTTCACACAGCGCCAGCAGATCGTTAATGACAGTATCCCTGCAGTCCCAAATTAATTAGCTGTTTGATTCAGGGAGAAGGATTCCCCTCCCAGATGGGCCGGCCGGGCAGGCGGCAGAGGGCTGTGGCTCTCTCTGTTCTGCCACCACGGGAGCGAGGCCCTAAGTGGTGCGCTCTCCTCTCGCGCCGCCCCGCGGGCAGTCGAGGTGCTCCCAGTGTGACCAAATCCCACCCGGGGTTGGGGACAGGCAGCGGGCACATAGGAAGAGGGCAGGTCTGGAGTTTAGGGCTGTCTCTGCCACTCGCTGGCGCTGAGACCGGAGCAGGGTCGCTTCTCCTCTCGGCCTGGCTTTCCTCACAGGGCCCACCCGTCGGCCCACCTGTGGGCAGGAGAGATGGCGCGTACGTGCGCACGTGCCTTGTGAGCTGGGACGTACCGAACACAAACGCTGTCACTGCTCACTCAGGCGAGGCTGTCCACATTTGTGACTCGTGGTCAAACTCCCTGGCACCAGCAACACTGAACCTGAGCGGGCGTGAGCCCTGAGCCAGCGCTACCACTTGCAGCGGAAATGAGGAAAGTCCAGAACTTTCTCTAGTGCCCGAACTTCCCAATCTACAAACTGGGGTGTCAACAATGGCCTCTCACAGGGCTGGGATGTGGAGTAAATGACGTCCGAGAGGCTAACGGAGGAGACTACCATCCAGCAAAAGCTCATGTTACGAAGAATATTCCAGATTCACTCCCACTGAAGTACATATTCTTGATAAGTTTAAAGTGTTACCTACCCCAGGGGATTTGCAGTTTGCAGGAACCAAAGCCTTAGCTAGAGGAACGAAAAGGCTCCGGTGTGACTGCAGGGGAGACTTGCTTTGGTGCGAAGGAGCCCTGCCTGGGCCCTTCAGAGTCTGCACTGCAGCCTGGTCCTCTCCCCGGCGGGGCCATGGAGGACGAGCAGAGACAGTAAGATGTGGATTCTGATACTCGCTGTGGAGCCTTAAAAATAGCACCTAACATTTCAGAGCCTCACTTTCTTTCCTAGTTAAATGGGATAATTTCATTTAGTCGTGCCCCGTGGAAACTTCAAGTGGCTTACAAGGAAATGGGGATAACATCAACCTTGGTGGCTTGTTTGAGGATTAAAGGAGGAGTGCACACAGAGCACGCAGCAAGGTGCCTGGCCCACGGCTGCACCCACTAAATGTTCGATTCCTCATTCCTCTCCTGCTCACGGAGGTGCTGGGAGGACCAGAGTAGTATGGGCCTGCAGCTGGTCTGTAAACCCTTTCTTCCTTTTTTTTTTTTTTAATTGTAGAGATGGGGTCTTGCTATGTTGCCCAGGCTGGTCTCGAACTCCTAGCCTTAAGTGATCCTCCTGCCTCAGCCTCCCAAAGTGCCAGGATCATAGGTGTGAGCCACTATGCCTGGCCGGGGCTGTAACCCCGTTAGCAGAGAGGAGGGCAGCCCCAAGTACAGGACACTTTCCCCAAGTACAGGAAACCGTGATTTTGGCTGAGCATGGGGTGCCGTGCCTGGGTGCCACAATAGCACACTAACTCCCTCCACTGGACACACAGCTCCTCTTACCTCGTGGGACGTGACAGCTGAGCAGTGTCTTTACATATTGAAAGTATTTATTTCCAGAATGATGAAATTAGAACGAAGCATTTCTTGGCCAGAATCGAGCACTCCCAGAGGTGCAGAACACACAGTAGGTGCCCTCGGGGAGGGGAGAGCTGTAGCCTGTGGCTCCCCGTCCTGGCATCTAAAATACCCCACACGTGCTGAGGTGTGTGGGGTGTCAGGAACACCTGGGCTCCCTGGCTGGGGACTGCTGGGCTTGCACAGGGAGGGACTTCAGGTTTCCAACTCAGCTGCATCATTCTGGTTGATGAGAAACTCGAGGTCTCACGGCGGAAGCTGACAAGCATGTCGGTAGGAGCGCCATCCTTCTATTTTACATGCTGCTGCTTAAGGCCATGTGACAACCTAAGAGGAGTTTATGAACCTTTCACCTCTCCTGTTTCCAGCAGCCAGCGTGGCTTCTATAGCCCACTGGCCAGAGATCTCTCTCCTCCTAGGGAAAGATGCAAGGGGAACATGGCCAGAATTCCGGCCCCAGATGATGGCTCAGGGACTAAAGGGACACACTGGAGTCTCATTCTGAGGTATACGCATTCTGAGGAAAAGAGCCAAACGGAAAAGATCTGAATATCTCTGAGTGCTTGATGCCTTTGCCAGAAAGACAGCTGGAGCCCAGTCAGCAAGGCAAGTTCAACACACGTGCACGGACCGCCAGGGACCAGGACAGGCCGGGCCAGGCCGGCGAGGTCAGCGCAGGGAGAACCAAGCGCTAGATGACCACCCTTGGCCGCGCTCTGCGTTCATTCTCCGAGGCTGAGTGATTCACTGCTCTATCTGCAGCGCCTGGGTCAGGCCCTGGCCCAGAGCAGGAACTCAGTATTTGTTAAATGAATGAACAGGCTGAGTCCCCCAACAAACTTACACTCACGGTGAAGGGAAGGGCCGGGGCTCTGATCCCAGGACTGGGGTGTGACTGATCAGAGCCTAGACATTCAGCATTCTGGGAAGCCCCTCCTTCAGGGCTGCTCTGGGTGGAAAGCAGCTGTCCTTGCCTTTGCCCCAACACGATTAAGGACGATTGATGAGGCCCAGGGCCCTGTCACTTGGCACGTGGAAATCCTTCCCGAGTGGAGAGGCTGTGTGGCCAGACTCCTTTTGGCCCTGACTTCACAGAGCACCTACCCAGCTAGGAATGTGCTTTCCATGTGCACAAGACCCAGGGTGACCCTTGCTTCAGAGGGGCATGGTGAGCAAAGTTTCAAAGAGCTCTTCCATCCTGCCAGGTTACACAGGGAGGTGCAGCTGCTTCTCTCCGCACACAGATGCTCCCCCACTTTATGGGACCTGGGGAGCGAGAGGGGGCTAGGCAGAGGTTAGGATCGGGAGGGGAGAGCTTTTGTTGTTCCGGCTCGGTTCCGATGGTCAGCCCCTGCAGAGAACACGCCATGCCAGCCAAAGCCTCCGCAATGATGGAATTTGTGTACCTGGGCACAGGGGAACAGTGAGGGCACAGACACAATGCTTTCTTTGTGTCTGGCTGTGGGTGCCTTGAGCCAAAAACCTCCTGAAACTCCCTGAAGATAACATGAGCATTTCTTCCCATGACAGGGGCGCCACGACTTCCAATAACCCGGGAGCCACATCTGCTCCCCTCCCCGAAAGTGCCTGGGCAAGAACAACAGCGTGCGTCATCGCCGTTCAGGGGCAGCTGCCAGAGATGCTGAGACGACTGCACAGCCCAGCCCTGTTCTGGGGGCCGGGAGGGAGCGGCAGGGTGGAGAGTGAGAGCGAAGAGGCAGGGTCTCGCTACATTTGCTTCAGTGCCTCTTGGGAGTGGGGGTCTGCGCCAAGGGAGCAAGCCACTCTACTCTGAGCTTTGATTCCTTGCGAGAGACCCAAGCCCCAGCCTGGAATGTCACTGCGCCAGGGGACCGAGCTGCTTGGGATGGTTTATAAAGAGAGTCAAATCAACTAGCTTCCTGTAAGGTACTTAGCATTTACTGAGGGGTTACGTGCCAGACACCGTGTTGAGTGCCAGACTTATCTGCAACGCAGGCACCATCATCATCTTCATTTTACAAATGAGAAAACTAAGTCTCCGAGAAGCGGATGAGCTTGCCCCAGGTCACAGACAGCTTGTGGCAGGCTGGGGATGGGAACCCAGGCTGCCAGCCTCCCAGCCCTGGCTTCTTAACTGCTACCCGACAGCTAGTCTGTCTGGGGGAGCTGACACCATAAATCAGAGGGCCACGATTCCCTCTCAAATGAGACAGAGGCACGGAAGGGAAGAGGGAGGCCACACTGCATCTGTCCTTCCCTTTGCAGTCCTTGCCACTCCTCACATTAAAGGACTCAGAGATCTTTCTGTCAACAAACTGGCAAAGAAGCTAGAAAGTGCATTCTAGCCTATACTCTTCCAAGGAGAACAAAGGCCATTTCTACAAGGGTTGGGGTGTTGGGAGGGTTTTTTACTTGTTTGCTTGGTTTTTTTTTGCAGTGAGTGTTGGGAATAAAAGACCCTTCTCAAAACCATTTCCCTTGCAGATCTGCCATGGATTAAACTCTGGAGACCCAGAGCCACACCTTCCCACTTCCTGTAGCTGGCCAGACTCAACACTCGCACGCCCAGATTCTTTGGGCTTCAGCTGAGAGCCTCCACAGATGGTCGGCCGCTGCATGGGAGGTAAACGCCGAGTCTGAAGCGACTGCCTTTGCAGGAAGCAGGGGGGCTCTTTTAACTCGGGCCCATTTCCTTTCAAGTGACCTAACTTTGGAGTTCCCAACGATGGAGACGTTGGTCAGGTGTGCGCTGAACTTTCTGTCAAACCGAACCAATATCTTTCCTGCAGTTCTGAGAGCTGAGCCAAGCAGGGGAAGAAGTTAGTAAGACAAGGAGAACTGTCAGGGGCTGGTAGGACAGAGATAATGGCCTCTACTGCATGGACTTTCTGGAGTTGCCACATGAGAGGCTCTATAGTCGTGGTCCCCCATCTTAAAACCAAGAGACTCACTCAGCTTTGTGGGCGAGGAGGCTGAAGAGGCCGTTCTGTCCTAGACCCCCCAAATCCCGGGAGGTTGTCACAGCCTGAGGCAGCACAAAGCAATGGAAGGAGTATTGACCAAAGGATCAAACCTGAGTTTTTTTTTTTTTTTTTTTTTGGAGACAGAGTCTTGCTCTGTCGCCCTGGCTAGACTGCAGTGGCATCATCATAGTTCACTACAGCTTCAAACTCCTGGCCTCAAGCAATCCTGCCTCAGCCTCCCAGAGTGCTAGGATTACAGGCGTGAGCCACCACGCCCGGCCTCAAACCTGAGTTCTCATTCCAGCTCTGCCAGTACGGGGC
Source organism: Propithecus coquereli (assembly GCF_000956105.1). NCBI lineage: Eukaryota > Metazoa > Chordata > Mammalia > Primates > Indriidae > Propithecus > Propithecus coquereli. The sequence continues at coordinate 4,754,570 of NW_012154062.1, forward strand.
TTTTAGAACCACAGAGAGTCACTGCAACTTTTTTCATGGAGCTTGTTGTCCTCAGCAGGAAAAATCAGGAGGGTGGACCAGATGACCTCTAACTTTCTAAGAATCTATGATTCTCTTCCTCTCCCATCCTGGAGATAAAATAGGGATAAAAACCGAGGGCTTAAAAGGGGGGTGGCAGGATTCAGTCATCCTCTCCTGCCGAGGGACTCTGGATCACTGCCAAGAATGCATCTGGAGCGGAGAGAAGTGGACCCAGGCCACCTGGAAAAACTTCCTGGTCTTTTCTGCAGTCGAGGTGCCAGAAGCAAAGGCCTGGGCTGTGTCTTTGGTGGGGCTCTCTGTTTCAGGGGCCCTCTTAGGAAAGGTGTTGACCTCCAGGCCAGCTCCTAGAGGTGGACCTGCTCAGAAGCAGTGCCTTCCTCCCACCTCTGCAACCCACCTCTTCCACCTGCCCAGAGACGGGGAAGGGACCAGGCTGACCTTAGGGAGAAAATGTTCCTCGGAGAGGAGGCCCCTCCAAACCCCATTCTACACGAGGATATAGATCTCCACAAGTGGGAAGAAGGCCCAGGTTGCGTTGCTGTCTTCCCAGCCCCAAGATGTGTTGAGTCCAAGCTCTGGTGCTGTGCAAAGGCCACGTGACATAGAGCTGAATCTCAGAGCAAAACAATTGGGGGTACTCACTGTTTTGGGAACAATCTGTTTCTTGGGCTGTGTAATCTTAAAAGGAATCCTATAAGAGAAGGAGACAAAGAAGGATATTGTGAGAAATGGGGAGGGATGTGGCTGAAAGAGTCGACACGGTATAGGCCACTTTTCCTCCAGGAGGGGGAGGAAGAGCAGCAGTGGCTCGCTGCTTGAACTTGGACCCCCTGTCCTGGCGGGTGTAGGAACATCAGCACCCTGGCTTGGTTCTAGGAGAGAGAACCTCCCATCAACAGCGTCACACACAGGTTCTTGGGCACCACCTTCTGTCCCCGAGCACCTCTCCTACTAACAGCCTGTCCTTTAAATACACCGAAGAGGCACGGGCAGGAAAGGGGAGACACCCTGCAAATCACAATCATTATAAACCCGTGTCTTGAGGGGCTGCAAAGTCACAAATTACAGACTCACGGTAATAGCTATCATCTTTGAAAACATGCCTTTATAAAAACACCACAAAAATCACTTATGGTCTATATTAGGAGTTTCATTACTTCCCTGTAGAGGGACAAACTGCATCTGCAGAGCTTCTTGGGAGGATGGAGGCTGGGGAGAGATGACAAATTATAGGGACATTAATGACTGGCCAGGCTGGGCCATTTCCCTAGGAAAACTGACAAAATCTAAATGCGGCTAACTTGCAGAAGAATCTGAAATCCAGCCTAAGTCTGCCTTGAACTTGCTCTGAAGCCCGCACCTCAGACTCCCCACTTGGAAATGGAAGATGGGTTGGCACAACAGAAGGGAAACCACGGAGCAGGCTGCCCTCTGGCAGGTGACGACCGCACTAGGACTTCCCTTCCTACTCTGCAAAGTGAGTGCATTAAACTAGGTAATTCAGAAGCTTCCTCAAGGCATTGAATATTCTCCGATTCTCAAAGGGCAGGCTCCCCGCGCGCAGGCAGGACAGTGAAGCAGCCCTGGGATCGGCTGGGGAAGAGGGCGCTCACTCAGCCGCTCCCACCTCTCTCCTGGCCTTTCGGCTAAGCCTGCAGGAGCTCTGCAATTCAAACCTCCCGCTTCCATGCTGCACCCGATCCACTTCCCTCCACGATCCACTTCCCTCCACGCCCGCTTCTCCCTGAACCTGCTTTCATTTGGCCCAAGCTGACCAATACTGTTGCTAAAGCCAACGGTACAATTAACCACCGATAATGACCCCAGACAGCGATCCGGTTGAGGGGATGGGCCAGCCTGAGTCACAGTGGTTTAAATTTAATTTCTGGAGGACATCCTGTTTATTGTTAACGCAGTCCCATAATTTGGGAGTGTTAACCCTTTGGGATCTGGCCGATTCACGTGGCTTCTACAAACAAATCATCCCTGGCTCTATGATTGCCAGAGGGGAACGAGGGACGGTATGGAACTGAAAAGGAAAAAGTGAAATTGCCGTTTCACTTTCTCAGACCTAAAGAGGAAAGGTTCAAGGGGAAATGAGTCCTCTCCCCAAGCCTCGGGTTACTCTGCCCACAATCAGGGATTGGAGCGGACACATAAAATGGTTTTGGACAGTGAACAATTGTCCTCGAGGACCGTTCTGGAGACAGTGCAAATGAGGTCCTGGTGGCATTGCAAAAACACTGCTCGTGCTCCGTGGGAAGATGCTGCAGTGGAAAAAGCTCTAGACCAGATCTCAGAAACCTGGTCCCTGCCTCTGACTAGTTTTGTGATTTAAACAAATCACAATCTCTGGAGCCCAGTTTCTTAAACTGTGAAACAAAAGAGTTGGACTACACGGTCCCTTCTGCTCATCTAAAACGGGAATTCTAAACTGATCTCCATTCCAAGAATATGGGGAGTAGGATGAGAATTCTACGTGGTCTTCAAAACGCTTCTTGGAGTCTAGTACCGCAGACTCGGGACCGAGAGATTAGGAACTTACATTCCATTATTTGTGGAGCCACAGCCTCTCTCTAAATCTTAATTTAGAATCTCGGTATTTTTAGAACTGTTAAGTTACCATAGAAATTTTTTTTCCAGTTCAACCCTCTCATTTTGCAGATGAGGAAGCAGCTCTGGGGAGATTCAGTGACTCGCCCAGGGTCGTTCTGCTGGTTCGCAAGAGGACCAGGAATAAACAGCACTCCTGGCTGCTGGCCCGGTTTCCTCTCTGCTACTCACAGCTCGACCCTCTGCTCACGTGAGTCTGTTACATGTATTTGATCGAAATACCTAGTTTTACAGTACTATAGAGTTAGAAGTGACCCGTCATTCTTTAAAGGATTGGAAATTAAACAGGACGGCGCTTATGCTGAACCGGGTGCTCTGGCACAAATGAGAGGTTACATTACTGTGTAGACCGAACCGGGTCTCTCTTTGTATTTCCATCGCAGCTCCTGATGATCACACATAGCTTTATCATACTGTTGACTTTTCAACTCACCTGCTCAAAAGCCCTGTCTCTTCCTGCTAGAAGAACACCTTTTTTTCAAGTTAGATCTATAGAAAGCTTTTTAAAGTTAGATTTATAGAAAAATTGTGAAGGAAGTATATAATTCCCACATCCCCCACACTCAGTTTCTCCTTCTGGTATTAGCATGGTACATTTGTCACAATTAACCAGTATTGATCTATTCAAGACAATATTCAGATTTCCTTAGATTTCCCTAGTGTCCTTCTTTCAGCTCCAAGATCCCACCCTGGTTACATTACATTTAGCTACTGTGTTCCCTTAGGCTCTTCTGGGCTGTGATAGTTAAAGTCTCCTTGTTTTTGGTGACCTTGACAGTTTTAAGGAGTGCTAGGTAGGCATTTTGTAGAATGCCCCCCAACTGGGATTTGCCTGATGTTTTTCTCCTGTCTAGACGGGAGTTATGGGTTTTGGGGAGGAAGATGACAAGAGCTGCAGAGCCATCGTCCTCCATGAAATTGACATGACTTATCCCTGTTGCCGGGGACCCTGATCACAGGCTGGAGCAGTCTGTCCCAGCTTCCTCCACTATAAAGTTGCTACCCATCCCCTCTTTTCATACTGTACTCTTTGGGAGAGAGCCAATATGCAGAGCCCTATTTATTAATTTATGTATTCAATCATTTACCAGCATGGATGCATAGATATTCACCTTACATTGTGGGTTATGAGCTAATACTGCTTGGTTTTGATGCTCGAACTGCTCTAGCTTTGGCCATTGGCAGCTCTTTCGGTTGGCTCCGATGTCCTTTTGACACATCCACATCAGTGTGTGTGCTGTCTAGCACTTCCTTACCTTCTGGCACTACAAGGTGCTCCAGGCTCAGCTTGTACATTTCCTGCCCCAGCCCTAGACTCCATGGAGGAATTTAGCATTCAATGAGCCTCTATGATATGGTCTCATCTCCTTTTAATCTTCTTTCCCATTCACCAAGTACAACTACCCTGATTCAGCCAAGTGGATGTTAATCCCCCAAATCTAGACTCCTTATAACTTCCTATCCCAAACTGGGATGTTTTTGAATGCGTGTCATCAGGACAACTCGGACTATCCGGGGCACCTGGGCCATACGGCACCCCCACCCATGGGGGATACCTTCTCTCCCCCCGGCCTAAGCAAAGCTATTCTCAAGTCTAAAACCTCGCTTACCTTCCTCTAAAACGCCTAAGACTTATTTGGCATTTAAAAATATTTTACAGTTAATTATAGTTTATCCCCTTAAAAAGTAAAATATGCTCATCAGAAAAAATAACTTTTTAAAAAGTTATAAAAGTAAAAACATGCTATCAAAAAAAACTTGAGAAATACAGAAAAGGAGAAAGAGAGGGAGGGAGGAAAAAAAGGGGGAAGCCCGCTCCCCTATCCAGGTCTCGTATCTAATAGATGACCAGGGTTTATGTTTTGGTGTTGTTAATTATAATTTTAAAATCTGCAGAAAGACAAATAACTGAAGCAAACATGCCAAATGTTAGTAGTGGTTAATTCTGGGTGGTGAGAATATGATTACTGTTTTCTTCTTTGCACTTTCCGTATTTTTCTCAAATAAACCAAAAAAACTCCTTTTTTTTTTCTTGACTACAAAAATAGCACCTGATCAATGTCAGAAACTTGGAAGACATGGAAAAACAGAGGACAAAACATAAACACACAAAAAATATCCCAAAGGAAAAAATAAACAATAGCCTGAATCACAGTGTGTACATGTGTTATCTTAATATTTACGTGACTTTTAAAAGTAAAGGAAATACATATCATGAATTTATTATTTATTCATTTATTAGAGATAAGGTCTTGCTCTGTCACACAGGCTGAGGTGCAGTGGCATGATCATAGCTCACTGTAACCTCCAACTCCTGGGCTCAAGCAATTCTCCTGCCTCAGCCTCCCGAGTAGCTGGGACTACAGGCATGTACCACTATGATGGGCTGATTTTTTTATTGTTAATTTTTTGTAGAGATGGGGTCTATGTTGCCCAGGCTGGTCTCAAATTTTTGGCCTCAACCAATCCTCCTGCCTCAGACTCCCTAAGTGCTGGGATTATAGGCATGAACCACCACACCTGGCCTCATGAAAGTTTTTATATGCCAATCATCATTTCTTATCATTCTGATTTTTAAGCACTATAGAAATAAAACTAGTGGCACAGGTATAAAATGCAAATGTACCACTAGTTTTATTTCTGTAACCTATATCATTTACTGCTGGTCATTTCAACTGTTTCTCTTTGCTTCTGTTATAAACAAAAAGCCTAATAGCTAAATCTTTACCCACACCAAAGATTAATCACACAGGATCAAGTCTCACAATTGGAATTGCTGGGTCAAAGGATATACACACCTTCAAGGCTTTGATACATTTTGCCAAACTGCCCTAGAGACAGATTGAAATAGCTAACGTTCTTTGAAAGGTTGGAACAGTTTATGCTTTAGCACCCACCCTTTGGCTTGTATATCAGGATTCTTTTCCTGGCTTAGTGTTTGCCTTTCACTTTTATACATTTGTGTTGAACATACAGAAGCTTTTGATTAGTATGAGGTCAAATATACCAAATCCATCTTTTCTTTTGTGATTTCTTCTTTTGGTGTCACACTGAGAAAGACCTGCTCTCTCTATACCGACAACTTACAACTATTCACCTATATTTACTTTATTACTTTTATGACTTCCTTTTATTCATCTAAATTCTACTTTTATCAAAGTTATACATATGCATAGGTCAATAGGGCAACACGATTTATTAAGTAAAATATTAGTTCCTAGGCCTGCTCCATCTCATTTGCCAGAGACAACCACTTTCAACTCAGCTGTTTTTGGCATTTCCCTTTGCACGTCTAAAGAAAAATGTTTATATTGCTACCTATTGATTGTTAGGTTCTTAGGCACTAGATATTGACTTTTTACTTTGGAACATGAAGATGTAACTAATTGAACAAAACACTATCAGGTGCCCATCCCTTCTCCACGGATATACTTGCAACTCCCCTTCTTCTCAATATAGTTATACTATAACTTGGTTGGGTCAATATTAAGTAAACTTATGAGGATACTGTGATTTATTTTCCATCCTGTATCTGGTGGCCAGGAGGCTGTTCAGCCTGTCACAGCTTCAGAAGACTGCAGTTCCAGATGATGTCCTGAATCACCACCTCTTGAGAGTTCCCAAGCCAAACCCCCAGCTAAGCCACTTCCAAATTCCTGACCAACAGAAACTGTTTATTGTTGTTTCAAGCCATTAAGTTGTGGGGTATGCAGCAATACACAGTTAATAACACTGCATATTTTTTTACTTTCCCTAAGATTGATAATCGTCACTTTTCTTTCACTTAATTATCTACGTACTTATCCCTAATTCAACCTGTGGTCTTTATTCTCAATACATTCGTTCATATCAGGTATTCTCTCATTTGCATCTTCTTGAAGCACTCTGCACTGGCGCTGTTGGCCTGCTCCAATCTGGACTGGCTGCCCGCTACCCGGGGTGTGCTGCTGTCATCCTCGGTTCTCCCTTCACCATCCTCACTGGGATTCCTTTGACTTCTCTCCCTTGATTTCCTCCTGGTCCTCCTCTTTATTGGTTTACTCTTTATTTGGGTAGAAACAAAGCATGTGGGAGATCATTTTTGAGACTCTGCATATCCTAAAAACTTTTTATTCTACCCACAGGCTAGTTTGGCTGGGTACAGTATTATAGGTTGGACAAAATTTCTTTCAGAATTTCCGAGACATTGCTTCCCTGTCTTCTAACTTTCCAATACTGCTGTTGTGAAGTCTGAAGCCAGTGATTCCTATCCTTTGTATATGACCTATTTCTTGCTTTCTTTATGTAACCTTACAGGATCACGTCTGTCCTGGTGTTGTAAAACTTCACAATGATGTGCTTTGTGGGTTCATTTTTATCCTGGGTCAAAGGACCATTTCACCTTGGCAATTTATAATCTTTAGTCCTGGGTTTAAAAAAAAAAAAAAACTTCGTTGTTGTTGATTTTTTCTCCTCCATTTTCTGTTTCTTACTTCTGAAACTGGTATAATTTTGATGCTGACCCTCCTTGGCTGGTGTTCCAATTTCTCTTTTTTCATTTCTGCTATCAGGTTTTTAATTTCCAATAGCTCTTTTTAATTTTCATTATGTCTTTTTTAAAAAAACAAGTGTCCTGTTGTTATTTCACAGATGCCTTATCTGAGGATCTTAACGATAGCTTTAAAAAAAGTTTCTTCTTCCTTTATAGTCTCAGTTTCCCTCCAAGTTGCTCTTTTTGTTTGTTCAGTCTTTATTTTTCATGCTAATGCTTTCCTTGGATGAATGGTAATTCCTGGCTGCCTACTCACGTATATGACAGGGAGACAAAAAATGCTGACTATAAGCTCTGAGCACATGGATCACGTTTGTCTATTGTGTAGGGTGATTTGGCTAAACAGTTTTGTGGGGAACTCCCTGATGTCAGTATCCTTCTATCTTTTCTCCTAGGCAGGTAAAATTCCCTAGAGAGGATTCTTCCATTCTCCTGCTTTGGGCATAAAGGCTCAGCTCAGTGTTCTGGGAGCTCAGCGAGTGGAAGAGATCTAGTGCATGCGTGTGCATGTGTGTGCGTGCGCATGTGCACCTGTGTGTGTCAGGGGGATCGGGAAGTGGTGTGTTTTGGTACTCTGTTTGCATACATTCACTTCATCCTGATTTCACTATGGTGGTCCTACCCTCAACTGTGCCTGATGCCCTTTCAGAGGTAGGTCTGGGTTTTATGGGCCTGAAGCTTATACAACTGTGCATGCCCCTTTAAAGAAAAAGAATATAAAATTACAAATATAAAAATAGGCATGAAAGTGAATAGTGAGGCAGAGAAAAGAACATAACAAATGACAAGTTTCAAAAGCTGACAAATGACATAAACATCAGAAAATCAAGAATAACCTAATATTTTTATTAATCATCTGCCTAACACACCTTTTTTTTCCCTACATTTTTTGGCTGCATAGACTTTGATTGCCTCTTCATGTGACATGGAGTTGGTAGCATCATTTTCTCAGAATGAAAAGAAAGATAATTCTGTCTTTCCTCCAGTATCGTTGATTGAAATTTGTTTTCTACTGACAGTTTAGAAAAGCCTTTGTTTAGCTTATTGGTAATATATAAGTATAAATTTTATAAGACTTAGGAAAATCTCATGTTTCTTCCACAAATAAACTGTAAGGTTTCAGGGCACATTTCAAGATTTCTTGTACAGTGACTAATTTTAAATGCTCTTTGAATTAATGACAGCAACCAGTTTGTCATTAATGTCCTTGTAGGAGGGCATATCGCAAGTTCTGTTATTTTCATTATGTTACATTTTCATGTTAAACCTACCAGAAATCTCAGTGTTTTATCAATGTGTTTATATGATTTGCTCCTCCTCTTCATTAACTGGATTACCAAACAATCATTACTCCTATTTAAAACTGTTCTCATTCTCTCACTGGATCACTAGCTTTGGTACAATCTGAAAAGTTCCGTTATACCTTGCTTGATTTCACAATGATTTCTACCAACTTAACTGCTCACTTTTAACATTTGTGTGTTCCATTATTTATCTAATAGTCCCCTTAATTTTTAGCTAAATTTAAAGATGACCAAAAAGGTACCCTTCACATATTTCCAACTCAGGAGTCTATAATTTCTTGTTTTATAAACAAATTTCCAAAAATGTCTTCACAAATTTCAGTTAAAACAGTATACTCCCAACTCAACCCTCTAGTCCCATCCCCAGAAAGGGCTAGGCTCCCCCAAAGCTCCCTGATAAGAGGGGCAGTATGAAGAAGAAAAGAGTAGGAAGGGAAGACAGAGGTTTTCTTAACTAATTGCAGTATACTTTGTTTCCAGTTTACAAAAACATAGGCCCCTATCGTGGCTATAGCTCCTTCCAGGGCCTTGAACAAGGTCCATGCAAGTTGGGGGCTCCAAAGCTTAAGCTTCATTAGTTTCATGCAATAAATCCACCTTTGTGTCCCCTAGTATAGAACCCTTTGGAGGTGGAAATGGGTGGGGGACTCTTCATTCTTTCTGCTAGGGTAGGGCAGGGAAAGTCTCCCAGCGAAATGGAGTTGGGGAGATGCTGGGGCTCTAAACTTACTGATAAAGAGCTTTCAACCAATCCTGATCTCAGCCCCCAGCTTCACCCGACCTCTAGAGTTACATCTAGCAGTACTTTGTACCACCAACTTTGAGAATTCCGTGACATGAGGTGGGATGGCTTTTGGTTTTCCCAAATGCCAGTTTAGAATTTGGCTTTCTTGGAACTACTAAATCAGTTACCTCATATAACTGCACTCCAATTCCCAAATTTTGTTGTTGATGTCTCTTCTACTTTCCCTGAACTTGTGGATTTATGCCTTTAAAAAAAAATCATTTTATTGTGTTTTTTGTGGGATTTGTGAGCCAGACAGATGTATGTATTCAATCTGCCATCTTTACTCAGAATCTGGCTTGATTCGAAATAACAGCTTGATTGAGAGACAATTCACATACCGCAACATTCACCCTTTTAATGTACAATGTACTTTAAAAATGTACAAATTTGGGGTTTTTAGCATATTCCTAGAATTGAGCAAAAATCACTACTAATTTCAGATTTTCATCACACCAAAAAGTAACCACATACTATTAGCAAGTAACTCCTTTCCTTCCAGCCCCTGGCAACCATTACTCTACTTGTTTCTATGGATTTGCCTTTTCTGGACATTTCACACGAATGGAATTATATAACATATGGCCTTTTGTGTTGGCTTCTTTCATTTATCAAAATGTTTTCAAAGGTCATCCATGCTGTGGCATATAGCAGTACTTCATTTTTTTTTTAAGTCACTGAATACTATTCCAGTGTATGGATATGCCACATTTTGTCTATCCACTCATCAGTTTATGGACAATTTGGGTTGTTTCCCCTTTTTGGCTATTAATGAATGCTGCTATGAACATCTATATGTAAGATTTTGTGCAGACATGTTTTTGTTTCCCTTGGGTATACATCTAGGAGCAAAACTGCTAGGTCATGTGGTCACTCTACGTTTAACCTTCCAAGGATCTGCCAGACTGGACGGTTTTTCAAAGTGGCTGTGCCATTTTACATTCCCGCCAGCAGTGTATGAGGGTTCCAATTTGTCCACATCCTTGCCAATAGTTATCATCGTCCGTCTTTTTGATTTTAGTCATCTTAGGGGGTATGAGGTAGTATTTCATTGTGGCTTTGATTTACATCTAACGACTAACGACAGTGAGCATCTTTTCATGTTTACCGGCCATTTGTATGTCTTTGGAGAAACATCTACTCAAATCCTTTGCTCATTCTAAAACTGGGCTGTCATTTTTATTGTTGGGTTGTAAGAGCTCTTTGTACATTCTGGGTACAAGCCCCTAATCAGATAAATATTTTCTCTCATGCATGGTTGGTTTTTCACTTTCTTAATGGTGCCCTTTAAAGCTCAAAATGTTTACATTTTGATGAAGTCCAATTTGCCTAGTTTTCCCTTTGTTGCTCATGCTTTTGGTGTAATATCTAAGACTCCTTTGCCAAATCCAAGTTCATGAAGATTTACCCCTGTCTTTTCTTCAAAGAGTTTTATAGTTTTAGCTCTTACATTTAGGTCTTTCATCCATTTTGAGTTAATTTTTTTATATGGGGTGAAATGGGGGTCCAAAGTCATTTTTTTGCAAGTGGCTATCCAGTTGTCCCAGCACTATTTGTTGAAAAGACTATCATTTTTCCATTGAGTTGTTCTGGCATCCTTATTAAAAATCAATTGACCATATATGTAAGGATTTATTTCTGGACTCTCAATTCTATTCCATTAATCTACATGTCAATCTTTATGATAGTACCAAACTACCTTAATTACTACAGCTTTGCAGCAAGTTTTAAGATTGGGAAGTGTGAGTCCTCCAACTTTGTTATGATTATTTTGGCTATTCAGTGACCCTTGCATTTCCATATGAGTTTTAGTGGTTTATTTTTTATATTTAAATGTTTACTGCATTTAGAGTTTGAGTGTATGGCTAGCCAGTTGTTTTAACATGATTTTAAAAATACTGCATCTTTGAAAAATTATTTTGTCAGCGTTAAATACTTCTACCATTCCATATCATAGAGTGATCTCTCTTGCCAATAACATAAATCTAATAATTTAGGTCTACAAAAGATCTTAATTCTTAGTAAAGCAAATCCCTTCTCATTAAATTTTTTTCAGGTGATTTTTTGGTTATTTTCATTTTTTCTTATTATTCAAGATATATTATCCAAAATCATCTGCTGTGTGCCCTCCCCCTGCCAAGAAACCTCATAAGGATATTACTGGGAATGAATTATATTTATAGATTAAGTTTTTGAAGAACCTACATCTTTATAAGTACTAGGTTTGCTCATTCAGATCCATAATATATCTTTTCCTTCATTTAATTCTTATTATGTCCCTTGGTCTGAAGAGTTTTTTTCACTTAGGTCCTCTACATTTTATAAATGTTAAGATCCCAAAGTAACACTTACATGTGAAATTTTTAGCCCTACATGTGTCTTAGGTATGTGCATTCCATGGAATTTTTAGCCCTGTATGTATATGTACTAGGTGCATTCCATGGAATTTGATATTTTTGGTTATACTGTAAACGGGATTCTCTTTTTCATTGTATCTTCCTGGTATTAATACATTTTCCCCGAAACCAGCCACCACACCTACATATTTAACCTATATAGCCCAAGAAATTCAAGCAGAAAAAAAAAAGGAACTAATGAGGTTTTCTAGGTAGACAGTCTTATCTGAAAATGATAAAATTTCCCCTTTCTTTCCTAATATTTATACCTATTTCTTGTCTGGTGTTACTGTATTAGTTAGAAATCATAGGAAAAAAATGTTCTGACTTTGGTTAAGTATGCTTTGAGTCTGATCTTTCACTCTCAAACAAGAAGGGAGCTGCTGATTTCAGGAGCCAGGAAGCCTCCTAAGAGTAAGAAAATACCTTTCTGCTCCTCGTTTACTAAAAATTACAACAATTAGATTTTTGAATTCTACTAATGACTTTTCAGCAGGCATAGATGACCAGTGTGTTCTCCTATGGCCTATTGTTGTGATGAGCTGGGCAAATACATTTCCTAACACTGAGCTGTCCTTTCATTACTGAAGTAAACTCTGCTTGGTAAAGGGTACAGGTTAATGAACTTTGATGTGCGTGTGCCTTGCTTTCGGATTATGACACATAACACCTCAAGGGCAGTGACTGACTGTTATGCATCTTTGCAACGCCTGCAAGCAACGCACTAGGCACAGTGCTATTTTCAATTTTCATTGAATGAATATTCAGCAAATATTTATTAAGGCCACCTCTGTTCCAAGCACCATGCTACATTCTAGGGATATCAGGATGAATAAGACAGACTCATTCTATGATCTCATGGAGCTTATAGTCTAGTTTTACACACCTATTAATAGTAAGCACCGAATGAATGAGTAAAATAAATGCACTGCCCCAAGGGCCCTGTGAAATACTACACTCTAATTTAAGCTTCCTGAAGAAAGCTACTCTTAGATGAAGCTCTATGAAGAACAAAGAGAGGTAGTATCATTGTCTTTGGGCTTCCAAATCCTTATATGACCCAAACAGAACCTAAAAAGGGTATCACCAGCCAGCTGGGGTCCAGGGACAGTCCATCCAGCAGAGACCAAGAAAATGGAGAAGGCCTTTGGCCTCGGAAGTAAAGCCTGGTGACATTACCAGAGTTCGGGTGAGGGGGAAAGGAGAGGGTTCTCCTGGGTTTATTCCGAGGCTGCTAGATGGCAGATGTGATCCTGCTCTGCCAGAGAAATAGGCGGAAAGGGGGCAGGTGCCTTGATGAAGGATGCGATTGTCCCCGCCACTGAAACAGGGCATTCTTGCAGGAAGAGGTGGATGGTGGCTGGGAGGGGAAAGCACAGCACAACTGCACTCTGGCAGGCTCTCCGGCCTCTTCTTCCTTGGATCCTGGTTTCAGCCCCTGTTCTCGGCCCGTGGGCAGGCGGGACCTCCTCAGGAGAAATAGCTGCTTTAGGGAGCATGAGGCAAGAGTGTCAGCATCGCAGCCTGAGAGCAGCCCTGGGCCGGCAGTCCCCCAGGGCAGGAGGCCCACTGGGCTTCAGGACTGTCCTTCCTCCTCTTGCCCTTGGCCTCAGCCTCTCCCCTTGGCATCGGGGGATTGGCAGAGGTCCAGAGAGAAGACAGGGCCTGCTCCCCAGAGAAGCTCTATGTTCTGGAAGAAATCAAGAGGGCTCTGAGCTCTCTGCCTCTGGAGTAGGACTGCTAACTTGGTTCTGCTTGCCATTCCACAAACATGAGCAGCAGAGGGCAGGAGAAGGGATATTTTGGTCTCGGCAACAAACGGAGAAAACATTTCTCTCAACCCTCCCCTTCTCCAACCCTCAACATGCCCCACCTCGAAGAAGAAAAAAAGTTCTGTGTGTACGGAGGGAAAGGGGGGAAAAAGATTCTATTTTCTTTCACAATAAAGAAAAGTCAACAGGATGTTCTCCAAAGCTACAAATACACTTTTTCGAACAGTAAATATCTCTATTAGCAGCATGATGCCAGTTGGCTAATTCTGTCTGTCTCAGTAAAACCTTTCCAAAAAAACTCCTGCTCTTGTGTAACGTCTATTTACAAAAACAGCTCTTTTGCATTTTCGGTTTGCTCGGTTTCTCAATCTTTTGTTTCCTCACCCCCTCTACTGCAGAGGCAGAGATAAGAGGCAGGCCCAGATGGCAGTTGGGTGGGGATCCCCGGTCACCCCACTCGGTCCCTGCCTTCTTTGGAGAGTCCTCCACGTCCATGACAAAGAAGAGTGGAAAGAGGCTGAACGTGCTTCCTTGGTCTTCCCTTGGCCTCCAGCATTTGTTTCCACTGAGTGTGAGCGAGCCTAGGCCTGGCTGGGGGTGGAGAGAGCCCTGAAATGATTCAGTCCACCCCGCCCCGTATCTTTCTGATATCTCGAGCTGGGCAAGAGATCCACAGTTTTGGGGGGAGGGAGGTGAGGGAGGTGAGAATGAAGGAGGGCTGAGCAAAGAGTAGGCGGCAGTTGATAGTGGCTGAAATCCTGGCTCCCCGGGGAGTGGTCTGGGCCTGAGTCACCGTCTCGGCAAGAGCAGGAAGGTGGGCGAAAGGCAGCAGCTTCTGCAGGCTGAAGGACAAGCCCTCCTCCCCCCATCCTTCTGTTACTCTATCCTTGGGTTGCCGCCTGCTCTGGTCTGAGGCTACAGCCACCTTAACAATCAGAAAGAAAACAGGGCCAGGGCTGGGGCAGGGCTTATGGAGAGTCATCTGGCTCCGGCCGAGCAGCTGCTTGTTGGATGCCATCCTCCCCGTCTGAGAGGCCAGCTGGCCACAGCGCCAAAGGGCCAAGGGAAGTTCAGCCTGAGCAAGGATGTGCGCGACCCCATCAGAGTGGGACACAGCCTGAGCTGGAACGCATCCGTCTCCAGCGCCTATGACCGCAGCCCTCGACCCCACCTTGGTCCTTCCCTAAACTATCTGGATCTGAAACCAGAGCACACAGAACACAACCCTGCCTCGCCATCCATCCGAGGAGGTATGTGTGCGTTTAAAAATAAAAGGCATGACTCTGACTCGCTGATTTGTTACTCGGCCATGAACAATCCTCCAGCCCAGCTGTGAGTGCTCCTTCCCCACCACTCCCAGGCTGACCTCTGAAAAGCAGACAGAATGAATCACACAGCGTCAGGTCACATGAGAGCTGGGAGCGCACCTCATTAAAGCAACCACTTACTGAGCACCTACTACTGCCGGATTCCACGTAGGAGCTTCTGATACAACTGTTTATGTAAAGTGGGCCCCTCGTGTACTCCACAGGAGACAGTGCACTGGGTAAGGGCGTGGACCCTGGAACCAGACTGCTGGGGTTCAAATTCTGGCCCTGCCGATTACCAGCTGTGAGACTCTGACCTAAGCTGCCTCAGTCTCCTTCTTCACAAAACAGGGCAATAATCTACTCTTCTTATAGGGTCGCTGAGGGTTGATGAGTTTAAGACTGAAAACAGCCCTGACCTCCAGTAAGCCATCCGTATGGACCTGCTGAGAAGGGGGTGGGGGTGGTGTTTTGATGACAATGACCAAACTGAAGCCCAGAAGGGGTGATTTGCACAGTTACCCCAAAAATGGTTAGGAAGCCTGGAAATTATTTTTCTGTTTTAGGGGCAAGCAGCTGTCCCATATCATAATGTACCACACCCAGGCGCAAGTTACATGTCTGCCTAAAACTGAGTGGTGACTCCCTCCTGAATAGTGAAAGGATTTGTGACAGAAGCCTGGAACCTGACGGACACCGAACGGTCAAGAGAGGAAGA
Organism: Propithecus coquereli; assembly: GCF_000956105.1. NCBI lineage: Eukaryota > Metazoa > Chordata > Mammalia > Primates > Indriidae > Propithecus > Propithecus coquereli. Next base: position 4,770,037 of record NW_012154062.1, read on the forward strand.
CGGGCAATTTGAGGAGGCAATTTGGATTTTTTTTTTTTTTTCTGGAGCCCTTTAAGAAACTTCTACATTTGATAGACAAGTTACCACTTACTCTCATTCTAATCTGTAAGGCAAGAGGGGGTAGAAAATGGCTTTCCCCATCTTATAAGAGGGAAACATCAGGCATTCTGAGGTGAAGCGCTTGTCCTGCTATACAACACAAGCCAGAGAGAAACCTCCAATGGCCTCTGCTGATGGGTTCACAGTGGCTTAGACGCAGACAGGCTCTGAGACGCATGAGACCAGTGTTAACTTCTGAGGTACTATCCCTAACCTCACTTTTGCTTGTCTCTTACAAACCAGGAATTATAAAGAGCTCTCATGCTACCTTTTTCCTCTTCTCTGCTGAAAGTCTGGCCCCTGGAAAGCAGAGGGTAGGAGGAGGGTTGAGAGTGGAAAGTCACTTCTAGGGCCCCTCCGCGATCATCCCCACCTACTCCCCGGCCACAGGAAGCAAGTATTCTCTGGCTACGGACAGTGAGGTCTGCCTCAGAAATGATTTAAAAACAAAAACTATCATGAAATGTTGTAAACATGCCCCAAATTATAGAGAATATATTATAAATACTCATGTATCCACCACCTAGCTTTGTCAAATTCTAACATTAAGCCACACTCTCTTAAAAATTTATTTTTTGTGGAGATGGGATCTTACTATGTTGCCCAGGTTGGTCTCAAACTCCTGGTCTCTAGTGAACCTCCCACCTCAGCCTCCTAAAGTGCTGGAGTTACAGGCCAGATCTTATTCTTTAAGCAACACAACAGTATAGATACTGCTAAGGCTCCCTGAGCATCACATCTTGATTCCATTTCCTTCTTTCCTTCCTTGTTACTCTAGAGTAATCACTATCCTGAGTTCAGGATTTATTATTCCCATACTTTTACTACATAAAAGCAAACTGGAGTACTGTTTTACAGGTCTAAATTTTGTATAAATGATACAATGTCGAATGTATCATTCTGAAGCCAGCTTTTAATGTTCAGCATTATATTTCTGAGATTTGTTCCTGTTATTACACATAGCTCTATTTCACTCCTTTTAACTACTGTGTAATATTTCATTATATAAAGATAGCACAATTTATGTCCCCATTCTCCAGCCACTGGGCATCTACACACAACGACGCAGCGAACATTCTTGGTGGGTCTCCTGCTGCACAGGTATAGGAGTGTCTCTATGGTGGAGGGGGGTAGCTACAGCTCAGCTCCAATTGCAAAATCTCTGGTTTACACTCCCCACACCCCACTGTTCCCATTGCTCCTCACCCTCAGATACTTGGCACTGTCAGACTTTAAAAATTTTGCCAGTCTGATGGCTACGAAATGGCATCTCATTGTCGGTTTAACCTGCTCTTCCCTGATTACGAATAAGACCAAACATCTTCACATAGGCTTTTGTCCACTTGGGTTTTCTTTTTTGGAAAGTGATTAACAGTTTTCAAATCTATGGAGTAAGTTCTTACAAAGGACTTGGCCAGTGTTCTTCATAGCTGCCCTTTCTGCATTTCTTATTATAACCCAGCAAAACGACCAAATAAACAAACAACCCTATCTTTAGCTGGCTGGAATCAAAGGTGTTAGCTTCTAGCCAATATTTGTAATGATATTCCTAGATAGGTGATTTTCAAATCGGGGTCCATGCAGAATACCTATCACTCACAGATCATTTAAACTGCCTCGCATCATTCCATCGTATACATATATCAAAATTAGTCACGAAATTAATTGAGGTATCAGAGCGCATCACACACATACCGTGTGAAACTTCTATTTCAAATACAAGAACGTGTGTGTGTGTGAGATGTGATGTCAAAGGTATTTCTAACTGCAAGTTGTGGTCAAAAAATTTTGGAATCTACCATCCAAGTTAGCCTCCCCGGCTCTATTCTTTCTCTTTTCTGAGCTATCCTGCAGGCCATTGCTGAAATAATCTGACTAAATCACTGCTTTTGCCATGCCACTTCCCTGCGCAAAAGCCTTCAGTTTTCAAAAGCCTAGGCTCAATTTCAAGTCCTCAGCATGGCTGAGAGCACCACACAAGGCGGCCCCAGGCTGGACTGCCAACTCTCACCAATGAGGCCTCTGCCCAAACCACTATTTACTACACCAACCGGCCTCCTGACGGTCCACAGCGAATGCTCTTGGGTTGAGGTTCAGTTAAAATTACATCTCCTACTTGAAGTCTCTCTTGATGACGCCACACTGACGTTTAGTGACCGGCTGTCCTTCCTTTGAATCCCTAGCACTTTCCACACACTGGCTGAAGACAGAGACCAACTCTTCCAGCCTTCTAAATGTCCCTCAACATTGAGCACAGAGTTTTGCACATTAGAAATGTTTAATAAGCATTAAATCAACAAACTGAACGCCATGTATGTGCATCGCACTATACTGGGCACTATTTGATGGTTTAGCCATCAAAAGAATGGGTTTGGGAAAATGACTCTAACAGCTTCACTGCCAACTCTCAACAGATTTCCTCAAAGAGTTTCTAACACGTAAGAAAACACTCTTGACTAAGTTGCTGTGAAACTCAAGATACTTGACTCTTCCAACGGCCCCAGGATCTGGAAGGAGTCCCTTTCCCTCTCATCACCAACACCTGAAATAAGAGTGCGATGTTTGTTGTGCTCAAAGCAAGGTCATGTACAGAACCTCACAGACTCCTTACGGGGGCCTGTGTTCTAGGCACTGTCATTCTCTCTAGAGTGCAGGAAAAGCTTGGCCTGTCCAAAGTCACAGGGGACATGAGTGGTGAGGCTGCCCCAGGGAGGGGGCCCAAAGTAGGAAGAAGCTGAGATGGTTACAGAACACCTAGAGGTCTGCAAGGCACAAGGACCTCCTCTGTCACCCGTGTGTGGAAACTGACAACTCCCTGTGATGCTAGTGTCAACAATCCTAGCCAAGTCCGCTCAGCTTGGGAGCGGTCTCCTACCTTTGTAGTATTCTTGGTCAAGATGACAGAACACTCAGGAGATGCAAGTTTTGGTTCCAGTTCTGCCAGGCACTCGCTGAGTGAATTCCAACAAGCTGCCAAGAGGGACCCGCACCGCATATTTCAAAGAGCAAATGTGAGGATGAAATCAGACAACGGATGGCAAAACTAGAAGCCCTACACAAACGTGAGAGCAACGGCAATCTAGAGAGAAAAGAGACTCCACCGAGAAAATGTTTCAACCCAATAGATGGTTCTGTCTGACCCAGTTTACCCTTCTCCCTTTATATTCCATTCATTGCATTTAACAACGACCTATTAGAGAACCACCATGCTCGTGGCAGTAGTGTGCACAAAGACGAAGAAGTTGTAGCTCCTGCTCTCATGGAGTTGACGTGGGGGGGAGGTGCACAATTTTGACACGTGGAAGAATGCGGAAGTGCCTTGGGAGAAGAACAATGGAAGTACAGCGTGAACCCACCAAAGCAGTTTGTTGGGGGTGGGGGAAACAGAGAGGGGCGGGGAGGAGCAATTAGAGCCGGCCTGACCTGGAAGCCACTTCTGCCAGTCCATTTAACAACAGCACTTCTAGAAGCTCTTCATTTCAGGAAGTGGTTTGTAGGTTTCGCACGTTTTTAGTCTTAAAATTTTTTCTGAGCTGAGGCAAGTCAGTAAATGAGAAAATAGTCCTCATTCATACATTTAATAAACATTCACTGACTGCCAGGCATAGTGCTAGGGAACAGCAATGATCAAGAGACAGTCCCCATGCTGTCAACCCACAGACAAGTAACAACCTATAGACAAGTAAACCAACCAGCTGAGCACAGATGCTCATGAAGGTCAGAGGAGGGGCACCCAACACAGCCTGGCAGGGGGTGGTTCAGGGAAGACCCTCAGAGGAGGTGAAGCATGGCCTGACTCTTGAAGGATGAGTGGATACTAGCCTGCTGGGCGGGGACTCGAATGAAGGACAAGCATTTCAGGCAGAGGGGACAGTTTACACACAGGAGCAGGAGCTCGAGAGCAGGGATAGCCTAGAGAATTGCATGCACAGGAATAGAGGACAGCTAGATCCAGGAGGGCCGTATAAGCCGTGGTCCAGAGTCAGGCCTCTACCCTGAAGATGACGGTGAGGGTATGCAGGGTGAGAACAGAAAGGAAAAAAAAAAAAAAAGAATGAATTGATCCTAAGGAATACCAATATTTAAGGGGCAGACAGAGGTAGAGGAGCCCAGAAGAGTCAGAAAAGGATCAGAAAGATCCACAGAGAGTCTCCATCCTTTTCTTAGCAGACTTGGGTGGCAAAGTGTCAGCTGGGGCTCTCCATCCTGCGTTACAGATGGAGAAAACAAGACAGAGAAAGGTTAAATGCTTGGCCAGGCCACACTGTGAGCGGATGAACCAGAACCTGAATGCAGCACTCTAACACCTAGTCAAGCTTATCTGCCCTGCCTCTACGTTCCTGCTTCTCAGTAGAACTACTGGAGCCCTTAGCATAGGAGGATTGTCTCCAGCAGTCCTCATCATTAAGCCTAGGATGATAAAGGTGTGTGGTTCCAGGGAAGGCTACAACTCCTGGAGATGGCTAAGCTAGGTTCAGGTCACTATTCGTAATTCTACTTAATTCCCTCTCCATTCCATAATTAAGACACACACATATGGGGTGGGGGGAGGAAAGGGAAGAAGGGAAGGAGAGGGAGGGAGAAGTATTTGGCTTGGGGCCAAGAAGTGAATCCAGGATCTGAGCTGTGATTATCAAAATGCCTTCTTCCTAGTAGGACAGACCACTAGGCCACCTCACTGAAAGGCAGATGGGTGGCTGAGTGCTGGGTAGATGGTGCAGGAAGGCAGGTGCCCACTAAATAAACAGGGGGTGGGTGGGTTGCCTGCAGAGAGGAAGCACAGAACAAAGGCCTCTCACTCTTCATGCAAACTCCACAGTGTGCAAAGGGCATCAATGTTGGACATTTCTCACTGTGACATTTTGAAAGCCCAGCCTAGCCCAGAACAATGGTTACCCTCTGGGGACCATGGGCCCCTAGGCCTTATTTAATGATGGCTGGCATAGTCCATGTACTTGGTGAACTTGACCTTGGGCATCAGCCTCCCATGATGGCTCTACGTCACTCTGGTTTCTTCCCCTGCTGAGAATTCCAGTATCCTATGAATGGATGAATTCATTCTGGGAGCAGGAAAACCACTCTGCGAGTGAATCAGAAGGACCCAACCCTGGTCCCCTTGCCAGCCATTGAGCTGGGAACTGAGTGTGATTGTGTGCCCAGGCGCCGGTGCCGTTCCCCTCCCAGGGGGAGAGGGTCAGGGTCCGCGCAAGAGATGACGTAGAAACCAAGGAGGAAGAGAAAGGAATCTCAGCTTTGAGGGACAAAGCCACCCTTTTGGTCGTGGCTTGCAGTCCCAGGAGGTATAAAGATGTGTCATGTACTGGTAAATTCGTTCTGCTAGATTAAAATCTCAGCTCCTGCTAGACTGTTAGTTGTCAATTTCAATTCTCTCCAACTGTTAGTTGTTAATTTCAATTCTCTCCAACCTGACAGACTTTAGGAAAACGAGCTACTCGAGCTACTCGTTTTTCAGAAACTTTCTGCAAGACAGGTGGAAACAACTTGCCTCAGATCACCCAGAGAATCATTTGCCATTAGTGGTCTCTCCTCTTCTCCCAATTTGTGAAGACTGATTCAGTAAATGCCAATCTAAGCAACATAAAGCACCTGTACTTTCTGCTTTTTACTTCAAAAAATTAGGCAAGAGAACTCTGAAGATTCCAGATGCAGCAGGCAAGAGACCTTCTACATCACAAGGTTGGGGGACCCAGGCTGCCACTTAAAGAAAGTAATTCCTCTAGGAAAGCGAATTAAACAATCGCTACTTTGCCCATCTCTGACTCGGTTATAACAAGAGAGGGAAGTTAGCTTTTTAAGGTTCCAGTCCCCGTTGGCTTCCTGGAGCAAACGGTGGAGGCACGAGGAGCAGCTCCTGCTGGAGCTTATTAGGGCATTGCTTCGGGCTTCCCTGCACGTGCTGCCCGGACTGGCTGACACCTGTCCATCAATCTTAGCCTAAGAAGCAGGTGGGGGAGGGGACAGAAATGGTTTAAGTTTACATTAGAGAGCTATCTTTGACACTGACTGACATCAGCTCTTTGTGGCCAGAGCTTAGTCTCTACTGATGGCCAAACCTTAGCCTGGGAAAGACTTTCTGAAGGATATTCTACTCTCTTGCTTCATTCATAACTGGTTATCGTGCACTTTGCATACACAAACAGGCTAGACTCCAAGGACAGAGTGGCAAATATGTTCTCTATGCCAATGGAACTTGGATTCTAAAAGGGTTGATTTATCTTGCACCCCTCTGGAGGTCAATTTATTCATACAAGTACATTATAGTTCAATCCCCAGAGATCAGGGGTTGTGGATATACAGCTCCTTGGGCCTGAAGGTAAGGTAAGGTCCTTGATACGGGCATCCTCTAATGAAGCCCTACGAAGGAAGGCAAGCCATGGTTCTCTCCTGAGAACATAAACAGTCCAGAGCCACGAAGAGGGACTGCCTTTTGGGCAAATTTAGTCTTACAAAATAAATCAACCATTAAACATTATGAAGTGTCTACTACGTGCCAAGTATCACACAGTTCTGCCGCAAGTGGAGTTGTGCGATTCCACCGCTACTCGAAGATTCTCTGGCTTTTTTTCTCACGGCGTGATAACTCCCAGAATGTTTAAGCTTAACCACGTCTATTTAGAGGGAAGGCAATGGGTACTGGCCCTGGAAATGATTAAAACTAGTCCAATCCCATCCTGCCAGGGCGAATGTGGGGTGCCGTTCTGGCCCCTTCCAAAAGAGAAGTTTTGTCTTTCGGAGACTATCAGGAGTGCAATGGAGTTACCTGAAAGCGAGTGGGTTTTGATCAGGGAACTGGACCTAGACTGCCAGAGTGAGGGCCACAGCTCTGGGGCGGATGGGCGCGGGGGAGAGATCCCCCCAGGGGAGAAAGAACACACCAGCTCCACCTCAATGGATATTTAAAAAAGGAGGGAACAAGGAAGTCCCTCACTTCAAGGAGCTGAGAGGAAACGGGTCCGGCAAAACAGGAGTCAGACGCAGGGTCCCACGCTAGGAGGGTCTCCCGGCCCTTCTGCCAGGGAGTCCCTGCTGAGAGACGGCGACTTCGGGAAAGCCCCGGAGGAAGGCCCCTGAACGACCCCAGGGCACGGGCTGTTGGGCCCTGCTCTGGGGCGGAGGGGTCGTGCGGGAAGGGCGGGCGCCGACGCAGGGGCCGGGGGCACCGCGGGGCCGGGGCTCACTCACCAGCTCATGGTCCCGAACCTGGGCCTGCCGCCGGGGTCCTCAGCTGCAACTCGGTCCTCTGGGATCACTTCCGGATTCAGCTAGTCTCCAGGAAGTGACGTAGAGCCCGCCCCCGCTGCCCGGAAGAGGCGGCTGGGAGGGCGGAGCCCGGCGCGTTAACTCTTTCGCTGCCGCGTACTCGCCACGGAGTCTCCCTTGCAGGCGACCCTCTGGCTCTGGCCTAGGGCGGAGGCAGGAGGGCCTCTGGGGGCTTTTTTTCTACTTTCAAAACTGACTACACAGGGCCATTAACTGGCTGAATTGCCTCCATCTTGCTGTCTGTAAAGTGGTTTCTAATCCAGAGACAGCAGCAGCAGTTGTCTATGGGGAAAGAGCTCCTGGAGACAGGGTGTGAGGAAGACTTAGATTTTCCCTATCCTGTTTCTCATCTTTTAAATTTTGTAGCCTGCACATGCATGACCTGTAACAAACAAACAAACACATCTTTCCCCTCCTTCAAGATGGCACAGGGCGCCGGATATCAATAGAATAGGTGCTTTTCAGGTTGGAATGTTCTGTGGATTTACTCACCAAAAGAGGACGCAGAGTAAGGGGGCCCCCTGCCTTCCCACCGGTCCCTCTGTGATGTGCCAATGGTGTGAACGGTCCCATTCTTTCTATTCCTTCATTAACAAATATTAGTTGCACTCCTGTGGTGCACCAGGCACTGCACAAACCTCGAGGATATGACCCATACGAGCATGTGAAAGAAGTATCCATCCTGCCCTACGCCCTCCCAGAGCTACTTTCCTGGAGGGAGAGACAAACAGGCAGTGACGATAATAATATATGATGGGACAGGACACAGTGCTGTGGCAGCCTGAAAGGGAGCCCTGAAGCTGCAAATGGGGTTTTAGTGAAGGCTTCCAGGAGGAGCTCATGTGCAAGCCAAGCCCTGAAGGTGCACTCGGGTGGCCAGGTGGATCTGGGCTGAGGGGTGGAGAGGATCCAGGCAGAGGGAACACATCTTGGCTAAGAAGAGGACTGAGGTCCAGGCAAGCAGCTGACGTGACTCAGGTCCCCTAAAGTCAGAATCCAGGGCCTTGGTCCCTCACGAGCTTCCTGGGGTTCTAGCCTGAGTTGGCCCTGCCACCCCTCCATGTTGTAGAAGAGAGAAGAGTAGGCAGTGAGGCCTGTGCAGGTATCTGCTGGGCCCCCAAAGAGCTTCTGTCTAGGAATTCTCCTTCAAATGGACCTCAAGTGTTTCAGGGGTTGCTTGGGAGTAGCTAAGCCAATGACCTGGAGTGGAAGATGGGTATGATTAGTTCTGACCACCTAGGATGGAACAGAGGGCTCACCCAGGAGGAGCAGGGGAGCTTAGAGGGTGGGCTCCAGGAGGCAGTCTCTAATTTGTGTGTTCTGATTCCATTCTTGAAGCTTCCATAGTTTGACTTAATAGGGTTTGCCAATGGTAGGGGTGTCCCCAAGCACGTCACACAGATCAGCTTCATCACTACACTGTTCCTCGGGAAGCAGACCAAAACGAGCACAAGAGTAGCCTTGAAGACTAAAGAAGAGGAGAAGTCACCCGAAGGGCAGCCCAGGCAGAGTGTGGGTGAAGGGAGGGACAGTCCCTGCTGCTTTGCAGAGGCTGTGGGGATAGAAGGGGCCACCGTGTGTTTAGGAGCCCTCTGGCATTTTAGCACCTGTGGATGGCTCTTCCACCAGCTTCCTCCCTTCCCCAAACTCTGCCTCCCTCAGTTATTGCTCCACAATGATAAATATTTCCAAAAGTAATAGCCCAGGCAACTGCCATATCCTGGGGGCAGTCTGTTTCAGGGCTGGAGGTAGCAGACGCATCCTGTAGGACTAGAATGGATGAGTTCTGGACTAAGAGTCTATAGAAGGGTCCAGGGCTCTAATTCCATCTTTGACATTACGACTGGCCTTGGATGAATCACATCCCCTCTCTGGCCTTGGTCCCCGCATCTGAAAGATGAGTGCATAGATAATATCCCCGTCTCCAGCATCTCAAGTTTCCAAGTCAACTGTTTTGTTGATGCTAGAGCCTCTTGAGAAATGGGAGAATGGAGGAGGCGGGTGAACAGAGAGGCAAGCCCAGGGAAGTGAGCAGGTCTGAGGGATCAGTGACATCTGATCAGCTAAAGATGAATCTTCTCAGAGGGGAGGATTCAGCCTGAGGTGCAACTGGGGCTGCACTGTCTACAGCTCACCTCAAACCTTTGATGTAGCCGCCAGCAGGACCGTTGAGGTTACTGGGAAGAATGGTGGTCTGAGCTGAGCTTGGTCTCCCCACCTGTAGCCCATTTGCTCAGTTAGCGTGGCACTGGGCTGAGGATAGAGAGTCAGGCATCCTGCCATCTGTGTCCCTCCATGAACCTGCCATGCCATGTGGCATTGATCCCCGGGAAGCTGACACAGGGACACACAAACATTTTCCACTGTTGTGCCAAGCTCAGCCTGCAGGGTCAGAAACAATGTCCTTCTTACTTACGACCAAAGGCCAGAACAACACCGGGTGACCCTGCCCCTGCAGGGGAGGGATGGAAAAGGAGCAAATTGGGTTTCCAAGTAGGAGCCGAGAGAGGAGTCGCCTTGGGTAGAGGCAGACGCTCCTGGTCCCAAGCCTGGTACATACCGATTCCTCCCCTAGAAGTCTGAGCTTGAAGTTAAATGTGTTCAGGTGACAGAGGTCCACTCTGGAGACAAAGCTGTTTACCAGAGGGAAAGCAGCAGCAGAACCTGCTTAGCCTTCAGCCCTGACCTCTTTTTGGAGCTTTTTATGCAGAAATTGATAAGTAGGTGTCCCCCACTCACCCCCATCTCTGGGCTTGTCACATCCGCCCTCTCCCAGCCTTTCCCGTGCTGAAGTCCAGGGCTCTCACCGTGCCAGCCTCTGATCCGCGAACAGCAAGGATTCCCAGCCCCTGGGCCTGCGCCGTCGGGTGCTCCACCAGCACCAGGCTACAGCTGGAGGACTGAGCTCCCTTCCTGCTCAGGAGGCCGCTGCAGCACCTTCTTCCCCAGCCCTCAGGTTTCTGCATGGTTTCACCGCCCCACTCCTCCCTGCTCTGCACCTGCTCAGAAGGTGCCTCAGAACAACAGTCCCTCGGCAGTCGGGGGGCCACGGGCATGGGAGGAGAAGCGAGGGTGGGGGGAGATGGAGGATACCAGGGAGAGAGTTTGCAGTGGTGGGAAGCCCACAGTGATCACTTAAAGGTCAGGGTGAAGTGACACATCAGAAGCCCAGCTGTCAAGCGGCAGTTGGGGCCAGGAATTCCTGTCTGAACCCTGCTTCTTCCTCCAAGTGACTTGAGGGTGTCTCGTTCCTCCCCTGGGCCTCATCTTCCTTGACTGCAACTTGAAGGGTCCAGGTTAGATCTAGGATGGCAGGTGGGTATCATCCAGTGTGCCAACTCAGATCGTTTGTCACCGGCTGCCTGGAGTGCCATGTTGAGGCTTCCGGGGAGTCTGCCATTGGTGGACAAGTTCTGTGATTGATTAGTAATGTCTGCCTTGGACAAGTAATGGGTTGTGATGGTAGATATTCCACCTTATTATTCTGTTATTATTTTTATTATGAGTTAATAATAATCGAGCACTCACGACATGCCAAGCACTATTCTGAGCAGTTTGCATTAACCCTTACCACACCCCTGTGAGGTAGGTACTATTAATAGGATCATTTATTTTCCAGATAGAGGAGCAGAAGCATGACTGTGAAGTGGCAAAGTGGAGTTTCCAACCTGGGCAACCTGGCTGTGATGCTCATGCTTTTCGTCACTGTGGTTTACCCCCCTCCTTGGTGGTCCCTGCCACCCCTGGCAATCTATGGTTCCATCGAGGCACATGGGCTCAGATGCCGGCAGGGAGGAGCCGGGAGAAAGAAGCACCAGCACCGAGCGGCCAGGTTGGGCTTGAAGGGAGGGTGGGCACATGACCAGGACCTGCCAAGATCCCACGCCATAGTCGCCATACTCGGCCTCGTCCTGGGAGCTTTTATATGCTTCCTCCAGCTCAGGGAGTCAGGGCCAGCAGGTGGCAGCACCTGGCAGGGCGAGAGGAAGGGCAGCTCCTGCCTTGGCATGGAAGTCCTGCAGGGTTCAGACAGCCCAGATGTTGGGGGAAGCAAGAACAAACGAGGGCATGGAGGAGGGACAGCCAAAGACCCAAAGGAGGAGGCCCCCGAGCCTCAGACCCACGGGGAGCTGCCACGGCCAAAGCTTTGGTTCACCCAGCAGCGCGAGCCTCTCAGCTTGCATCTCATGGTACCTGCTGTGGGCTTTTTTTTCCTCCACTCTGGGAGAATGACTAACTTTAAGGACTAAAAAAAAAAGTGTTTTGATTACACTGCCTTTTTACCAACTGGGAGCATTAGTCACCGTGGATTGCTGCAGATAACGGGAAGGCGAGCAGCACCCCCTCCTCCCCCTCCTTCTCTCTGATTAGCTCACAGAGCCCAGGGAGGAGACGTGAGTGAGAGAGAGTGCACCCAGAAGGGAAAACGGTCCCCCTGGACGACATGTTTCCCAGGCGTCAGGCCAGGGGCTGCCCGGGGGTGTGGAGGGCGCTAGGTCCGAGCTGGGCAGCCCCCTGATGGGCCGGCTCAGAGGTGGCCCCAGGCCCATAGGAGGAGGCACGCACTGGAGAGACCTGGCAGGGGACCACTGAGCCCGTCTCCGGAGGTTCTGAGTTGCGTCTAGGTGGCCTGGTCCTCCGGGTAGGTCCAGGGTACCCCCAGGAAGGCAAAGTCAGAGGCAGTCACCGAAGACATGGCTGTGGAGGTGGGGCCCTTGTCTGTGACGTGGGGCCGATGCCCAGGCCGAGGTGCAGCTAAGAGCTGCTGCCTTGGGCTGGGGGCCCAGGGCTCTGACTGCGGTTGAGGAGCTCCTGGCAGGTGCCATGTCCCGCTCCCCACACTCGGGCATTGTCTTTTTTCCTCCAATCCAGAGGGGCAGGACCTAGTACTTTGGGCTCACCTTTTGGCCCAGTGCCGCCTTGTTTGCTCCCACCTTGGTGCTCGTGGGGCAGGAGAGCTGAGGCGCTGAGGTCCAGCCTATTGGCCCAGGGTGCCAGAGGTGACAGCTACGGGCCTTGCTGGGGGCAGCACTGAGACAGGGCCCAGCCTTTCAGCCCATTCACCCCCCAAAATTGCTCCACCGTAGAAAGCAGACATTTATCTGAGAGGCCCTTCAAGCGGTGGGGCCATGAATATTTGTGCAAAGAATTTCAAGCATTAGGACAAAAAACTTCTTTACTATAACGCTACAGAAAAAGACAGAAACATAATTTTATTTCTGTGTCTCCCAAGATCAGAAGAGTTCACCTTGACTTTGCTGCTGCAGACCCCCTTTTGAAAATGCAGTAACCCACGGGTGTTTGGGGTGTTTGAGGTTTGGCCTCAAAAAGCTTCTATGGCACCACCTTAGAGGAGGTGAGGTTGCAAGAGGTGGGGGCAGGTTCTCCCAGAGGGAGGAGGCCTGTGAGATGCTCCTCCAAGCTCACAGGGCCATAGCTACAATAGAGGGTGTTTGGGCACTGAGGTTGTCCCCTCAGCCCCACATTGATTTTCTGAGCATCCAACAGCTGGCGTATGGACGGTCCCCACCCCCGTTCCCTGCCCTTTGCAGCTCCCAATAATAATAAGTGCCATTGTCCAGTCTGTTGGCGCCGGGCAGAGCATGTCCCATGTATTAGATAATGCGACCTTTCTCCTTTTTACAGATGAGGAAACCGAGGCTGAACTGATTGTCCAAGGTCATGGAGTTGGCCAAGTGAGAAGGACAGGTGTTTAGCCCCAGGTTGTCTAAACCGCCTTGGAGTAGAACAGTAGCAGAGAGGGAGGGAGCCAGCATTTATGGAGGACTCATTGTCATGTTTCGTCATTTGCCCTTGTGACCTCCCTCAAGGAGGACCATGAGCTTTGAGGGCTGAGGGTCAAACCCAAGTCCCTCTTGCTTTGGCCATTGCACCACCCAGTCAGCAGCAGCCAGGGGGTATCCGCTGATCTCAGAAGGCAGTAGCAGAAGACAGGGTCTGGGCTAGTTGAGGGTGAGTAGAGTAGCCTCAGGACTTTTGTCCCCTGGCTAGGGTAGCCATCCACCCCCAGCTGAAGCCACAGAGCGACCCAGGTGAGCACAGCTCCCCGGAGCACATGACTCTTCTAGAGGATCCTTTCGGGTCCCACACGTGGTGAGCGGCAGGCCTGGGGAGCGGGCAGGGCTGCCCTAGTCTGACCTCGCTCCAGGCCCGGCTGCCCAGTGTCCACCCCCTGCTGCTGTGGCCGAGACAGCCCCCAGACACCGGCAGGGCAGGTGGCAATTATCCCCGGGCACTGATTACACCGCAGGGCCGGGCGGTGCCCCAAATAGCCCAGCAGCTCAGCCTGGTACAGGGAGTGGGGGAGGGGAAGGGTCTCGCAGGGGAGGAAGGGGCAGCGCTGACGGCCAGGTGGGGCGGGTGTGTCGGGAAGGGCCACGGAGTTGGGGGAGGATCTCATGCCCAGGCCTCTGCCTTTCGGGCAGTCCAGGGCCCTCAAAGAAAGGGATGAGGTCCCACCGCAGCAGGCTGACCTAGGGAAAGTTGATGGGGCGCATGCCACTAAATCTGGTGCCCAGCATGAGGGGACATGCAAAGAGGGCCTCACTGCTGGGCAGGAGGAGCCAGGGGTGCCACTGAGGCCAGGCTGGCTGCCACCCTCCTGCCCTGGCCTGCTATACCTCTGAACCGATCAGGAGGGATCCCCAGAGAAGGCGCACAGCAGGAGGGCGGGGAGGCCAGGCGAGGGTGGGCAGGGTCCCGGGGCCACGGACTCCCTCTGCCCTGGAGGGCCAGACCCAGCCACTCCCATTCTTGGCCCTTTCCCAGCCTCTGCCACCCCTCGCCTGACCTGAGGCTGCAACTGCCCAGGCCCCAGGACTGGCAGCGCCAGCAGAGGGGCCCTCCCTCGGGGTCTTCCTCAACCAGATGCAGCCAGGCGGCAGGGGGCTTTGGAGGCTGAGGGCTGGTAGCGGGGCCACAGCCTTTAGGATGGGCGCCTTGTGAAAGGACTGTCCTCAGGGCAGGGGGCCCTGGCTCGTCACGCCCTCCGTTTCTAAATGTTCTCCCCTCTGCCAAAGTGTGCTTGCCTCTGGGCCTCGGTTTCCCCGGGATGTCAGAGAGGGCTCGAGACCTGCCAGGCCAGCACCGCTGCAGTGGGCGCCGGGGGAGGATAGGAGCTGGGATTCGCAAGCAGTGGTGGGGTTCCGTGGGCTGGTCTCCCAACCCTGGAGCTGGCTTCCTTCGAGGCCCAGCACAGCCGCACAGGAGGAGAATTGGGTGAAAACAAAAAGGAAGGAGAGAAACAGCCCCTCCCAGCGTGCACCCCATTTTCCCTCTTGTATAAGTGCAGATTCCTCTGCGCCGGCCCCGCCCACGTCGAGAGCTGCGTCCTCGGCAGCTTCCCTCCTGCCTGCCAAGGGAGGGGCTGAGCTGCCAGACCCCGGCCGCATCCCCAGAAGCTACAGCTGAGGGGAAACCAGGACCAAGGTTGCTCCCAATGTCTGCCAACTTGGGGACGAGGCGAGGCAGGAGCCTGGTTTCCCAGAGTCTCTGACTGAGGGGCTCGCAGTGACTCGCGGGGCCCAGTGCCCACACTCCTTCCCTCCACCCCGTGGCACCCAGCGCCCCTCCGGCAGCACCTGCTGGAAAACGACCTGTGAGTTCTCTGGCCCCGGGTCAGAGAAGGAGGCTTGTCAGTGGCTCCAAACCACCTCTCCCAGCGACTCAGCTAATCCAAATAAGATAGGGAAAAGGCAGTGGGAGGAAATGATAGTTTCATGGTTATTTTCAGAAAGGAAACAAAAAAAAAAAAATGCAAACAGGAGCACACCCTGCATTTTGGTACAAAATCTAGGAGTCTCAGGGAAAGGAACCCACAGTTCCTCCTCCTTCTTGTCCTCTCACCAGCTGCTGGGGAGGGCTGCCTGGCTGTGGGGGCCTTGGGTGCTTCTCCCCAGAGGCAAGGGGAGGTGAGGGGCTGGGAGAAGCTGGCAAAGACCCTGGCCACAGAGGCAGGCCAGGAGAAGCAGAGGCATCTCTGTGCTGTGGGCAGACGGGGACCCACCCTTTGGAGGTGGAGGAGCCGGGGAGATGGCGTGGAGGGCACAAGCACAGAACCGGAGGTTCTCGAGCTGCTGTCTGGGAAGCGCAGCGGCGTGTGCAGGATTGGTGGACCGGGAGGGTGTGTTCTGGGAGCACAGCGCAGAGAGAGAGGGAGGCAGGAGCGTGTGTGCTCGTGGGAGAGTTGAGTAGGGCTGCCGTGTGCGTGCGTGTGCAGGGCGTGCACGGAGAGGGGAGCCGCGTAGCCCGGGCTGTACATGGACGCACTGCCGGGGACCCTGCCAGCTCCAGAGTGCTGTGTGGACGGAGGACAGAGCCCGGCTGCTTGTCCCCAGAGGGAATCTGGGCTTTGCTGTCCAATCTCTGTTTCCCTGGACAGTGTGTGCGGTGGAGCAGAGAAGGCAGTGGTGGCCTGAACTTCCGGGGGCTTTGTCTGTAGGCCTATTCGGTGGCTGTCATTCTTGCCGAGATCCCAAGGGTAGGTAGGAAGGTGTGGATGGGAAAGAATTAGGAGCTGAGAAGAGAGGTGGTGGCACAGCGACTAGGGACGCGGTGACCTCAGAATCCTAAGTGCCTGCAGTTGAGGTATTTATTCTAAAAGCGAGGCAGGGAGAGCGAGCTGAGAGCAGCAGGCCTAGGAGAACTGGAAAGGACCTTGGGAAATGAGCTGGCCCAGTGTCCTGCCTTGAGGCAGGAGAGATATTATTATCCCTACTTTACAGATGTGTCATCCGAGGCCCAGAGAGGTTCATTGCTGTGTCCAAGTTTCCATGACTGGTCAGGGAAGGAGGAGGGGTGGGGGTGGGCAGTGAGCAAGCTCAGGTGAGTTGTTGGGTGGTCTAGTTGGTGGCCGGGTGTTCCAGGGAAGACAAAGTTAGGCAGGATACCAGGAAAATCCTGGTCCCAGGAGGCCCACAGGGCTTTGGAGGCTGCCTACATGGAAGGGACGGAACCTTCCCTCCCAGCCTGCTAAACCAGACCGAGCCCCGAGACCTGGGAGGGTTGGGGAGGAGATGGCGGTAGTGACTCAACTCAGCCGACACAGGCTTGACCTAGGGGTGGTTGGGTAACCGGCAGACGCCGCAGTGGGGTGAGGGATGGAATAAATGGGTGATGGCTGAGATAGGGGCGGGAGGGCGTGCCGGCAGGGAGGGGCCCTGGTTCCAGGCAGAGTTTGGGAGGAGGATGGGGAGGAGCACACTGGGGCTTCGGGGATGGGAAGAAGGAATGAGGTTCCAGGACCTTCAGAGAGGCCTTTCCTGAGACGAGACCCCAGTAGGAGAGGCGGAGGCTCGGATGGTGGGTTTAGGGCTAATATCCCCAAACAGAGGACTCCCAGCAGTAGGAATTCTCGGGATGGACAATGGCTCCATCCCAGAGCTGGCCACCCCCCAGGGTGTTCCAGTCCATGTGCACCAGCTGGTCCGGGCACCACAGGCCACTGCTTAGTATTTCTGGCATTGAGTTCCGTGAGATCCCAAACCAGAGGGTTGGACTATATATCAGTTTCTATACACTATTCAGGCAAATACGAGAGAGAATGGGCTTAAAAATATATTCCAAGAAACAAACGCAGCCATAGAACATTCCCCCACAGGCTGTGGCCAGAAGGAAGCAGGCTCACACATGGGGAGGGTGCAGGGAGCCGGTGGCCGGAGCAGCAAGAGGCAGGATCTTGGAGGCTGGGTCTGTGCAGTGGAGGTGGGTCTGGGGCGTGGGTGCTGGTCCCGGGGTTTCTGCACATCAGGGCTGAAGGTGTTGTACGGGTCCTCTACTGGGACCACTCGGTTTTCTGACAGCAACTTTAGGACCTAGAGAAGGATTGTGACTTTGTGAACATCCTATAGCTTTGTCTTAGTGTCAGAGCCAGGACCAGAGGTCAGGTCCCCTAACTCCTGATGCAGTGCTGTCCAGAGGTGCACATCTGTTTGGCAGTCTATGTTCCCATTGCAGGGAGATTTCGGCGCCCTAAGACCCAGAAGATACAGTTTCTAACAGCGAAGCTGGGATTATTCCTGAGCCTGTCACCTTTGAGCCGTCTGAATCCTGTGTGGTTTTCTCACATGACCTAGTAAGAACAGTGACTGAGTTCAGACCTGGCTTCTAGCTCCACCTAGAAACGTCTTCCCAGAATATATTCACCTGTCAAAGGAGAAATGCGTCCCCACCTCCCTCCTCCAACAGTCTTCTTCAGGTCTCTTGGACAGGACAGCTCTTTTTTTATAATTTGACATTCCAGTGGATCCTGTCCACAATCCTGTGGTGCAGGGTTTTATCCCCATTGCACAGATGGGAGAACAGAGGCTCAGCCGAGTCAGAGATTGGCTCATGGTCTAACACAGAGAAAGGCAATGCTGGAACCGACATGATACCTTGGTCTTTTGTCCGAGAGGCTGGAGCTCTTTGAACAGAACCAAAGGGGAAGCAGACAGGTGGGCTGAGAGAGGGGAAGGTGGAGGTTTGGCCATGCCTGGAGCTGTGGGAGCAGAGTCTGAGTGCCCCAGGAGGGAGAGGATGTGGGTGGGCTTTCCTCCCACCTTACCCCTGCAGGTCCTGTGTGGAGGAGCTGGCTCCTATGCAAGCAGGGCAGGTGGAGAGCTCCTGGAGGGATTCTCTACCCAGACCAAAAGAATCCAAAGATGGAGTCCCCCCTCCCATCCTTCCCCCAGCCCCGGAAAAGTCTGCCCTGTAGCAAGGAGAAGCAACCAGAATGTAAACAGGGACGTGTCATCTGGGTTGGACAACTTCCACCAAGCCAGCTGGGCCTACTCCAGAGATGCCAAGCTGCTATGTTGTTTCCCGGGGCCTGTGGGCCACTGGGATTTTCTCTTCCTCCTCCAGGAAAAGGACAAAAGAGCGAACAGCCCCATGGGCCACCAGGCGAGCATCTTGGGGTAGCTCCACTCTACCAAGAGTCCAGCGGGACCATTCACGGAGAGCCCTTGGCCCAGCACTTGGCATGTAGGAAGTACTCAGCACGGCAGTGGTTTTGTTATGATTGGGGGACCCAGAAGGTACTTTCTGAGATCCTCCAGGAAGTCCCCCTCCCCTACCTTCGTGCCACCTCTCCCGCCTCTCCCTGGACTGTGATTTAGGTCCCTTCCTATCAGAGACCACCGTTATTAAGACACCAGTCCCGACGTATTGGAACCGCCTGTTCCTACGTCTGCCTTCCTTGACAGAATGTGAGATGCCCAAGAGCAGGGACCGTGTCTCGGACCGCGCGACCCCCAACCCCATGCCGAGCGCTGCGCCTGGCTTAATCCAGTTTTGCTAAATCCGTAGATGAACGAAGGAAATGTGAAGAAGTTCTGGGTGATGCCAAGTCACCAGGGAAAGACAGAGACCAAAGGGAGATTTTGGAGAGACAGGGACGGAAGACCAAAGAGGCTGGGGAGAGGGAGGAAGAAATTCTTTTTCTCAGGAATGAAATGATCCTAGAAATGACCCTACGAGATGGAGATTTGCAAGAATCCACAGAAAAAGAGAGCTTGTGGCAGAGTATTGTGGATCAAGTGACTTTCGGGATGCCCCATCTTGCGTGTCCAGGGCTCAGGGTACGGGTGAGAATGCGACCATATTGGAAGAACGTGGCCAGCCACCAGCTCTTTGCCAAGGTGGGAAACATGGCCAGTCCAGCCCCAGACAAAGGAGGGGCTGGCTTTCCAGGAGCGATGCCTGGGAGACGAGGCCAAGGGAGAGTCCCACTGCTAGGCTGGGCCGCAGGAAGAGTCGTCCATCTTGTTAGGAACTTGGCACCCTGGCGAATGTGAATGGGAAGAGAGACGGCTATCAGGCTGCAGGTCCTGAATGAGGCGGTTCTGTGTCTCCTTGGCTGAGCTGGAGTTCAGGCACTGCCAGTGGCCTCTGGCATCTCAGACATGAAAGGAAGGTTCAGAGGGCTGCAGTCGGGGGATCAGGAAGCCAAGCAGAAGGATGGGGGCTTTGAGGGCCAGAAGGGCAGGGCACCTGCAGCGCAGGACTGGCTGGCAGCCCAGGTACAGGTCGAGGCTCTGCCCAGGAGGCATGGGGCCTTCCCTCATTGCCGGCCTTCAGCGTTCCTCGGCTTCTTTTGGATACATTCATTTCCTTTAAGGAGCGCCATGATCTGATACCATGCTGTCTCTCCGCTACGTATCACAATCGGACACAACACGTATTTGCTCGTTTTTTTTTTAAATCTGCTTTTGCCCTGAAGAAAGTAAGCTTGGAGGACGCAGGCCTTTTTGTTCACGGTTCTATCCCCGTGCCTAGAAAAACGTGATGCACATGACGAACCCTCAACCAGTATTTACTAAGTAAACGAAGCCATCAACCCCTTTCCGCGGGGCCCTCTGTGGCCGATAGTCTGGATTCGAAATCTCAGCCCTGCCACTGCTAGACGCGTCTCCTTATCTGGAAAGGAGCACACCGGATTGCCAAGGGCCCTGCCAGCTACAGAATGTGGTGTGGCTTCTTCAGGTCCCTTATGACTCTACAAATCTAGGGGGACTTGCCCGAGGTTGGGGGACACAAGGTGAGGGCCCTGCTGTCCACGATTCTCTCACAGAACATCAGTGCCATTATAGCCCTGGGTTCCACTTCTGCTCCCAAACTGGGGCCAGGCAGGGCCAACGCCATCGGCCCTGCGGCTGGAAGCTGAGAACTAGCCAGAAGGCTGAGGTCAAGGACTGATGACCGATGATGAAGAACAAGCCTTGGATCAAGGGAGCGGGATGGACTGGGCAGAACCCGGGCTGCTGCATTTTATTTAAATCCCTGATAAGGATCAGGAAGCAGGTGACAGCCCAATGACACAGTAATTAACTTTGCAGATGATACTGGATCAGGAAGGCGTTACATCCACCCATCCCAGTGAGAGGGATAGGACAAAAGGACCTGGGATGAGGTCAGGAATTAGGCCAGGAAATGACAACAATGAACCTCAGTGGTGGCCAGGGTGGAGTGGGGGTGGGGTGGAGAGGACCCATTTGCAGAATCCAGACATCCAGTGGATGCCAGAAGTTGGGCGGGGTGGCGGGGCCACAAGATTCTCTGGCTGTGTCTGAATTGATGCTCTGATCCCTGGTGGAGACAAGGCCCTTTTCCTTGCGACTGTGTTTGCAGGTTGGGGAGAGGAGCAGGGACACAGGAGGTAAGTGGCACGGACAGCGTGCCCACCACGAACCAGGCACCGTACTCAGTATCTCATCTGAACTCCACAACAGCCGTGCTAGGACAAGAGGAAACCAAGATTCAGAAAGACTAAGAATTTGTTGACAGTCGCACTGCAAGAAGGTGGCAGAATTGAGACTCGGCTCTAGGAGGGAGGTGATGTTTCCAAAGCAGGTTAAGGGCCCTGAGAAAAAAGCCAGGTCGCTGCTGGGTTATCAAAGCACCTTTCGACTCTCAGGACTGAAACCTGAGTAAGTAGCAAGCGCCCCAAAGAAGGCTTTCATTTGCACTCTGGGGGCCCACTGCACTGAAAGTTTCCTTCCGTCCCTCCTGCTGGGTGACCTGGCCTTCCTAAGTGGGGGAGAAGGGAACGCAGAGGAGTGGGTGGCTGTCAGGTGTCTGGACATTCTGTAGGGAGAAAATGCTAAGAAGTAGAAAGTGCCAGAGCTCTTGGAGCCTGTCATTGAGGAGATGCCAAAGGGCTTGAACGTTTGGTTGTATTCTGATCACTAACCCTTCTGTCTTTGGTGCGGACAGGCTGCCGATGGATTCTGGGCAGGTGGGCGACCACCCCCTGGGAATACAGGCCCATGGATGAGGGCACCTTCCCCTGAGGAGGGCTTGGGCTGTCCCCAGCCTCCTGGGCATCAGATATCTCTTTTCCTCGAGGGAGCTGAGAGGCGGAGGCATTCCTGAGACCGTAGCTAGGATCTTAGTGAGTGACCCAAAAGGGAACCGGAAAGAACAAGTCTGTTGCTGAGTGGTCTCTTTCTGGTTGGGTCACAATGCCACAGTGAAAGGCCCAAGGCGCAGATGGCTGCAGGCCCTGGGCAGGCCAGTGGGAAGAGCTGGCCCAAAGGAGCAGCCGTCATGCTCCATGCGACATGAGCAGGGCCCAGAGGGCACCGCTGGAGCAATGACAAGACAGGAGGGCGTGTAGCCCCTGAGGCCCCAGGAATGGGGCAAAGGAGGGGATGACAGGAGCTGCACGAGATGCCTGGGGTCCCGGGAAGGCATTTCTGAGGCCCAGAGAAAGGGCCCTCTCCATCCAGGGACCTTGGGACCAGAGAAGCCAATGTCCCAACCCTGAAAGAATACACTAGGGGACCTCCCCGAGGCAGGGCCCAGAAGCAGGTTAGGCAATATTAAAGAAACCATATGGTGGTCTAACGCCCACCCAGCCTAGAAGTGAGAACATTTTTTGTTGACACTCTAGTTTGCAGCGATGCGGCCATGTTCTGTTTGCATTAGCTCCTTAGTAAAATTGCTTAGGAAACCTTCTTCTAGTCATCTGTGTGTTTGCTAGAGGGGAAGATATAGTGTTTCCTACCTAGGGTCAAAGGCAGAGGTGGTGGCAAGGACTGCCCAGATTCCAGACCAGCTGCAATGGGGATGGGGACAGTTCTAGGGCAGGAAGAGTCCGGGCCTGGTCCTCTCCTGCCTGGGCAGGGACACATCAGAGACTTTACTGCAAATTGGGGAAGGCCTCGTCACACCAACTCCCACCCTGGCCTACTCCTGTTCTTGCACAGGGCTGTGAAAATGCCCAATCGTTAAAAACATCAGAGATGGAGAAGATGGAAACCTTCATGCCAAGAGAATGGTGACACTCCAAGAGCCGGCATGCTGGGAGAAGCTGCCAGGGACAGGCGCTCTCCTGGCCTCTGTGGCTGACTGACAGGGGAGTGACAGTGTGTGTCCTCAGGGACTGGTCTGACCAAGGGTCTCCTTCCCCTTCCTCTGGAGATCTCTCCTCTCCTCACAAACAGTGGTTTTTCTGAAAAGAACCCCTTGGGATAGATTTGGCATTATGATCTATTTTTAAAACCCCATGGCACCGTTTGGAAAGTCATTTACTTCCCTTAGTCCTTAAGATTTTGCCAGTAGGATTTCTAATTTTGGGGACACACAGAGACCTCCTGCTTTGTCTAGGGAAACCAGCCAGGGCCAGGACAAGGCAGTGCACAACCCCCCATCCACAGCAGGTAAGTTCTGGACCCGCAACAGGGATCACAAGCTACGGCCTTGGTTCCCCAGCATCCGCCTTGCTACTCTTGCTCCTGTGCCTGTGAATGTCCTATGCAGACACACTCGCGCACACTCACCGCGCACACCACCTCCACCGCCACCTCCGCCGCCACCACACGAAAACAGATGCCGCCGCTCGCCCCGTGTTCTCTCAAAGTATCTCCTCATTTATACCCAACCCCAGTTCACCAAGTACAATTTCGCAGTCATCACTTTCAGTATACCACTCCTGAGGGGTGTGTGTGCATGTGTGCGTGTGCACGTGTGTGTGTGCGCGTGCGCGTGTGTGTCATCCTTTCATTCACCCCCGAATACCTCAGGGGTTGCTTGGAAGGAGCTCTGCCTTACTTCCAGGCCCAGCTTTGCCCCAGAGCCTCTTTGCAAAGCCTCCACTGACATCTTCTTGTGATAGCCCCATGTAGGCCTTCCCTCCACCTTCTCCTCACTTCACCCCTAAGTTTCAGGGCTGAGTCTCCTCTCCCCACGTGTACAAAACCCAGGCAGGTGGGGTAGCTGGTGTGATGCTATCTGGGACAGCCTTATCTAGCTCCAAATCGTGAATCAGTGATTACACCACACAGGGCTGGTGCCAGCCAGGCGGGCTGCCATATTGCCAAGTAACCCAGTGGTTGAACCAGGTTGGGTTGAGTAATATCCACCAATGGGAAGTGAGTTTATTAATCATGCAGCATAGTACACTGTTGACGAAAGCATAACTCCGAAGGCCTGGTTTGATTGGAGAAGGTGTAGGTGGGGCTGGATGCTAACTATGAAGACACACAGTGACAATATCCTCCTCTGACACTGTGCACTCGAAAAACACATAGAAATCTGGAAGGAAGCATCTGGTTTAAGAGATGAATTTTATGCTCAATCATTAGGAATTTTCGGCCATCTTGGATTCCCTTTGTTAAGAAAGAAGGATGCCTCCATGCGGCTCTAAATAAAAAGCTGCAGTGTGGAATTTCGAAAGTTTTCACGAGGTGAGAGAAGGGCATTCAAGATGGCAACCAGTGACCTAGAATTGTGTGGGTTCGAAAATTTAAGATTCCATACTGCATTCTCTTTGTTCATCTCTCACTTCAAAAACATTCTTCTCTAAGGCCACAGCCTACCTCCTCCACCCAGGCCTCGACTCTCAGTAACTACAGCCAATCCGAAATACCACCCATATTCTTCACTGTCATGGGCCTGCTTTGGAGCTGCAAGAGCTGTGTCTGAGCAGGGACACGATATTTCTGTTACTTTGTGACTTGCCTGGTCTGGCCCTCAGGGGCTGAGACGTGGACCCCAGTTCCAACCTGGTGCGATGCTTATACAGCCCAGTGTCATGTGCCAAGCCCCTAAACTTTGGTGAGGCGGAGCATATGTGACACACACTGCAGAGAAGCCCAGGTGAGGTTTTTAGAGGGCAGGCAGGAAGAAAGGGAGGGGAGAGGACTGACTTGTCCAAAGACTGTTCTAGAACAAGCCTCAAGGGATAAAGGAGTCTAAAGACTACAGGGAACAAGGTGAGGGGGGCATGCACAAGGATGGAGATGCGTACGCAAAAAGGAAGTGGAGGACATCTATTTTCTCGCCAGAAATGGAGAAAGCTCTCGGGCCGGCAAATAAACTAATTAAGGGATGAGGAATGTTCTGGGGGAGATAGCTTGTAGGGTAGGGAAAGCTTTGCTTTGATGGGAGATAGAAATCATAAGATGCAATGGGTTGAGGCTGCATAAACATTCCCTGTGTGTTCTCCAAATCCCAAATGTCCTTTCTTTCCTTAAAAGCATCGGACCCCCAGGGCCATTTGTAAGAGCGATTTTTCAGCCGGGACCACTTTTACCAGGCAGCCACCAATAGTGAGTCCTGTCCAGGCAGGATTCAAGTTGTAGAACTTTCAGACCAATTTCCCCAATTATCTGACCACAAAAGAGCCGCCAATCTCTCTGGTTATCTTGCCAACCCTGAAGAACCTCTGTCAAGCCTCCACCTGTTTTGCAGGCTTCAAAAGCTTTAGCAAGAGAACTATTCAGTGTGGCTGTAGAGGCCCTCCAGGGTCCTATTGTCCCTAAGACCATCAGAGAAATAGTTTGTAAACCAGGATATCCCCTCCCTTCTACCCTCAAATACCCATTGGAAACCAGAGAGAAGGTTCTAGAAGATTCCAGTCATCCGCCCTGATTCCCATGAGTTTATCTAACCTGTTGGTTCACCTAATCTCTCTGGCAGTTCAAGGCCGCCAGAGGGTGGAGAAAAATCTTCTTCTTGAACCACAGTAAACACTCAAAACTGTATTTGAAACACCAGAACCTGCACAAAATTCTGACCAACTTCCAATAACACCAAGTTCCATGGTTCCCCTTTGAGAGTTTTCAGAGCAAGAAACGACAAAACCAGGCATAACAACCTATCAAACAAACCACCAGCCAAAAACAAACCAAGACAAAAAAAAAAAAAAACAACAAAAAAAAACCAAAAACCAGGCCAAACCAAAAAACTTTATGCTATGAAAACAAGAAATAAAATAAGGAGATTTCTAGGCCAGCTGATTGTCAGCAAACACAATATATTTACCGTATTAGCATTTGCTCACAGTGCAAATGGTACAACATTACACCATTTCAATATTTCGGTTTTTAAAAATGCTGTTTTCATGAACTATATTATATTGGCATAACAACGTCGTGACAGATGAGCAAATGAAATGTTGGTGAAGAATTTCACCTTTTCACAATATCAAGCATATTTTTTTAACCTTAGTATAAGGTACTATAAATCCAAGAAATAAAAACATCCACAAAATATATTACATCTGGTTTGTCTTTTTCTAAGTACTCAACTTTATACAAAAGTCTTTCAAAAAATATCATTCCCCTTAGGTTTTCCTGTTTAAAACCTGATTTTTTTTCTCTCAGTTCACATAAGTTAGAGTGCATTTTCTTTTGTTCTTTTTTTTTTTTTAAAACATGCAGACATATAAAAAATCTGGATAGCACAACCTTTTGGCAACAAAGTTATTTTTCTCTTAGTTTAGCTTAAATGTCTGAGAACAGTTTTATTAAAACAAAGGAAAACTCAGAGTTATCATGCAGTGACATGCATATACCAGAAGGAGCAAGGAAAAAATATTAAAGGATATCTGATTCCTCCTTCCAGCTTTGAAGTGACCAAAATTTTTGTTTTTTAATAATCATCACATTATAAAAAGTATTCAGCAAAATACTGTCTCTGCAAAGAAAGATTTTACCCTTCCGCTGAAAAAATATGGGCCCTCCCGTCAAACTTCATCTTCTTCTCTCTCCTTCTACAAAAAGTCCAAGTACCTGGAAATTCACAACCCCCCTGCTCTTTGATTTCCCCCCCCATTTCGCTACAGTCCTTGTAGTATATTTATCCACCACCAAAAAAGGTGCTTTTTTTTCCTTTATAAAAAAAAAAGTGGGAAACGCATAAAGTGACTTTAAAAACAGACATTCTGTAAACTCCAGACCTTTGTTCCTTCTCTCTGGGCAGCTTTACTGACCGCAGGAGAAATACGCTAATAGGAACAGTACATTCAGTCAAGACTGTGCTGGAAGCTGTGTCAGGGAGCAGCCTTCCCTACTACTCCACTTCAAAAGAGCCACCCTGTTCGAGAAGTGCTGGGCAGGACAGCCGGGGACAGGGGGTGCCTGAGAAGAGGTGAGGTAGGGCGGGGAGAAGGTGAGATTGGGATATGGAAAAGAGACCTCATTCATCGACATGGATTAATGAAAAAAAATCCCCGTGTCTTTGAGGAAAATTTGGACAGAGATGCATGTATGCATATCCACACACATACATGTACAGATATGTGTATGTCTATATCCACACATACATACACACATAAGTAAATACAATCTCATCAGTTAACATTTTCATAAAAAATAAACCATTTAAAGCTGTATACACCTACAAATTCTCTTTATCCCCGTGCGCCGCACTGGATAACCAAATACCTTAGAGATTTTATTTTGCTAGGAATACATACCGTGTGTATGTTACCCATATGCATGCATGTGCATCTTCATACACATACATACACATACGGCCACACACACCCTGTACATCTATTTAAATCCTGTCTGCTGTGTTGGAGGTGACAAAGGGCAAGACCAAAGCCAGCTCTCTCACGCATGTGGGAAGGAGGGTGCGAGAGAAAACAGAAAGCGGAGTGGATGGGCGAGGCCTGCCTTTCTGAGAAAAGATTTGGGGAGAGCTGGGGAGAAGGCTTAGAGGGGGGAGGGAAAAGGCGGGGAGGAAGGGCAGGGGGCAAACTCAGGAACATTTTTAAAAGTGGGGCCGAGAAAATAACACGTGTATATGTATATTTAAAGGCAGGCTCAGTGATGGCTGCTTTTTCTCCCCGCAGATCAAACTGCCCTGAGGCCTAAGAGGGAAGCGCCCGGAAAAGGAGGGGTTCTGAGGGGCCAAACCCGAAGCGGCGACAGCGGCACCGCGGCGGCGGCATCCGAGGCATTTCTGTAAGAAACATTATTTCAGAGCAGATGGAAGACCATCTCCTCCGGCCACGTGCAGGCCCCCAGCCTGGGACATGCCCTGGCAGCCTGGGGGCCCAATGTGGGGAAGAGTTTGGGGTAGACACAGCCCAGTTCAGCTCAAGAGTCTCACACACACGCGCGCGCGCGCGCGCACATCCACACACTCATCCACACACGCACACGCGAGCACGCACACACTCGCGCGCATCCCCGCACGCAGGCGCGCGTGCGTGCGGCGGGCAGCAAGCTCTGCGCTTTGGTGCGCTTCTTACCCCCTCCCCCTCTCGAGTCTTCGAGGGGGAACGGAGGGAAACACGGGGGAAACAGTGAGGTGTTTGGGTTGGGCGAGGGTTGGGTGGGCTCCGCCTTCAGTCCCCCGCAGGTCCTTGGCGCGGCCCGGCGGCCCCTGGATCAAGGCGATCCGACTGAACAAAGCGGGCTAGACGCCACCTTTCCGCCCCCACGCCTTGGCTAAGGGGGGGCAGCGAGGGGAAGGCGCCTCCAGCCCTGGCCCCTGACCGCCGGCCGGCGTGAAAGGGTGGGAACCGGGGGCATCGCAGGGGAGCAAGGGGCCGCACGTCCATGGAGAGGCCAGGGCGCGGCCCCTGCGCCTCCGTGGCTGGCTTTCCCGCTGCTTTCAGGCGAGCAGCCGGAGGCACTGAAGGGGAAAAGTGGGGATCTGGGGGCCAGAGCCTCAGGCGCAGGTGGTGACCACGGGGGCCAGGGACACTGGGGGCGCCGAGGATGCCGAGGGCGCACCCCCCTTCTCCGCCTTCTTCTCCTTTTGCTTGAGGTGGATCTTGGCGTGGCGCTTGCGCTCGTCGCTGCGCGCAAACTTGCGCCCGCAGAACTCGCAGGCAAAGGGCTTCTCGCCCGTGTGCGTGCGGATGTGAGTGGTGAGGTGGTCGCTGCGGCTGAAGCTCCGCATGCAGATCCGACACTGGAAGGGCTTGTGGCCCGTGTGGATGCGCAGATGCCGGGTCAGCTCGTCCGAGCGGCTGAAACGGCGGTCGCAGCCCTCTGCAGGGCACGCGTGGGGCCGTTCGTGGAGCGGGGTCTTGCTGGGCCGGTTGGGGTACTTGCGGGGCCGGATGGGCTTGAGAGTGAGTGGCGGCTGGGGCAGGCTGCCGAAGCCCGGGTGGATCTGCTTGTCTTTGAACGCCTTGATGGTCTCCAGAGGAGTAATGGGGGGCGGGTTGACCCGGATGGGGTCCATGCCCTGGAAGGGCTTGTGCTCCGGAATGGAGCCCATGTCGTTGGGGTGGTGGTACAGGTTGTAGTCAGGAATCATGGGGAAGAGATTGCTGTCCAAGGCCGGCTTGGCCGATTGGTAATCCTGGGGGGAATAGGCGAGCCCGGGGTTGCCCTGGGGGTCGTGGAAAGACACGGGCTCCGAGTAGAGATCGCCGCAGTTGGAATAGGGGGGCAGCGCCGGATACATGGCCTCCACGTCGCCCTGCGGCGGCTGCACCATGCTGGCCGTGGACGTCTGCGTGCTGAGCGCCCCTGAGGCCGGGGGCACCCCCAAGATGCCGGCGCTCATGAGGCTAATGATGTTGTCCTGGCACCAGTTGGAAGGGGAGTCGAAGGCGAACTTTCCCAAGTAGGTCACGGTCTTGTTGCCGGGGGCTGGCTGGAAGGAGCCCGAGTAAGAGAGTTCCGGGTTGGGCTTCTCGTTGGTCAGACTGATGTCCATCACATTCTCTGCGGAGAGCGGGGGAGAGAGGGGAGGGGTGAGTGAAGCCGAGCCGGCTCCGGGCCGCGGCGCCCAGGTCCTTGCCCAGGTGCTGAGGGTGCGGCCGGGTGGAGTGCGCAGCGCATGGGGTAAGAGGAACGCCGAGCCCGGCGCAAAGCGGGCGGTGCCGCGCTCCCAGGCGCAACCTGGATACAGCAAAATACTACGGATCGGGGTGTGGAGTGGCTGCGGCACACACACCGCACAAGCCGCGCACACACTCACGTACCACACACACGCGCGCGCGCGCGAGGAGCATTGTTGTTCTTCCCGAGGTGGGGCGGGCAGGTAGCTGCAGCTACAGGTAGTTTCAGACCCGGAGCGCGCCGGGCTCTCGCTCTCCAGCGCACGCAACTCGGCCTCTTCCCCGGCCCTGTCCGCTCCAGGACGCCGCGCCTTTCCCGCCCCGGAGATGCCCCCCACGCTCGCTGCGCCCGGGTCGCCGACCCAGAGCGCTCCGACGCTTTGTCCTCGGAGCGTGGAAGGGTGCCGCCCTCCAAGGGAGCTCCCCCTTCGCCTCCCCGGGCCCCGGCCTCCTCCGGGCCTTAAGGAGCTCTCGGCTCTTGCTGGAGGGGAAAAGCCTAGCTCCAGCCGGAGAGGGCGGAGGGCGGCGGAAAAGCGGCCCGTGTCTCCATGGCGCGAGCGGCCGCCCCTTCCCAAGCTCCCCAGCCCCGGGATCGTCCTCCGTGGCAGCCCCCCCGCCCCGCGAGTGAGCCCCCTCCTGCTCCCCGCCGTCCCCACACCCCCACGGCTTTGCTGAACGCCCCGGAAAGGCAGCGTCGCAGTACCTCTCCCACCGCGGGGACTCCACGCCGCACATGGCTCCATCCCGGGTGGGAGGCTGAGGGAGTAAGGGGGGAGAGCGCGGGTGAAAAAGACGCTGGGCTCCTCCCGGGAAGGGGGCGACAGCACCACGCCTTGCGCGCAGCCCGGCGATCGGGCCCCCTGCGTGAGGAGGGAGAGCCCCACAGCCGCTCGCACCTACCTCCCTCCGGTCGGCGGCTGCCCCCACCCGGGAGAACCGAAGCCTCTACCGTGGCGTCGCCAACCTAGCCTTCCCGATCGGGGAGGGCGGGAGGAGTGGGTGGGAAAAGCAACTCGCCCCCCGGAAAATTCCCAGCGCGCCCCCATCTCTCCATCCATTTATCCATCCATCCATCCATCCAGCCATCCATCCATCCATCCATCGCGAGGTCGTTCTCTCCTCCTCTTCCTCTCCCTTTCCTTCCTCGCCGCCTCCCCGCCTCCCCGCCGCCCTTACCTGTAGCCATCTGATTGTAATGGGCTACCGAGTCGCTGCTGCCGGAGAAGAGGTTGAGCGCGCTGGGGATCTCCTCGGGGTACAGATTGTCAGGCAGTTGGTTTAGCAAACTGCTCATGGTCACCGGCAGCTTCTCGGCGAGTTTGCCGGTCATAGCACTCCCGAGCTGCCGCCGCCGCCGCCACCGCCGCCACCGCCGCCGCTCGCTCCTAACGCAGCTTCCAGGCAAGCGGCATCCGAGAGGCGATCCGTGGTGCAGGGGAAAAGCATGCGAGAGGGAAAGTTCGGGGGGAGGGGGGAGGGAAGAAGGGAAGGGATGGGCCAGGAGAGGGGAGCTTCTCTTTTTTGGG
>NW_012154062.1:4800664-4911389 GCF_000956105.1 Propithecus coquereli
CGCCCCCCGATCTGCCACCGCCACCGCCGCCGCCGCCGCCGCCGCCGCCTCTGCCGCTGCCGCCGCCGCTGCCACCACCACCACCAGCCCCGCCGCTTCCTAGCAAGCTCACTGCTGCCCAAAAGCTCCCAGCCAGGGAACTCCACCAGCCTATTTATCTGAGCCCCGGGAAAGCTCCGTGACGTAGCTGCCCATATATGGACAGACAAAGCCCAGCCGAAGGGGCGCGACGTCACAATGGAAGCTCCTCACAATGGAACATTAGAAAGCAGGAAGCGGGCCGCAGCCAACGTGCGGCGCCCGCACCGCTTGCCGCTCTTAAAAAACAGAGAGAAAGAGAGAAATAGAAGGGAAGAAAGATGAAAAATGCGAGAGGAGAGAGGAAAGAAGGAATGCGCTGAGCGCAGAGCACGTAGCGTGAAGTCGAAAACCCAGGAACTGAAGTGTGTGTTTGAGGTCTGCCTTAGGACAGCGCGTTTAGGGGACGGTGGGCGGCAGGGTGGGGTTGTTTGCAAGTGGCCTCCAACACCCCCAGCAGGAAGAAAGAGTTGAAAACACCTGGCGATGTCCCTTTGCAGCCTGGGCACCGCCAGGGAGCCCGGGAGCTGCGTGTTCCCACCCTGTTCCCGCAGCGCCCCCCGCGTCCGGGACCCTACCCGAGATTAAGAAGCAAGAGAGTACTTCTTGGGGGCGGGGGGCGGCGGCTTAAACGTGTCAGGATCCCTGTGTCCAATGTCCCAAGAACTTTTGTGCCCACTTCACTTTGATTCCTCGCCCACACCCCTGCCCCTCCCTGGGCCCCTGACCCCGCGCCGACTCGGGCACCGCGCAGCAGCCCGGAGACCTGCAGCCCAGCGGTTGCGCCAGAGGCAAGAGCTCCGTTCATCTGGGGTCGAGGATGTGTGGTTTTGGTGAAAAAGAAGAAGGAATGAAGTTGAGGGGATAGAAAACACGTGCACCGAATCCCTGGTAAATTCTCTAACGGTTCTAAAGCAACCCCTTTGGCCACAGGATGGCAGGAGGGCCCAGCAGGCCCGGTGCTGTCGCTGTCTATTGCTGCCTGCGAAGGGCCCGCCGCTGAGTTGCAGCACGAGGACGCTGAACCCGCAGTCCCTGAGCCACACGGCGGCCTCCCCTAGTCTCTGCCCTCCCCCTAGCCTTCCACAGGGCTGTCCCCATTGCTGCCTGCCGGCGCTCTGCAGTCAAGGGCAGCCTGAGTGCCGACTCGGAGCGCTGTCACCTCCCTGAGCGGCAGCGGATCCCGGGGGCGGCTGATGTGTTCCCCCAGGCCTGCTCCCGGGGCGCGCGGCCCGGCCGCGGGCGAGGGGGAGGAGGGGGAGGGAGCATGGAGGTGCGACCCCAAATCACTCCGGCTTGACGGGGGAGGACTCCCTCCTTGGTGGCCGCGTGGGTGCGGTGAATCCCGCGTCCCCTGCTGCGGAGTCGGGGTGGGGGGACGTGCCTTCCTCAGGGGGAGTGGGAGTGTCGACAAGGAGGAAGAGAGGATCCCCGGGCCTCTCGCCGTGGGAGGGCCACGCGGGCCGGGACGTGTGGGAGGAACTCCCGAGCTGCACATCGTCGTGGGGGCGGATGACAACCTCGCTCCCCTCCCCTCTACCTCGCTCGGGGGAGAGCCGGGGATGGGAGGGCCCGGCCTCCCCCATCTTCTCCAGTTCTTGGGAAAGGAGGGATTCCCGCCGCCCGCGAGCCCCTCTCCCCGACCCCGCCGCCTCTCGCGCCAGGCTCCCCACTCGGTACCGGAGAGCCACAGCGCCCCCGGGCTCTCCTCCGCCCGCGCGGCGCGGGCAGGGAGCGCGCTGCAGCGGTCCCGCGCGCCGGCCGGAATCAGGGCATGCTGCGCCTCCCGCCCCCGGCTCCTTCCCTGGGGGGCGAGCGGCCGGTCGGGGGCGTGGGCGGCGGTGTGAGCCGGGCTGGGTGCGGGCGGGGCTGGGCGGCTGCAGGGAGGGTCGCCGGGCCGCGGGCCAAGCCGGGAAGAGCCATACAAGGAGCGGATCCGGTGACGCGCCGGCCGCGCCCCTTCTTCTCGATTTGGCTGCCGATTCCGGTCCCCGGATTTGCATATTTTGGCATCCAGTGGAAAAGGAAAGAAGAACGGAACCCGCAGCCTTTAAAGGAACCGCACAGGCTGTAGCGTCACCCAGGGAGGCGGTCTGGGTGGCATGAAAAATTAGCCAGCGGCTCTGGCCTCTGGCCGTAGAGCCCGGCAGCAGGGGAGGGGCGGGGAGAGGCGGCCACCAGCGAGCTGCGGCGCGCCAGTCCCAGTCCCGGCCTCTCCGGGGCGCTTCCTGCTGCGCGTGCACCCAGAGGCTGCGGGGGTCTCCGCGGGTTCCTGCCTGCGGACGGGAGGCGCCGTGCGGCCCTGGGCGAGCGGCAGGCCCCGGATTGACTGCAGTGCCCATGCCTCCCCGCTCGAGGCAGAGCTCGGGCTACGGGGGTGGTGGCAAGGAAGGGCGAGGCCTCCGGGCCGCCCAGGACCCCGCGATGAGACACCCACTTCCCCCCTGTAGGGATCTTCCCCTAGGAGGGGGATGCAGAGGGAGGGGCTAGAGACCCCCGTTCGGTAGGGGCTTGCGTTGGGAAAGGCAGAGGCAGTGAAGCATTTGGGATCCTCGAAAGCCTCCAGGGCCCCAGAGACGGTGGAGGAGTGCAGCGACTCCGGAGGTGGCCCCCAAACACTTTGAGTCTCGCTGGACTTGTTGCTGCCAAAGCACGCAGCAAGGTTTGCCGGCCTGCACCAGGGCCTGCTACAGGTTGGCAAGATTAAATAGGAGTTTTCTGGGGCAAGATGACTTCCCTCTCCTTTATACCAGTTCTTTGCATAGAATAGGAAACTTCAATTCCATTAAATATTCATTAAAGCTTCAGTGTGACCTTGGGAAAACTTATGATTTTTTTTTCTTAGCCTCAGTTTGTTTTCTTGTCTGTAAATTGGGATGATAACACAACCCTTAGAAAGAATTAGAGAATCCTCCTAGAATGCTTATGCTAGACCCCTAGCAAGCACTCAATAAACAGCGATTATTGTTACACTGCATTCTCCCCCACCCTACCATGTGTCCCGGGAGTGAATTTAGGTAATACAGGGCCAGGTCTAGAACTCCATCACACACCAGTATGATCAGATACAAGAAATGTTGATGGTTCTTATTTAGGGGGGAAAGGAAATTCCTATTTGTGTGCCCAGTACCTGCTGGGCACTGTGCCAATCTAGGGATGGTCAAGTGGTACCTGTTCTGCAGGAGCCCAGACATGAACTAAGCCCTCAACAGCTGGTGGTGACACAGAGCAGGGTACAAAGAAGTCACCCCATTGCTCTTTAATAGTCTAGAGCACCCTTTCAGATTTTGGGGGAGTCGTGGCTGTGGCTCCTGGGGTGACATGGGGGCTCCCGGTGCCTTTCTGTCTCCTCTGCCATGGGGAGGAAAACCTGCCCTGCAAGCTCAGGCCCTCCCTGCCTGGGGCCTCTTCAGGGTGCAGCCTGCACAGGTGTCCACTGTCACCCTGGATGATGGAGGCCAGGGTTCTGTGGCAGGAGGGGACAACCCTGGGTATGGAGCAGGGGTAGGGTGTTTGCAGTGAGTGGCTGCTTTGTAAATTAATAGCATTCTCCTTTCCCGTTGCCAAGCTTTGAATTCAGTATAGAAAAAAGTTTTTCTCCTTCCTTCCCTCCCTCCGTCCTGGTTTCCTCTCTCCCTCCGGAACAGGGGCTGAGGGTTTTTATCTCAGTTTTATTGATGGGCTGAGGTGAGACTGCCAAGGGCCTAATTACCTGAACTCTAAGCCCTGAACTTGCTGGGGAGCGAGTAGGCCCTGGAGACGGTGAAAGGCGGCAGGCCCCTCTGCAGCAGCGCCAAGGCCAAGGACGCCCAGCCGCTGGCTGCAGGGCTCTCCTGTGGAATCCATCTGGCCTCACCACCTGCACTTGGGGTTCTGCTCCTGCTGTGGGGGCGGGGGGTGGGGGGAGTGGGTGTGTTTGCTTTGTGAAGGCAAAGAAAGGAGGAGATGTGGCCCCCATAATCCACTGCAGAAAAAGGCAAAGTTGCAGCTCTGTCTTGGTCCTTCATGCTATAGTCCCTTCTGCCCTCTGACCTCTAGCGCCCCTTTTTGCTAAAGATATCCACTTCTTCTCTGCTGTCTTACAAGAAAGAACCCCTCAGCCCCCAAATTAATTCAACCTGGGGTGTTAGCGATTTAATGCATTGCCCTTCTCAGAGGGTATTTGCATTTGGAAAGAAAATGCCTATAGAGGGTAATAACCCAGAGGAATTAAGCCCAACACTTAGCATAATGCCTGGAGAATGGTAGGTGCTCATTCATGCTGGCGGAATGAGATCTGCTTGTGGTACATTAAGCCCAGGGACAAGGAGTGGGAGACTTGGGACCCAGAGAGTGTCTGGGTTCCTCAAATGACACGGAGCACCCATGTACAGGGCCCACTGGTGGGATCACTCCCTGAATGGCAGTTCTCGCGAGAGTCCTCAGGTGTTTTCCATTTTTTGGTGCCCCATAGGAGGCTCACAGGAGACTGACAGATCATAGCAGAATACGCCTGGCCAGCCCTCCCTGGCATTCTAGAGGTCATTGCCATTTCTCGGGTAATGACACCCAGCCCAGAGGCTATGTGAGTTTTGCCTAGAAGCTTTGGAAGGGAAATACTGTCGCCAGCCCAACAGAAGAGCGCCACAGGCTTTCTGAGGAGCTTGAGCTGCCGCCCCTGGCTGAGTCAGAGCCGAGCACCCCGCTGGGAGCTGCAGGACTCCCAGGCTGTAGTCAGGGAGGACGGGGCAGGCGCTATCTGATGCCCGCCTTGCCAGGCCTTGTGGACACACTTCGTAACATTCCCATGAGAGGAAGGCTTTAGGGCAGCCCCTTTAACAGTTTTTAAGAGTCTCAGTAGCTTCCTGGAGGTTACCTGGCCACTAAGTGGCTGCTGTGACATCTGAACTCACCCTGTGTGACTCCAAAGCTAATGCCCTTAACTCCTCCCTTTGTCCCCATTACGGCTGTGTTGGGGGAAAGAATGAGACGGTGGATGTGGGTAAGAGGAGGGATAGGTATAGAAGCTGTGCGGTGGAAGAGAGGCGAGCTTGAATGTGCATCCCAGCGCCCCCTTGGACCCAGCCAGGGGGGTAGGGAGGAGCCTAGCTCAGGGGACAGTGAAGGCACTCGCCCTTCCCAGGGAGGTCAGGGAGCAAACAACCTTGCTGCCAGGGCCTCTCAGTAGGCACAACAGCAACTGTGCCACCAAGAACTCCAGTCCCACTTCCTTAGGCTGTTGTTCCAAAGGCCGCAGAGTCCTCTCTCTGCCAGTCACACACCTGTTGGTGTCTAAATTCAAACTAACCCAGTATAATCATGTTGAAGCAGGATGTTTTTGATCACACTATAAGCAATTTCAGGGAGAGTCTGGTGACCAAAGAGAGGAAGCCATGTTGCAAAGTAACATTTGCTGGAGGGGGCAAGGCCTCCAGTGTGGACTGTCCTGAGACCCCTCCCAAGGCACAAGTCTAAGGCAGCGGGTAACGGCCATGGGTGGTCTGAGAGTTTGGGGCCAGCTCAGCTGGGGCTGGTAGGGAGGAAGGCCACAGAAGAGACTTCAGAAAAGTGTGGCCTGCAGGTGAATGGCAAGTGCCAGCCCTGTCCTGGCAGTCAGGAGTCCTGGGTTCTGCCATAAATTATCTACAACTGGGTCAGGCCCCTTCTCATTCCTGGCCTTCGAGAAGGGGTTGGACTGGGATAATCTGCCTCTAAATTCCCCCTAGCTCTCTTAATCCAAGACTGTCTGATTCAGTTACAGAAAGGGTTGTGGGGAGACATGTGTTAGGGTTCCTGGTCAAATTTAGGGGTTCTGTGGGGCTGGGGCTGGGGTCCCCAGGGAGAAGGAGGAACGGGTCAGGGGATGAGGGCTTGTGATGGGAACTCTGCTGTCTTAGCTCAGGGGTTCATGGAGGGTCAGCGGAGTCATGTGCTCTGAGGACCTGCCATTCCCCCTCGGGGCCATTGTGGGACAGCCCCTTCTCAGCTGGGAGGGACCAGTGTCTTTGCAGAAAGGACTCTCTGGGGATGGGGCTTTTTGGAAAGCGGAACTTTGTGATTTGAAATGAACCAGAAAAGGTGTGAGTGTATGGGGACAAGAGGGAGGCAGTGGGGGGGGGGAGGGATGATAGAGAAAAGGAGGGGGGGGAGGAAAGAGAGGAGAGCGTATTCTCACCTCCTGCGGGCTCCATTTCAAGTTGAAATGTGATCATTTCAAATCACAAGTCCTTACCCTAAAACGATCGGGCCCTTCGCCTGTCTGTCCAGGTGAGGAGCTGGAGGCAGACTTGGTTTCTTCTTTGCTGTTCTATGCAGGCAAAAATCTGGGATCCAGGGAAAAGCAGCTAATGACTCTTTGGGGCCCAGAATTCAAGAGCTTGCCTCGGTCGCATTAGCGTCCTCTTGCCCCTCACGGCTTAGGCAGGGCTTCCTACCTTTGCTGTAGTTATAAAATGAATCTGTTTTTACAGTAAAGGACTGAGGCTGCCCCAGGCCCTTTCCAACACCCTGAGGGCTGGGGAACAATATTGGCTCAGCTGGGACCCGCTAGAGGACTGCAGGTTGGCTAGGGCGCCCTGATGGCGTGGGCTCCCCATAGGAGCAGAAGAGGAGGTGAGCTCGCTCTCAGATACTACAGAATTACTTGGGTTGTTCAGAATCACCCAGAAAGTAACTGAAAGACAAGAGATGGTATCCAAGCTCCCTGAGGGCAGGGACTGATTCATCTTTGTCTTCCCAGTGCCTAGCACTGTGCCTGTCCCCAGCAGGTGCTCAATAAGGGCCTGTGGACCCAATTCAAGCGTCCTAGTTGATGATTCTGAAACATTGTCAGTTGGAGGAGGAGTCTGATCCGCTTCACCCTTCCTATCGGGCCCTTTTATTTCTATCCCTTGTCTCCCTCCTCTCACCCCCCACCACACTGGATGGGGGCCCCCTTGCCCACCAGGATTCCATTTTGGGGTGGGAGTGGGGCTCCTGGGTCTGGGACTTAGCTCTCTCATTTTAATGCGAGTGAGACCCGCATCTGCAGATCTCTTCCTGTGCACTCTTGGTAGAAGGAAACAAGCTCGAGGCTTGGATTCTGCTGTGAGGCAGTTTAAAGGAAGTGTGGAATGAGGCTCTGGGAGAAATGATCACATACAAGACACCACGGGCAAGCATCCCAAAGGAGGTACAAGCAGGGGATTCAGAGGGGTAAGGGCCGCTGCAGGCTTGGAGGAGGGAGCTGGTCAGGACATGGGGAAGGCCCGATAGAAGAGAGGACCTTGACCAGGGCCCTGGGAAGGGGCTGAGACCGTAAGTGAGGAGGGGAGAAAAAGGGAGAGGGCGTTCCACGCAAGGAGCTATGATTATTTTCCCTTCTCCTTATGTTAACTTCCCTGTTTCCATCTCTGAAACTAGAACCTACTAGCATTGATCTTCCACGATTCTCCCTAGGGGTGCCTGGCCTGGGCCGATCATTGCTGTCCTGAGGAATGAGGACTCCTAGGGGGAGAGGTGGGAGAAAGGAGGAGCCCTGGATGGACACCAGATCCTATTCAGACGTCTGGGCACCTACCAGAATGTGAGCGGCAGGAGGGCAGGGGCTGGGGTCTGTGACCCTCACTGCTGTACCCCAGCAGCCGGAAGCTGGAACTCCGTACATGCTTGTTGAAGACGGAATGTGCCAGATACTGTCCCAGGGAAGGGGGCTAACTCTGGCTGTGCAATCCTGGAGGAGGAAGGAGCCTGGGGGAGTCCAAAGAAAGGGCATCAGCGGAAACACGGATCCCAGGTTGGGGGTGCGGTTCGTATTAATCAGACATAAACTCAAGTGTAATAGCCCTGTTAATTGAGTGGTAATGATCCTTGGCATTTTTCATCTTCAAAGCAAGGAACAAACTGTAATTAATACTCCTGCCACCCGGGGGCACGGCGCGAGGGGGTGGTGTGGAGAAGCTTGAGCTTCTGCTGTAAGTTGGGGAAACTGAGGCACTGGCGGAGAAAGTGTGGTTAGGAGAGTGGATTTGAAGCCCAGCAGAGCTCGGGATCTTCAGGGGTGCCTTGAACACACCAGAGCATGGCCCCCTCCAAAGCCCAGGCACCTGGGGAGCCCAGGTCATGAGTGGGGAGATGGGCATTGGAGACCCTCGCAGGCCTGACCAGGGGTGGCGGTGGGGGAATCGGGTTTGCAGGTGGTTTGGCCGGATGAGAGGTGGCCCAGGCCTAGGGCTTCCCAAGGCAGATGTCAGGGTGCCCCTAGGACTGGACCCCACAGTCCTCTGGCTCCCCGCCCTCCAGGGGCCACGCTGGGGTGGCGCTGGGGCAGGGAAGGGGAACCAGGAGTCCTCGCACCCAGTGGCAGGCTGGCTCACGGCACTCGGCCACTCAGGGTGACTCACTGGCAGCCCGAAATGCCTCCGGGTTCCTCATCGCAGTCTGGCTGCCCTGAGCCCCGAGGGTGTTTTTCATTAGGGTGATTACCCTGCCGGCTTTAAAGGCTAGTAAATAGCAGCTAGGGACCTCTTGCTGCCTCTGAACTGCAGGCCCGGGGCCTCCCCAGTGACCTGGTCCAGTCCCCGGTGTGTGTGGGGGGAAGTGGGAAGAGGGGCATGTGGAGGACACCCCCCCTCCCTGCATGCCATCCCCCTTCGCTGCCACTGGGCTGCCACATTCCACATTCTCTCATCCCCCTCCTCTCCTAGGGCTGCCACATTCTACCCGTCCCCCATGACCCGTGGAGGGCAGGGGCCGGCTCTTCCACAGTCACACCCAAGCGTCCTTCAGTTCAGTGACCACATATTCAGAAAAGCCTTCCCTCTGCTACCCAATTCCAGGGGACAGCCCAAATACCTATTTCAGGTTGCCGGTAATCCTTCTTACTCACCTGTTTACATTTATTTGTCTAATCCTTTGACAAATGTGTGTCTCTCACCCTCCTCCTCCCAAGGACAGGAACTACTTCTGATTTTGTGTTGGATTCCCATTGCACCTCCCACCCCAACTCTCCCCACCTGGGCCTCACTGCACCTGGCCCCCGGCCTGGCCCCAGTGTCTGGTATATAGCAGGCCACAGCAGTTTTGAATTAACAAGTTTCCATGAGGCAATAGAGCTGTTTTCATCTTTTAGAGCCAGGGTCTTGCTATGTTGCCCAGGCTGGATTCGAACTCCTAGGCTCTAGTGATCCTCCTGTCCCAGCCCCCGGAGTAGCTGGGACTATAGGCGCCCGCACCACCATGCCCAGCAGCAGTATGTTTGATAACCTCCTCCCAATTTTTTTTCAACATTTGACAATTATTTATTTGCACCTACTGTGTTGTCAGACATCGGGGGTATGGAATTGATGAAAATAATCCAAGTCTTTGCCGTGGCGAAACCAAGGTCTAGTGAGTGTTCAGGGTGGGGACCCAATAAACAGGTATACGGGAGGCGCGGAGAAGGGTATGAAAACAAATCAGGATAAGGGCATGGGGGTGACGGGGAGTGTGTGTTTGAGATCCTGTCTTCTGCAGTAATTCGTCCCCAGTCCTAGCACGTGGGAGCTAGCATTGGTACCACTGACTTATTAAAGTTCTGACCCTGAACTGGTGAGTCTGTGTTTTAGCCTAGATATGGCCTCATTTACTGGATGTGCTTTGAAAGATTCTGTGTAAACAGGGTCTGTGTAAAAAAAAAAAAAAAAATTGCACCCAAGTACACTAGGGAAAGTCAGATCTCTGAAGGCAAAGTCACCTGCAACTTGGTCCCTTGACTCTGGTGGCGTCAGCCCATCTTCCCCTGGGTAGGCTTTTGTCAACCCCCGCCCCGCCCCCCACAGATAAAATTCTGACAGTGCTTGAGGACAGGGTGGTTTTCAGAGGCCACTCTGGGGAGAGGTGGCAGCGGATCAGGGGTAAGTGCTACAGCTGCGGGTCCCCAGCCCCAAATCTCAGAGCTGCACTGCCCTCTCTCGCAAACTCTCTCTCTCTCTCTCTCTGGAGCGGCAGGAGAGCTTCTTCTAGACCCCAAACGAAAGAAAAAGTCGAAAGAAAAAGTTGCCACAATGGAAACTCGAACTAATCCTCCCCTCTTGCCCCACTTCCCTCCCGCGGTCACACTTCCGGCTGCCGCCACAGGGTATTTCGGGTTCGAAAACAAAGCGTCAGATCTATTTGAGCAACTTTTGTTCCATCGGAGTAGAAGCCCAGGGGCCTGTGGCCGCCCTGGGCTCGGCCACTTCCCCAGGGAACTGACGCGTTTCCCCTTCTCTGCCAAGGTCCAATTTAGCAACTCAGACCAGCCACTTTTAGCTTCTCCTTTCCCTGGCCTGGCAGCGGGCGAGAGGACAGGGGCAGGGCTGCCGGGGGATGGGTGCGTGTCTGGGTGTCTTCCTGGTGGACTTCAGGGGAAGGTCTGGTTCTCCTCTTCTGCCAGAACTTCCCCCTCACCTGCCCAAACTCCCCCAAACCCACCATGAAACTTCC
This sequence comes from Propithecus coquereli, assembly GCF_000956105.1. Classification (NCBI taxonomy): domain Eukaryota; kingdom Metazoa; phylum Chordata; class Mammalia; order Primates; family Indriidae; genus Propithecus; species Propithecus coquereli. The sequence continues at coordinate 4,811,165 of NW_012154062.1, forward strand.
ACTGCCACCACCAAAACTCCGCTGGCTGCACCAGAGGGCTGCAAAGTGAGAGTTGTGGTTAGGCCTTGTCTAGCCCTCAGCTTAATCCAAACGGAGATGTGTCTCTCTGTGGACTGGTGTGCATGCAGGTTAGGAACCAAGTGGGCGTGCATATATATGGAGATTGCATGTTGCAGACAAGTTCCATATCTGTGTTTGCGGGGGCTGAACATTGATGTGTACACAGCTTACATGGATGTCTAGAAAGAGCTTGGCAGAGTCAATACCCTGGAGTGTCTAGCGGGTGCGTACACCATGTGATTCTGCGTGGGCTGCTGTATTTACAGTATGTGTGTGCAGGTTGCGCACAGTAGAGGTGTGTATAAATGTGCGTGCGGGCAGGGCCTGGCTCTCAGGGGGTGGGGAAGGAAAACAGGTGAGCTCTGGACAATGGTGACCAGCGTCCACGTGTGCAAAGGCTGGGCTGTTGGTGCTGTGCACGCGTGGATGGGCTTGAGGGCAGGTTAGTGAACTGTGGGTGAGTCTGTGTGCCTGCAGGGGCACCCGCTGGGGCCAGCCGCTCATGCACCTTTATTTCAGGCCTGAAGTCCCCTTCTCCCTCCCTCTCCCAGCTTGGGATGCCCTCCCCACTTGTTAGCCAGTCCTCCTACCGCTGTCTTCTGGTGCTCAACACCTCACAATCGCACGTGGTCTTTGGGCCCATGCTGTCTCTCGCCACACAGGGCCAGCTTCCAGAGGGCAGAGACCACGACTCTGGGCTTCTTTTCCAGTGGCTTCAGTTCTCAGCCTCCATAAATCCTGGAGAAGGCCTGACTGTGCGCTCGCTTCACAGACACAGCGTGTGTGTGAAGTATTGGCTTCTTTACGTGACTTGAATGGCATGTCCAGCTCTTCCGGCATGTGGGTGGGTGTGGGGGGGTCGTGGTGGTGGAGGGGGAGGGTGTTTGGACTCCCAGGGCAGTGCCCACGCACGCCCCTGCTGCCCAGGCCCGAAAGGAAGCACACCCGGCCTGTTCTCCTGCTTCCACCGGGAGACTGGAAGGCAGAGCTAGAACTGGGGGCCCTGCTGCTCCCACCCCTGACAGGTTCGGCCTCTTTCCTTCTAACCCGCTACTCCCTGCCCGGCTGACCTATGCCAGGGGGCGGAGTCCAGCTCATGACGGGAAAAGGGGGTGCTTGTGTGTCCTGCTCTCTGTCCCTGAGTGCAGACACAGGCCCTGTGGGCTCCTCCATGCCCCTGCACGGGGTGCTGAGGGTCCCTGCACTGGCTTCCTCCGGCCTGGATCTGGGGCTGAGCTGGCTGCTGCTTCGGGGAACTCCCAGGTCTTCAGCTCCCACGACTATAAACTCCTCTTCAACCGGGGCCTCCCACTAAGTAGGGTTTTCTGGCTCTGTAGTTGAATGCACTTGGCTCTTCGTTCTTAATTCCGCGAATGCTCATTCTACCGCGTGCTGGTGGCTTCCACTCACTCCCGGCCAAAGGGACGGTGGTGGCAGCTTTCTTTGCCACTCCCAAGATAACCGTATAGAATCACACAACATTCAGCTGGAGGGGGTCTCAGAGAACACTCATCCCAAACTATTTTATAGATGAGGAAACTGAGGTCCAGAGAGGGTGGCTGACTATCCCAGGCTTGCACAGCAGATGCTGGAGCTGGTGTGAGATTCAGATCTCAACTACCAGTCCGCGGTTCTTTTCAGACCACACTGTCATACTTTTCTATTTCCTTCTCTTTCTCTTTCCTTTCTTTTACTATTGAAGCATTTCCTTTTTTTCCCCTTAAAATGTTCTGTGTTAAGCAGGACGACTTATGTCTGGTGGCGCTTGGAGCTGAGATCCCTGTCCTGGCAGGGTTTCCTTGGTCCTTTCAGAAGTCTTCCCCCTTCCTGTCCTTCATCCCCTAAGACACCCAGGGACCTGTCCTCCCTCCCCCGGAACCATCCTCTTCTGCGCCTGCTCTCCCTCCCGGTGCTGAGGAGCAGGCAGACAGAAACCCCTCGAGGAATCGGCTTTCTCTAACCTTAGTTTCCTGGTCTCTAAAATGGAGAGAAAGTTCCGGAAGGGAAAATATGGTCATATTTGTGTGTGTGCGCGCGCGTGCGTACGCATCTCACGTGTCTTTCAGCAGCTCCTGGGGGTAAATGGAAAAGTTAATTAGCACCAAGATGAAAGGTGTTCTGGGATAATTGCAGGTAATATCAGGACAGCTGGGAGGGTGGGGTGAGAGGCCCCTAGAAGTCCTGGGGGGTGGCAGCCCCCAGCCCCACTCCTGCGAAGCCCATCAGACACCTGGGGAGGCTGGGGAGGGAGCGTGCTGACTGAAGGGTCTTTGTCTTTACAGGGAAATGCTTGTTAGTTGCTAAGGAACTGGGTTGTCTCTCCTGATCCAAGCCTCCCAGTGTTTTGCTTAGCTTGGGAGGGGGATGCTGGGCTGAGGCTTGAGGCTCCCTTGGCAGTTGGTCCTTTCCCTGGGGCTGCCGAGCCTCTGACGGTCTCTTGGGAAGGACTCTCTTCTGGGAGAGCCGGTTCCTTCCCATTACCCCGAGCCTCACTGCTTGCTCCAGCCAAGGCGGGGCGAACAGGTGAGGTGGAGGCAGGGAAGCAGAGGAAAATGCACATTTACGGAACAGCCTGCACGCCAGGCAGTGTGCCTTCCCCGCTATCTCATTTAACCACCGCAGCACAGCTTTGGAGGAAGGCACTTACTTCCATTATACTGGTTTTGGCAGTTGAAGCACAAGTCCGGAACAGTTGCTGAGGTCACGGGGCTATCAAGTGGTAGAAATTCTATGTGAATTTAGGTCAGCTCAGTAAGAAAACTTGTGCTTTTACTAATTTTTAAGAGATAGGATCTTGCTCTGTCACCCAGGCTGGCGTGCAGTGGTGTGATCATAGTTCACTGCAGCCTTGAATTCCTGGGCTCAAGCGATCCTCCTGCCTTAGCCTCCTGAATAGCTGGGACTACAGGCGTGCACCACCACACTCCACTAATTTTTCTTATTTTTGTAGGGCTGGGGTCTCACTATATTGCCCAGGCCGGTCTTGAACTCCTGGCCTCAAGCGATCCTCCTGCCTCAGCCTCCCAAAATGCTGGGATTATAGGCATGAGCCACCACGCTCAGCCTAGAAAACTTGCGCTTTTAAAACTATACCATGTAATGCATATACTAGGCTTTCTTCCTATCCCATGGCCGCTCAGCCCTAACACCTGCACGCACCACCGCCGCCGCCATCATCATCACCGAGTCTTCCTAGTGGCTTTCCCTCCTTTTCTAACCTCTCTTCCTTACCTAAGAGAAGTCATCACACAGGCATGGTGGGGAGGGAGCGGTGATTCAATGGACTGAGGGTGGCAAACTGTTGGAGTAGTGGCCTTGGGCAGGTGGGAAGGGATGGTAATGGCCTTGGGCTAGGCCGGGCTGTTGCCTTGAGTATTCAGGAGCCCTGGCCCTCCCCACAAAGCGCATTTGGTCCAGGATGGCTTAATCCAGGGGAAGGAAAGACACTTGGGGAAGATTACCCTTAAATGCTTCTGGAACTTCCAGCCTTCCCTCTTTGGCCCTCTCCAGCTCCTGAATACATAGAAGATCTGCCTTTATTTTAGATACTCCAGAGAGTAACATTAAGAGTATTGTTTACCTCTAGATACTACACAGGAGAAGGCTGGAGTTAACACCTGATTCCACCATCTCTAGTTATGGAACAGGGTGGAGGTTCTTTGACTTGTGGGAATCTCAGTTTCCTCATCTACACAATGAGAATAGCTCCTACACTGTTAGGTTGTTGTGACAATCAAGTGAGAGAACGCGTACGAAGGCCCCCCAGAAGGCCGCGAAGCAGTGTGGACATGCATGAAATGAGACAGCACGTGGCAAGCATTTGGCGCAGTGCCTAGTATACAAGAAGTGCTCAGTAAATGGCATCTGCATAGGACGATGATGACAATAATGTCAGTTCTCTTTATCCTCCCTTATAGTTTCCTTGGCTGCTTCATTAGAGATCGAAAAGCAATCGACATGTCCACGTTGTTTCTCCCTGGATGAGGCAGAGCAAAGAGAAGGGAGGAGAGGCCCAAAGAGTTCTGAAGGCAGAAAGCTGAGTCAAGGCTGGATTTTCCCCAAGGTCCCCTCGGCCTCCAGGTTTCCCCTCTCTGCCACTGGGACCTCCTTCTCTGTGGTTTCCAGGGATCGCCTGGCAGGGCTGGCTTCTGCCTAGAGCCTGGGCCGGCTTTGTTCTTTTTTCACGTTTTGGGGCCAGGAGGGTGGGGGGCTCTCTGGCAGCTGAACTGAAAGCCCAAAACACCAGGTCAAAAGAAAGGAGGGTGGTGGGGGAAGGAAAGCATGCAAGCCGATAATTTCCTCGAAGGATAAACATCCGATTTTTTTTCCTCACCCAAAATAAACATGCTCGCCACAAGGAATTAAAAGCAGAAGAGGGGAGGATGTGTCCCGATTTGGGGCTGCTCTAGGAAGCTGACCGTCTATTTATCCTGGCCCTGGGCACTAACCGGAGCTGCCAATTACACTCTGGCCTGGTGGGGTGGGGGACTGCGGGGAGAAGGTCCCAGGGAGCAGGGGACCGGAGGGCCCCTCTGAGACTGCCTTCTGTGCCACTGCAAATGGACAGTTCCTTTTGCTTCTCACTTGAGGGCTGCTTGCAGGCTTGCCTGGCGGGTTGGAAGGGAGTGGGGAGGCCCAATAGTCCCTCCTGCCTCAGCTTCCTCTTGCCTTGGGCTGGCATCGAATGCCCTTCTGGAACACAAGTATTGGGTACCCACCACCTGGGCCAGGAGCTGAATCTCCCAGTGATGGGGGCATCTTCCCATCCCCCCCTTTGCAAACTCCATCTCCCACCCCATTGTGTTCTTCAGATCCCCGCCACAAAAAAGAACTGTCCAGCTACTTAAAGGTGTGCCGAGGGGTCAGCCAGGGCCTCCCCCGCCTTTCAGCTCAAGTGTGGCATGACTCTAAGAAGGTAATAACCGTGTGCCCAGCTGCAGCTGTTCCTTTCATCTGGGGATCTCAAAGCACTTTGCACACGTGAGTCACCAACGTTGCTGCACCCTCGCCAAGGAGAGGGGGCTTATTAACTCTCGGAGGGAAACTCAGCTGAAGGGGGTGTGGGGGGGTCTGAGGACCCACGGTGCAGGTTGTGAATGAGGCTGTAGCAGAGAGGGGTCTCCAGGGGGTCCTTGGGTGGGAAAGGCAAGAGGCCTTCGCAGGAAGTCCAGGGAAGTTAGATGCTGAATCCTTTCCTTGAGGATACCAAGCAATCTCTTCGTAGCTTTCTGAAAGCGTACACCTGATTATGTCACCTGCCCCTCCAATCTAGTTGTCATCCAGTGATTTCCCACTGCTTTCGGGATACAATCCAAACCTTTGTTATGGTGACAAAGCCCACCTGTCCACCCGTTCCCTCCCTTGCATACTTCGCTGCAGCCACACTGCTGGGCTTCCATTTCCGAGAGGATGCCACACGTGGCCCTGCCAGCCACAGCAGCTTGGAGGAGTTTTGGAATGTTCTGTATCCCTGTCTCCACTGACTAGCTAACCTCTACCCCGCTTTTCAGCTCTGAAGGAAAAGACCACTTCCTCCGGGAGGCCCTGCCCCGCCTTCATCCCTCCCTCTCCGTCAGCAGCCGGGTCCCCTTTGCCCTCACGGCACTCATCTCAATTCGTTGTAATTTGCTTGTGGCTTTCGATGGACCTCTCCCTCCCCTGGGAGATCCACGAGGCAGGTACCATGCCGTGTTTGCCCTGTCCTCCTCGCCCACCCGTGCGACCCCAGCGCCTAGCAGAAGGCCAGGCACACGGCAGGTGCCAACAATATTCGCTGAATGAAAGGTGTTGAATGTCGGAGCTGGAAAGGTCCGTGACAATACAACAACAGCCCTCTACCGCTCCTTCCTGCCTTAAAAGTGACACAGCTGAGGAAGCAGAACTTCAGAGGGGATAAGCAATGTGCCTGAGGTCACACAGCGACTTCGTGACAGCTTGGGCCTAGGGATCCCCACCTCCTTCCCGTCCACCTGGCCCACCACCCTCCCCCGCCCACTTGCACTGACGGGGAAGCCCTGGTCCCCAATGCTGGACATTGGTCCGTTTCCTCTTATTGGTTTTCAAAGGAATACAGGTTAGGAAGCAAAACACCAAGCCCTGGATGATTTCTTTTTAATTTGGAAGAGAAGGGGTTCTATACTGAGAGGGGGTTGCGGCCCCAGACCCTCGGTGGTGGGCAGTGTGGACACACGCCTGGAAGGTGGAGCCTGCAGCCTCGGGGGCAGTTATCTCTGTTTGCGCAGGTTCTTGGACTTACAGTTCCCGCCTCTGGGAGCCTGGGGGGAGCCTGGGAGCGAGTCCTCGTAGTTCTGGGTCATGAACTGGGTGCTCGCTTCAGGTTCACTCAGATGGAAGCGCTTCAGAAAGTCGTCCATTTTCCAAGAGCCTGAAAGGACGAACAGACCACAGGGAGTGGTTAGAGAGCCGTGGACGTGAGCGCTGCCAGAGGCCAGAGCCGGCTGGCTCCGGGGGCGTGGAGACAGCAGGTGACGCCCTCAGCCCCCCGGCTGTGGGGGGCACAGTGCCTGGGGGCGACTCTGGCTTCTGCTGCAGAGGCAGCCCCTGGATGTCAGCAGAGCCCCTGAGCAGTGGCAGAGTTGCCCGCTCCCTGGAGGACAACGGGGACTGAGAGCCCAGAGCAGTCAAGGATGCCTTGGGCGTCCTTCCCCGTGCCCTGCACTTACCATACCTCCGCCTTCTCACTCATGCAGAAAGGAAGCTCCCGGTCAGGTGGGCTGCCCCTTCCTCCACGCCCCCCACCCCATGACTGAGGCTTTAATGCTTGTTTCCTTCATGCCTGGTCACCCCAGCTGCTGGGGCCGAGACTGGCTGTTCTCTGTACTCTTCTCTCAATCTTCTCCCCCAGCCCCAGCCATCGCCCCGTCCCAGTCTCAGGGAAGCCCGTGCAGCGGGCCTCCCTCCCTGCGGCGCAGGTGGAGGTGCAGCCCTGGGGGCTGGCGGGGGAGCTGGGGTCTGGAGAAGCCCAGTCAGCGTCCGGGTTGGAGGGCTTCCTCCTCAGGGGGAGAAGGCACAGGCGTGTTGGGGGAGGCCACATCTTTTGGGGCAAGTGTGAACAGGCCTCGTGGCAGGGCAAGGAGGGCACAGCCCAGGGCATGACGAGAGGCTGAGGGAAGTGGTCGGAGGCATATTCCCACGCTCTTGTTTCCCAAACCCCGGGCCTCAGGCACCCTGGGAAGATGGCTGCCAAGAAATGCAGGACGTCGCGTTAAATCTGAGTTTCAGATAAACAACAAATAGTTTGTTGGGTAAGTGCGTCCCACATACTGCATACTTATACTAAAATTTTTTTTGTTGTTTATTGGAATTCAAATTTATTTGTTAATTTTTTTGTTTTGTTTGCTTGTTTTGAGACAGGATCTCATTCTGTCACCCAGGCTGGAGGGCAGTGGTGTGATCATAGCTCACTGTAACCTCGAATTCCTGTGCTCAAGCGATCCTCCTGCCTCAGCCTCCCTCCTGAGCAGCTGAGACTACAGGTGCACACACCATGCCCAACTAATTTGTTTATTTTTACATTTTTTTTGTAGAGATGGGGTCTTGCTGTGTTGCCTAGGTTGGTCTTGAATTCCTCACCTCAAGTGATCCTCCTGCCCTGGCCTCTCAAAGTGCTGGGATTACAGGGGTGAGCCACTGTTCCTGGCCTGGAATTCAAATTTAACTAGGCACCCTGCATTTTTTTTTTGTTGTTGTTCTTTTTTTTGCTAAATCCAGCAACCTTCCCTGGGTGGAGAGAGTGCCTGGGGAAGAGCTTGCCCAGAGCAGAGCAAGGCAGTGGCCACTGTGCCCTCGACACCAACAGAGGCCAGTCATCTCTGATACCCAGTCAGAAAAGGGCAAGGGGCTGGTTGCCTAGAGTTCCTCTCAGAGCCTCCCCAGGGACTCCCGGACCACCCGCCCCCCCACCTGTCATCTTCCTTCTGCACTCGCCACCCTTTTCATGACAATGGCAAGCCCATTGGGGCATTCCTCCCTCCCAGAGGCTGTGGGCATTTCAAAGATATCCTCAAGGAGAGGACAATTTTTAATCCAAAGACCAAAACCACGATAACAATAACGCAAAAATAATAATAACGTTAATAATAGCAATAACACACCTATGACAGTCCTCCTGCATGCCAGGCACTGTTCTAGGAGCTCTACACATATTAATTCACTCTACCCTCCCTCCGCTCCCAGCAAGGGGGAACCCTCACTCTCCCCAGTTCACAGATGGGATGGCAGAGGCACGGGGGCAGGGATGGGTTCCCTCAAATCCTATCTGAGAGTGCAGGCTCCCACTGCGCCTAGCAGGGCTGGAAGATGCGGGGTTCCGGAGTTCTCGTGCAGAAAGGGTGGCTGAAGCGCTGGCAGAGCCTGTCCTGTTGGATGGTGTACTGACAGCAGTGGGGTCCCACCAGCAGGCTTCGTGTCCTTTCTGAGGCACCGTGCCTGGCTGGAGCCTCTGCACCCTGGGGGCCTGGCTGGCTGGAAAGGAACTGGGGTGTCATGAGCCTGGGAAAGCGTGTGTGTGCATGTGTGTGTGCGTGTGCACTTGTGTATGCCCATGTGTGCATGCTTGTGTGTGTGTGTGCATGCACATGTGTATGCCCATGTGTGCATGCTTGTGTGTGTGTGTGTGTGTGTGTGCGTGCACATGCCAGGAAAAGGGCTCGTGGGTGAATTGGTGTGTGGCAGGCACGGGGACAAGGGGGCCTTCCCCACCGAGTAGGGCAGGAAGGAACCTGGGTGGCAAGGAGGGAATTGAAACCTGTCACGGGACCAGAGCAAGCTGGCGGAAAGAAATCCCCTGTGCTCTGAGAGACCTGCTCTGAGCCTCTGAGTTTGCAATGTCCTGGGGGCCTCATGGCTCCTTCCTGCTGCCATTTCCAACAACCCTGTGGTTCTCGGGCTCCTCAGGCAGCTCCTGAAACCCAGCCCTGTGCCGGCCGGCCTCCCGCCACCTCCTCTGCTGGCTTGGCAGTGACCCCTTACACCCCCTGTTTCCTGCCGCAGAGGGCAGGAGGAACTGACCCCATGCAAGTTCTAGAAGGAAGAGGGGTGAGTCAGGCCCTCAGGGGTGTGTGGGGAGAGATGGGGAGCTGGGAGGCTGTGGCTTCTGTGGTCATGGCTTGGAGGAAAGCCCCTTCCTGTATGGCACTGCTCTGTCCCCGAGCTGCAGAGCCCGCTGCCATGCAGGAAGAGGGCGGTGCTGCTGTCTGTGTTCCAGCTGCTACACTTGTACCCTGGACCCACCCAGGCTGGGCTCTTCCTGGGACGAGGGGAGGGGCGGTATGCACACTTCAGAGGCCTGTGGTGGGAGGAGGAAGCTGTCTGCTGTGTCTCCTGGGCTGCCTGGCTGGGGCTCTGAAGCCTGGTCTCAGGGTGGACTGCCCCTACGATGTGCATGTTGGTCCCTGCACAACCATAGGGGGCGCTGTTCCCATCCGCATAACCAGACGCAGCGGCCCTGCCTACAGGCCATTCTCTCACTAACTGCCCAGTGCTGATGAGGAAGTGGTGAGATGAGAGATGTCAGGTGACAGAGATGTGCCAGACGGGGCCCAGGGAGAGGCAGGTGACCTTATCTGAAGCCTTCGGAGGTTCTGAGCTGCACCGTGTACCTGACCTCCTTCTAGACACGAGGGGGGATGAATGTCCCCTGTCCTCAGCAGCTGGGAAAGGGGCTCCCCCTCAGAGCTCCAGTCCCAGGGACTGGACGACAGAAGGAATGTTTGCGAATGGCCCTGGGGCAGGTCTTAAGAGTCACCCTGTCCACCCCTAGCTTCCCAAATCTGCAGGGGCGGCTTTCTGCCACTTGGCGTGGTTTACCACTTGCGACTGGACAGTTCCACTGGGCTGTGAGGGCTAAAGAGGCGGCTAAGAGACTGAGAGAGTGACGCTTCACCTCGCCCAGTCCCCGGCCCCCGTGCAGGACTTGGGAGACGGCGTGGACAGCTCCTTGGCTAGAACGTGCAAGCTCCGAGCTCGGACCCCCGTATAGGCCTCTTAACACCTTCTGGGGCCTCTGCCAGGCATGGGGGGGCTGTTTCTAACATCACACAATTAACACTGGACGAATAACAAGCAGGCCTTTCACAAGGTGGCCTTGGCCAGCAGCACGACTTCGACTTCACAGTCTGGGTCCCTGGAAGACAGGCCCTGCCTCCAGCGACACCCCTGATTCCGTTCGGCAGGCCCACTCTTAAGATGTCCCAACAGGATAGGACAGCGCTTCCTGGGTGACCCTCCTCCTGCCAAGGGACATTTCCCACCTGACTTGTCACTTGGTCCTCGGTGGACCCTGAGTGTTTCGCTCTTAGCCTGGAAGTGGCAGAGGAAAGCTGAGGGAGGGGACACCCAGCTCCTTTCTCCTCCTGGTCCCCACTCAGGAGTCCCTGAGGTCGGCTTCCTTCCCTGGGGCAGTTTCTGTAAGGACGGGACACCTCCTTGAATGGCCCTGTCCCCCTGGGCAGGTGACCTGCATCTCACCAGGGTGACTGCCCTCTTCCCCGGCCTTGCTCCACTCTCCCCTTGGGCAGGGGCACCGCTGCCTCTTGTCAGGGGACAGTGGCCCTGAAGAAAAAAACACAAATTCCACTCCGGCCTAATAACCGCCCCACGGAGGGCCGGCTGAGGCCTGCAATTTGTCTGGTCCGTCGCAGGGCTGGCGGCATTGATAGAAGCGCTGATGCCTTTCTGCCGAGATTAATGATGTCCTGGTGGTGGTAGGCGGGAGGCCTTAGCCTTTTATTTTTTGTGCCATTAAATGACATCCAGAGACTTCCACTCAGGAGCTGAAAAGCCCTGGTTCCATCACATCCAATTACGCCTGGAGGATATGTGCTGAGTGGCTGATCCTGCTGGCTCCAGAGGCTTCGGGGCAGTGGGGACCACTCTGGCTTCAGTGGGCGTCAGAGGCCATGGGGGCCGGGGGGTTTCAGGTGGCAAGGGTTTCCCGTCTGCTCAGAGGACTGGTGAGTGGAAGCTGGTTCCAATCACGCAGCCAGTGCCCACCCACCCAGGGCCCTTCCTCCATCCCGCGGCTGGGGGTGGGGGCGGGAAGGGGCCCAGAGGAGGGGGGCCTCCAAGCTGCCGACTTAGCTCCCAGTTATCGACTCCAATATTTGGTAGTGGTGACAGGTGGCCACAGTTCTGGGCGGACTTGGGGATTATCTTCGGTTTCTCTGTGATCTGTTCAATATTGCTCTGGATGGCTGATGTCTGGCGGGATTGCGGGATGCTTCTGGAACAGGTCTGCCCGGAGCCTGTGGAGTTTCCTGGCAGCTCCTTGCCTGGGCCTGGGTGCCTGTGTGAGAGTCACCCAGGATACCCCTGCTGGGCGGCCGCCAGGTCCCCAGCTTCACCGGCTGGCTAGGGGGTGGGGGGGCCCTGAGAGGCGTAAGAGAACCTCCTGCCACCAGCCCACACAGGGCTGGGATGCTGGGGCTGGGCCAGGTGAACCGCCGTGGGAGGTCAGGGGGTGGGCTGTGTGTGTTTGTGTCTGTCTGGGTCTCGTGCTGGCAGGAGGCAGTCTGAGGGCGGGGGCCTGGCTCGGGGCAGGGCCCCCTTTCCTCTCAGGCCTCTGCCCTCCACACTTGCTGACACCACGTGCCCCAGCACTGCCACCAGGCCCAGTGGATTTCCTCGAGTTCTTTCCAGCCTTCCCTGCGTGTCAGCGCCTCCCCCTGTCAGTGCGGCATGCGGCTCTGCTGTTTCCGTGTGCTTGGCACCGCGACACCCTTTGTCTCTCTCACCCACGGAGCCCTGCAGCCCTCAGAAGCCACAAGCAAGACTTCAGCTGCACTGTGTGGCAAGTCCCTGCCCGTCTCTCCTCTCTGACCCCGGTGGGCGGGTGGCTCCCCGTGGTACTGGGGAGTGGCTAATGGCTGCCTGGCCTAGAACCCCTGAAGAGGACCCTTCCCTGTCCTTCCCTTCCCGTTTTACAACGGCGAGCTTTCCCTCTGAAGGCCCTCAGGCCGCCCCTGTGAAGTGGTGACCGAGCCTCTCTCGCCCGTTAGTTCCAGGCACTGCGGCACCGTCGTGGGCTCATGGCCTTGGAGTGGCTTCTGGAGCAAGTGCCCACATGTCCTCGCTTGGAGCAGAGAGGGGATTTCCCTGGCTTGCTCCTAAGAGGAGCGTGAGGCCGGCTTGTGACACGTCTGGGAGAGGTGGCTGAGGTGTGGCGTGGCGCAGAGCACAGCTCCAGGGGGCTCAGCCACAGCCTTCGCCAGGGAAGGGGGAGTGTGTGGGGGGGACCGCCTCAGGTGGCTGCTGCTGCCGGCCAAGGAGGCCCAGGACGGCAGGATGCGACTGCTCCCTGTCTGTCCCTACACCAGCCTACGGTCTTGTAGTCCAGGTCAGGGGAGAGGAAATTGGGCCAGGTGGTGACAGGTGCCATGAGCCCTTCCATGGAAGTCAGAAGAAAGCTGATTGGTTATTAACTGTGGACCCTTGGTCAAACATGCCACTCACTGTTCTGGGCCTCAGTTTCCTCATTTGCCCTGGGGGCGCTGATGGCTGCTGTCCCACCCACCTGGCAAGGTTGGCAAGGTGAAGGCTGGCAGAGAGGCTGGTGGAGACGCCCCACCTGCCCTGCTGGGACGGGGAGGACGTGGATGCAGACTGTCACTGTGCGCAGTGCTCGCACAGGAGGCTGCCGAGGGAAGCTGACGTGTGCTTGTGACCGTGAGGGTGTCAGAACGTGCAGATCCGTGTGTGTGAATGGCTTGTGGCTGTGCTACGTGGGTGTGTCCCCCACACAGACACTCACTGATTGAAAGCCCACAGCGGGCTGGCGCAGGGACAGGTGAGAAAAGGGAAAGAAGACGGCGGTGAGCGCTTCTCTCGAGGGATGCGTGGTCTCATGGCGGAGGGAGGCCCAACGTGAGTGGAAAATGACCCAGTGTCATGGAAGAGATCAAAGCAGACGTCTGGGGCTTGAGCAAATGCTACATTGGGTGGGGCAGGGGGAGAGGGCCTGGCCGAGTGGAGACAGCTCCGTGGGTCGTTTTGGAGACTGTGGTGGCGGAAGGAGCCTGGCAGGTGAACGAAGGTGGGTGAGGCGTGGCAGGTCTGGGGAGGGAGGACAGGATGCCCAGCGGTGACCAGGGGCTCAGGGGTGTTCTGGCAGCCTGGAAGGGCGTGCGGCATGAGGTGCGAATGAATCTGCTGGTGGCGGCCTCTTCAGACATATCCCCACAGTGGCATTCAGTGGGTTGGTGTCAAATCACGGGTGAGCCAAGAGGCCGGATCCTGGGCTTTGGGCGTGGGGGTGGTGCTGGGAGGGTATTCACGTGGAATCAGAGGTGGCAGTCCAGTCCACTCACAGGCCTGCGTGAACGCATGCTCCAAACTTAAGAAGGCAAACTGTGGCCTTTGGGACAAATGTTGGTGACACTGGGCTAGCCCTTATCGGAGGCACCAGTTCAGGCTCTTTTGGCTTCAGGGGTCTCCCCTGCCTCTCTTCCACCGGGGACCTGGTTATGTGTGAGCTGTCTGAGTATTTCCCCGACTCTCTCTGTGAGCTCCACCTAGCCACAGGGCTCCACCAGCGGGACCGTGCACCCATGCAAGCAGGGACAGCGCCCTGTGGCTCACTTCTGTTCAGCCGCCTGTCTGCTACAGAAGCTCCTCTACCTGGCTCCTGCAGGCTGACCTCTCCCCTCCAATCTCTAGAAGCTGTTCCTGCCTGTTCACCCAGGGGACATAAGCGGCGGATTACACCACGCCCCCGCATGACACCCCGTTCCCTCCATGAATCCTTTCCCATGGAGAGAAAACTAGACCAAGGCAAGTCCCCGGGCCTGTGTTCATTGGCGGTCGCTGTGCCCCGGCCTCCTGAGCGTCAGTCCAGCCTGGGCTCCACGAGTCCCCAAGCACTGTCTAGGTGCTTCGGAGAGCGCCAGGCCCTTGGTGTTGTGACGTTGTACAAGGGGCTGCCAGTTCTGCTTTTGCGATCGCCCCTGGGTTCAGCCTCGCCAGGCCGGGCCCTCGCTGCCCCCCATCTGGGTGCCTCTGGTGGCCTCCTGTCCTCTTGCTCTGGCCAGCTCTGCCCACAGCTACAGTTAGTCCTCTCCAAAGAGCGGCTTTCGTGTGCCACTTCTCTGGTGAACAATCTCTAATGGCTCCCCACAGTCAACCCACCAAAGCCAATCCTGTGCCAGGCCTTCCAGAACCTTCACAACCTTCCTGTTTTCTCCTCTCCTCCCCATTTTTTGACTTAAAAAAAATTAATAAATCTGTTCATCTGTGGTTTCCCCAACCCAGAGCTCCCTCCTCCTTCACTCAAGGATTCAAATCTCCCCCGGGGCCCAGCCGTTGCCCCACCTCCGCCACCACCCTCTGGGCCACAGAGATCTGTAGATCATCTAGAGCCAACCCCTCATTTTCTAGATGAGGAAACTGAGGCCCAGAGAGGTTAACTGATTTGCCCCAAAGTCAGATCACTAGCTAGAGAGTGGAAGTGAAGGTTTCCTCACCCTGCGATGAAACACCTTCCCTGCCTCCCTGGCTGAAGAGGGTGTGCTGTCCTGGAGGGAAGGGGAATCGAAGAGATCTGTCCCTGAGTCTCCCATATGACACAATCTCCAGTTGTTCTTACAGTCAGACTCACACAATTACGTGTGTAATGAGAAGCTGCTCTGCGCTGCTATTTAATCAGTTCCAAAGTAGACTGGAAGCCCCTTGAGGGCAGGGAAAACCCCTGGTGCCCTCCCTGAAGCCCCTAGCATAGCGCTACCACGTGGAAGGCATCATACGGCAGAACAGGCACCTTGGCCAAAGCATTCATCTGGGGGGATCATTTTTCTGCCTTCGTTTCTGGCAGCAAATGAAATGGTGCAGGAGCCAAAGGGCCTCTGCCCAGCTGCAGGTCCAGCGTCTAAATTTTCCCATCGATAAAAGGTGGGCTGTAGTGGGCAGGGAAGGGCACAGGAATTGTGGTTTTTGCAAAGATCCAAAGGGATAAACTGTGGGTTTCAGGCCCAACAGGATTCCAGCTTCCTTGCCTTGCCACCAGCGTCCTGGGAGGGCGGGTCAGCCCTTTGCTGGTCACTTGGGCCACTGTGTTTCCTGGGGGTTAGGCTACAGTCTAGCCTTAGGAGCCCTGGTGTGCAGAGTTGGAAGTGTCTTTGGTGTACACAGCTCCTTCCCTCCCTCGCCCCTTTTGCTGTGCTTGGTGTCACCTGATGCTGTCCTTCCCCTCCATCCTGCCCTCAGCAAGCACTTGCCCGTGTGGGGGCTCCTGCCCAGGGCACTGGCACTGTGACCCTGAAGCCTACTGGTGGGCCTCGGAATCCCACGGGAGGGGGAACGTTGTAGGCTGAGACGCTGCCACCTTTGGTACCACCAGCCAGGCTTCCTGACATCTTTGGTGAGATTGGTACCCAGGGTGCTGGAGAAATTTTTTTTGGCCTGGGCAAGACACATTTTGTTTCTTTCTCTCTTTGTATCCAAACTTAAAAGTGTGTCCTTGGCAAAGCCATTTAAACAGATTTACATATTAGCAAGGTGCTGGGGGCACCTGGGGAGGGTTCACTGGTGGAAAGGTGGCAGCAGCCCCGCTCCCAGGGTGGCCCGGAGCCGTCTGTGAGTGGCGGCCCCTGCTTGGCACCCATCGACGGGCTCCTTCGCTGAACCTGTGCCTTTCTGGGCTCCTGGCTCTCCTCCCCTGGGGCCTGGGGCATCAGGGCTGTAACAATACCTGCACCGGCTTCCCAGTGGGTGGGTTGGTCCGGGTCACTGGGTGAGAGGAAATGGCTGACGACACCCACCCTCCCACTCGCCTTCCCGCCAGCCTGCGGGATGTGCTCTTTGTACGCTCAGATTGGCGTGGGTGCCTTCCACGTTATCGTCCCTGCCCCAACACTGGGGAGGTGACAGGGTGCACAGGGATTACTTTATTTCCCATTTTCCTGAAGAGAAATCTGAGGCTCAGATGGGGGTGAGGGCACGGGGGGGCGTGGCTCACACAGAGGGTCACCTGTGGTGTGTGGCGGTGGCCCTGGTGGCAGGAGGAGCGAGGCCACACAGGCTGGGTTTGCCATTAGGAGGCCATGGGGAGTGGGTCTGCTCTGTGGCTGAGGAGGGCTGCTCAGAGCAGCCCATGGGGGTTGCGGCTGGGGAAGTCTGCCCCACCACTGAGATGGCACTGGCAGCCCCAGCAATTAGCCACCAATGAAGCCAGACCGGCAGGGTGGCATTCCAGGGCCCTCTTGCCCAGATCAGACTCAATTACAGGGTAGATTACCTGCGAGGTGTTCTGGGGTAGCTGCCTGCACATGCCATGCAAGGTTTCAGGGGTGCTTCTCTCCCTGGCTCCAGTCGCTCCCTTTGGGACCCTGCCTTATATCTAGATGGGCTAAAGCCACCACTTTGGTCTAGGGGACTGACTTCTCAGGGGAGACCACGTCTGACGCCCACATCTCCCTTAGGGTACTGAGTCCAGCTCGCTCTCCGGAAGCACCGCCCTTTGAGCCCAGTCTCTAAGGCTCATGGGTGGGCCCAGGGTCCTGGCTTCCCGTGAATGCACGAAATATCAGTTTCCCCCCAGATTCCCCCGGCTGCAGCATGAAGGACGGGCAGGCCTTACCTCGAGTCTTGTTTTCTTTCCGAGGGAGTGAGAGGACTCTTCCTTCCTGAAGGTAGATGAAGAACTGGTAGCGATGGAAGCCAGTGTGTGCCGGTGGGGAGGGAGGCTGGTAGCCTGTGGGTAGAAAAAGGAGAAAGGTGGGCGCCATGTCCCACACCACCCAGGGTGGAGCTCTGTGTTGTCCCACAGTCACTGCTGACGCTCCTGGGGTCTTAGCTGAGGGCTTGCCCCATGCAAACCATGAGATACCTTCAGCATCTTCATTTAGGAAGTACATATTTTGGGAGGTGAGCGTGGGGGCGGAGGTGGTCCAAGGGGAAATGCCCTGGGCTGGCTGGAAGGTCTTGGGCGCTGGCGCTGCTCCCAGGCCTTTCTGGGCCTGTGGGTGTTGGCATTGTCCTGTTTTTGCTTTAGTCTGTCCTGCTGGATTTCCTGCCTCAAGAGAAACCCATCTTCCTCTGCGAGTGTGTTTGGCAGTGGATACTTATTTATTTTTTCAGCATTTCCTTATGAACTCAATCCCCAAAGAAGCCAATTTCTTGGCTGTGTCTGGAGGATCTGGAAGTGGTTATGGGGGTGGGTGGGACGGGGTTCAAAGGTTTGATCATGGGAGCTGTAGGAGCTGGGCGCTCGGGGCATCGGGGAGAAGGCCCATGTCCCACCCTTCCCTCCCCCTCCAGGATGCTGGCCTTTCCTGGGGGAGAAGTGGGGGGACACCTCTTATCCTTCCCCCATGTCTGTGCAGGAGAGAAGGGTGGCTGGCCCAGCCTGGGTCTTGTAGGTTGGGCCTCGTTCCAATCGTGCTTTGCCCCTTCCCACTCCCCTTCCCTCCCTCCACCTCCCTTTCTGAGGAGAGCCAGGCTGCAGGCAAGACTCTGCCTGCGGTGGGTGGGGAAGCAGCCTTTGCAAAGAGGATGCTGCTGGGAGCGGGTATTGGCGCCTTACGGCTGTCTCGCCCTCCTCTCCTCTCCTGACCACTAAACAAAAGCTCGACTTGCTGCTTGGAGCCGTTGGAAGTGTCCTCAGCATGCACTTCCGGCCACTGCGGCCTCCAGGGTGCCAACAGCCAGGGGAATTCCTGACTATTCATCTTTCCCTGAGTCTTGGATTGCAGATCAGATGTGTGTGTGTGTGTGTGCACGAGCTCAGAGTGAGAACAGAGCAAGGAGTGCCGGGAGATGTGTGAGTTCGTGTGGTTCAGGGTCTATACCCGGGGTAGATGTGTGCATGAGAAGAGCTGCTGTGTAAACGGCCTGCCGCTGTTTTGGAGGGTCTCTGTTGGTGTTTCTTCCCAAACTCTGCCGGCACTGAGAAACACTTCCCGGCATGGTGGGTGCCCGAGAGTCTCCCTGTGCGCTTGGGTGTGGGGCGCAGGCGTGACGGGCAGCTTTCGGGAAGGCCGTCGGGCGTGTGGGCTGCCGAGTGCACCCAAGGGTGGGCATATTCCATGCTGCCAAAGCCTGGTGACCGCAGTTCTGTGCGGACACGTCTGACGTGAGGACTCACAGGTTCTGTGCAATCGGGAATCTGTCCTCAGGGGAGAGGGAGACTGCCCCCTCGCTAGGGCTCTCCTGAAGAACCCCCCCGCCGAAACCTCCAAAGGTAGAAGCGTGAGGCCTGAGGGAGAGGGGAAGGGGTTCCCACGTGCTGAGCCACTGTCCCGGGCCAGGCCCTGGGCTACCTGCCTCCACATACGATGTCTCTTTCATCCTCCCCACAACTCGCTAAGGTGGGTGTGATCTCCATTTTTTGGATGAGGAAACTGAGGCTCTGAGAGGTTAAGCCAGGCCGACAGGAAGTGTTTGTGCTGGGATTCGAACCCAGGCCTCTCTGTGCCCAAGCCCATGCTGCCTCGCCAGACCGTGAGGCTGGGCTTGGTGCCCAGGCCTTTGCCAGGGGCCAGCTCAGCATCTGAGAATCCCCTCCAAGCTGAGTCAAGGGCATACTCGGGGCGGGGGGGAGCAGGGGGGAGGACGGGGATGGGAAGAGGTTGCAAGCTCTCCAGGCAGACAGACCCCTGTATTGCGATGCCGGCTCCACCCCTCGCTAGCCAGCTGTGCGACAGGTGCAGGTCGGTCTATCTATGCCTCAGTTTCATTCTCTTTAAAATGGAGACACTGATGACAGTGACCTTAAGAGGCAGTTGTGGAGATGAAATCAGGGCACACAAGGAAACTCTTGGGTCGGGTTTGCACATTGCGAAGCAGCAGTATGAAGTCAGTATGAAGTTATATTGTCAAGACTTTTTTTCTTTTTTTGGAGACAGGATCTTGTTCTGTCACCAAGGCCGGGGTGCAGTGGTGTGATCATAGCTCACTGTAGCCTCAAACTCATGGGCTCAAGCGATCCACCTGCCTCAGCCTCCCGAGTAGCTGGGAGGGACTACAGGTGTGCACCATGACACCCAGCTATTTTTTAGACTTTCTTGTAGAGATGGGGTCTCGCTGTGTTGCCCAGGTTGGTCTCTAATTCCCTGGGCTCAAGAGATCCTCCTGCCTCAGCCTCCCAAAGTGCTGGGAGTACAGGCATGAGCACTGCACCGGCCTGCATTCCAGATTCTTGGGGTTGTCACTGATGCCCTGGCTAGGGGCAGGGGCGCTGGAGGGTCTTACTCACCTGTTAACTCCTGGCCCTGAATCCTCCCTCTCTTCATGTCAGAGCCCTGAAATAAGAGACAGACAGGGCCGTGGGTTACTCCTGGGCACACTTCAGTCCTGCTGAAGGAGTGGGATGGAAGAGGAGGAGGACGTACGGGTGCTCCTGGGAGATGGGGCTTTGGGGTTTTGGAATGGGTACCTCAGCGGGTCCAGGGAGAGGGGACAGACACAGATGTTGCTGAGGGTGGCCTGGAGGTGTGGATGGACCACCCAACCTCTGGGCAGTCCTGATATCACACTTCCCAAAGGGCTGCCCTGTGATCACCATCTGCACCCAAGGCTGGGCCCAGGACATAACCGTCAACCTGTGGGCTCTGGTCAGACCTAAGGGAGGCGCTGACGGTTGCTAATCAGCCCGTCCTCTCAGGAGGGAGGATTCCGCTCTCTTTGGAGCCTCTAGAACTGCGGTTCTCCAACCCCAGGCTGCGGACTGCTACTGGTCTGTGGCCTGTTAGGAACCGGGCTGCACAGCGGGAGGTGAGCTGAGGGTGAGCGAATGAGTGGAGCTTCATCTGTATTTACAGCCGCTCCCCATCGCTCGCATCGCTGCCAAATCTCCCTGAAACCATGCCCTGCCCACCCCCCACCAGGTCCATGGAAAAATTGTCTTCCATGAAACTGATCCCTGGTGCCAAAAAGGTTGGGGACCGCTGCTTTAGAACATTAGGCCGGTGGCCGCCTGAGCAACTGGGAGAGGAAGGCAGGCAGGAGGAGCTTCTGCCCCCACCCCCTCCAGCTGCCCACAACCCGGGGCAGTTTCTTTGGCCATTGGGACAGCCTCGGTTTCCCTCCTTCTCTTCCTTCCCTCCCTCCTCCCCTCCTCTCAGTGTCTGTGGGATAATGAGGTGATCCTGGGGGCGGGTGCTAATTATTGTTTGTGCAGGACCGGGAGATGCTCGGATGAAAGGGACTGGAGCCAGGGCCCTGGGTCCGTGCCAGGGCTTGGGGCCCTGGGCCATGCCAGGGACCCTGCGGCCCCTAGGTGTGGGGTTTTATAGCCTTAATGAAGGTGATTAGCGTGGCTCTTAACTGAGTCTGCCAAACCTAACTGTGCCCTGGCCACCTTTCCCCCCGAGCCTCCCAGAGGTGCTCACGGGATGGTGGGAGGATGGGGAGAGTGTGAGCAGTAGGGGGAGGGAAGGCTGGGGGAGGGTGAGACCCAGCCCATAGATTGCAGCTTCCTTTTTACAGAACTAGAGCCCGACTTGCCCATCCCAGAACCCATTTGGTCTCCTCCCCTTTGGGTGGCAGCTTGTCTACTACTGCGCTCACTTTGAGCCTCTTTGCCAGATATCCCTTTTCCCAGGCTGGTTCCTACGGGTCCAGGTCCCCTCTGGCTGGGAGAAGGGGCAGGAGGCTGGGGAAGGCTGGACACCTCCCCCATGAGAGCCCCTCATACTTTGTTTTCTTCCCTGATGTGGGTGACATCTCTTTCCTTTAACATCCTTGCATTCTCCCATCCGGGCAGCCTTCGAATTCAGTCCCCCCACGGACAGTGGTACACACCTGACTCTGCCTTGCCCCTCTCTCAGCATAGTGCCCTGCCTACCTGCCCCCTCCCCATTTTAGGCCTGGCATTACCCAGGGCTGGCATTGTCCAGGTCCAAGTGTGGCCAGGGGCTGAGAGGCTGGGCCTGGGATAAGGACATGGGCTTGGGGGGTGGAAGCCCCTCTTCTCCATGCCCATCTCTTCCAGGACAGGAGGTGAGGATCCAGCAGAGGCCTAGCAGCCCTGCTCTCCCCAAACAGCCCTTCTGGCCACCCTAGCAAGATACGGTCCGGGGGGCTGCGCCCAGAGAAGCCCAGCCCAGCCCCAGCTGCTCCAGGCTCCTCAGCCTCCCCTCCTTCCTTTCCAAGTCAGCCCAGCCAGCGGTTTGTTTAAACAAAACAATAGCAACCTAGGCTGGCTGTTTCTTCCCAATTCCCCACGGGCTTGGGTCCCACCCAGAGAGAGGCCAGGGAGGGGGTGAGGCTGGGGGCTGGGGCCCGGCAGGTCAGGGAGTCGGTTTGTGCTGAGCCGAGCTGGCTGGAAAGTCTGATGTGCAGGCTCGGGCAGGGTGGGAAGGCTGTCCTTCCCCTCCCCTCCACCCCAGGGAGCTTGTTCTCATCAGCTGGGGCCAGCTTGGCAGAGACTGTGCAAACCCTTGGGTTGGGTTCACGAGGCGAGCCACCAGCCCCCCTGCCGCTGTCCCCAGCAACCCCGCCGACCCGGTGCTTGACTGGGCACTGATGGCACTTAGGCTGTTCAGCAGCCCCATCCCCAGCTGGTCCTATGCACAGGCAGTGGTCCTTCCTGGCGGGAAGCACAGGAGAGGATCCGGTGGCAGAGGCCCCCACATGCTGTGTGGCCAGTGTGCCCACTGTTTACTCGGGTTGGCTTGAAAATTGGCTAAGCTCCCTCCGGCCATAGCCTTCCCTCACTCGCCAGCCCTGGAGGGGCTGACATCTCTACCACAAAATCACACCTGGTAGGGACCTTAGGAAACGAAATTCTAAAACATGAGAAAGTTGGGCTCCAAAGAGGTCAAACTGCTTGTCCCCAGCCACACTAGCCGTGAGAGGGAACATCCCAGAATGTTCAGAGAGGAAGGGGCCCTAGACCCCGAGGCCTTTGAGACAGGCTGGCTCAAGGTCTCCTGCCTTTTGACCTCAGTGCTGTCCTGTGCTCTTTCTGTGACATCACGACAATCCCCTCGTTTCTCTGGGAGGCACTGATACTAAAATACACAGATATTATCTGGAGCGCTGGGGCTGCAGTGGAAAAGGGACCCCCCCTCCCCGATATCAGCTCTTCTAAAATACCTTCATGGATTAGAGTATCGCATCCAGCCTGCGGTCACCCTAGAAAGCTAGAACTCTCTCGGGTGGATGAGATTCGGGTAAGTCTCAGCGGGTAAGAGAGAGAATCTGTAGCCCAGGGCGCTGCCCAGGGTTGCTGGGCTGGTGAAGTGCCCTTCGGGGGCGGGGTATGAGCCCAGTGTTTGAGGAACACAGACGCCACACCTGTGGGGTCTGAGCAGAGCCTGGCTCTGGTCCTTACTGGTGGGAAGCACAGGAGAGGATACAGTGGTAGTTCTCCGAGGAATCTCCATACTGTTTTCCATAGAGGCTGAACTAATTTGCAGTCCCACCAACAGTGTATAAGTGTTCCTTTCTCTCTGCATCCATGCCAGTATCTGTTGTTTTTTGACCTTTTAATAATGGCCATTCTGAGTGGGGTAAGGTGGTATCTCATGGTGGTTTTAATTTGCATTTCCCTGATGATTAGTGATGTTGAGCGTTTTTTCATGTTTCTTGGCCATTTGTCTATCTTCTTTTTTTTTTTTTTTTTTGAGACAGAGTCTCACTCTGTTGCCCTGGCTAGAGTGCCGTGGCGTTAGCCTAGATCACAGCAACCTCAAACTCCTGGGCTCGAGCGATCCTCCTGTCTCAGCCTCCCGAGTAGCTGGGACTACAGGCATGCGCCACCATGCCTGGCTAATTTTTTCTATATATTTTTAGTTGTCCAATTAATTTCTTTGTATTTTTAGTAGAGACGGGATCTCGCTCTTGCTCAGGCTGGTTTCAAACTCCTGAGCTCAAACAATCCGCCCGCCTCGGCCTCCCAGAGTGCTAGGATTACAGGTGTGAGCCACCATGCCCGGCCTTGACAAACTTCTGTTCATGTCTTTTGGCCACTTTTTAATGGGGTTGTTTTTTTCCTGCTGATTGGTTTGAGTTCTTTGTATGTACTTGAATTTTTGACTGTTCCCCTAACCCCTGAGTTGTTCAAGGGTCAAATGCAATTGCAGAAATTACAAATCAGCATGGATGTAGTTGGACAGCGATCCGACCGATTGCTCTCACAACGTCCCGTGCATGGGAAGGGCAGAGGTCGTTAGCCCTATCGGACTGGAAAGAAACCAGAGAAGCTCCAGCTTCTCAAGCGCAGGGCCTGCATCCTGCCTCTGCTTGTAGCCCATGAGAGATGCTTGGCACACAGTGGGTGCGGTACACATTGTGGGCACCCTGGCCTGTCCCCTAGCCCTTGCCACTTCAGTCAGCCCCACTTCCAAACTCTATCCTTTGTGTCACCATGGGGACAGCCAGAGAGCTGCATTTGCTGAGGCCTTTCATAGACTTGAGGGTCCAGAGACACCCCTCCCTCGCCCTGGGGAGCCCCTTAGGTAAAAAGCCCTTTGGCTAGAGGTGGGGACGGGGCCCGGCTCATTGCTGGTCTCTGCAGGGATGCTGGCGCAGTCCCCTCATTCTCCTTCAATTACCTGCAGGCAAATGCCCGTCTACGTGGGCGTTTGCGAAGGCCTCAGGTACTCAGGCTCGCTGTCACCCAGGGCACAGGGTCAGCAGCCCATTTCCTTGAGCAAGGGAGGTGATTTAATCTCTTCACCCACCTCTTCCCATTTGGACAGGAGGATTCAATCACTTCTGCCTGGCTGCAAACTCCTGTCTGAGTGGGAAGTTTCACTTTTTGATCTCTTGGGGCAAGGGTGAGGTGGGGTGGGAGGTTGGGCATTGGGAGAGTCCCTAACTGGAAAGGAGAAGCACAGAAAGGTGTCGTGGAAAAGATAAGGGGGAATGGAAGAAGAAATGAGCAAAACAGAGCACGTGGGGGAAATGGAAAAAAAAAAAAAGGAAAATAGAAACAGAGTTCCAAGCTCTCTGACACTGGCACCAAATGAGAAAGCTCCTTGCTGTTTTGCACAGCTGCCTACAAGCTGCCAAGTGGCAAAGGATCTAGGAAAAGGCACAGGATTGGAAAGTGCTACCCCGCAATCTGTGTATTCTGCAATTAACAAAGGGGAAGTGAGGGGAAGGCCTGACAGCTCCCAGGCTCTGAGACCCCCAGGGGCTGTGGCTGCCAGGCCGCCGAATGCCAGCCTGGAGAAGAACCAACCTCGGAGACTGGGGCCTGCTCCTGGGGGAGGGCGTCCAGTCAATTAACCCCATAGCCTGCTCTTCTGCCCTGGGGCTGGGGAAAAGAGGGACGGCCACCGAGGTGGGTGGAATGAAGTCCGTGGGAAGTGTTAAGAAGGAGACACAGACCTGAGCCCTCCTGGGAGCTGAGCACTTCTAGACTCCAGGGTATAGAATGGCCAATTATTTTGTGCACCAGTTTGCCTCAAGAAATGTCAACATCAAAGACCTGACAGGCCTCTTCGTGGCACCTTTATGGGCAGTGGGGACAGCATGGTGAATACTGTCTTGAGAAGATGCCAACGGAACGGACCGGCAGCAGAGCCTGGTATCCTGGCACAGATTGGCAACAGGACCCCTGGGTTTTGATTCCTAGTTTGGCTTCAAATCTGGAGTTGGTTACTTCCCCGGGTCTCCAGATGCCAAAGTGGGGTGGAGCGGGGTGTGGCTGAGGGAGAACGATTTGCTTCTTGGAGTAAGTAGTTTCACAGAATGAGAGGAGCTTCACCCAGAGCCTCACCACCCTCCATGACCACTGGGTTAAGAGGGAAGATTTCCCAAGGCCAAGGTCAAGGCTGTCTGTGGCTTAAAAAGTACAGGCTGCCCAGGTCCTTTGTCCCAGGCCACGTGGAAGTGTGTGTGGATAAGTCACACTGTCTTGTACCTCTGTGTATCGATGGTATCTAGCACGGAGTTGGCCCTGAGGAATGATGGCTGGGGAGTGGGCAGATGAATGAATGAGCGGCTCTGTGTTGGAGATGGAAATATAAATAAGACACAGTTCCTGGGATCAAGGAGCTCATGGCCTAGTGGGGCAGATAGGTGAACAAAGAAATACCTATTACATGCCTAAATAACTGAGGTGAAGGAAGATGGAACCGCTGGGGGTGGTGATTGTAGAAAGGTATTGAAAGGAAGGTATACTTTGGGCCTTGAAGGATGTGTAGGAGATTTTCAGTTCTCCAATGGACAAGAAAGGAGAGGGGAAGAGGAGCTTAAGTTGAGGAAGCTGCCTAAGCAATGTGTAAATGTGTAAAGGACATATGAGGTTTCGAATGACTTGGCAGGCTGCTGCAGCCAGAATCACCACGTGTGTCTGCAAGAGCCTCAAGGTAAGGCTGGAATCCTGGCTGGGGTGAGACTCCAATGCAGGCAATGCTTCTGATTTCTGAGAGTGAAAGCTATCAGCAACCTAAACCTCGGGTCCATGGATTCCGAGCAAGGCCTTTTCTGTTTTCCAAATGCTCAGGAACTGTGTCCCAGGAGGGTCACCAGAGGAGGCTGGCTGAGCTGCCTCTGCAGTCCAGAAAGGATGTGGGTGGGGCCGGGCTTTGGGACACTGGCCACTTGGCAGGTCAGAGCAGGATGCAGCTGAATTTCATCATTAACAGCCTCACTCAGAGCAGGTGAGTCTGGGACCCCTGACCCCGAGCACCTCCCTTTTACAAACAGTAACCTTTTGTTTCAGGTCAGGAAAGGACTGTATGTTGTTCATTATATTATGGAAAACATTTAAAACTGAGAAAAGCACTAGAAAGAAAAAGAATCCCCTGGCTCAACCACACAGAGACAACTGGCCTGAGAACATTCCTCCTTTCTTTGCATCTAGGTTCCAAAGCTTCTTGTCACACAGTGCCAGCTTTGAGCCCCTGGCCCCTCTGGGACCTGCACTGTCTGGGACTCCTGTCTGTCTGCTCTCGGGGACCTTCTGCTTGGAGAAACTTGCCCAAGTTACTTTCAGTCCCTGAAGCTCAGAGAGTGGGTTGAGCCACAGGAAACCATGGTGCCACCTCCCTTTGACACTTGCCTGTGCCAAAGAATGGGTCGCTCATTTCTCTGGATGTGGCTCAGGGGGAGGGGGAAGGGGAGGGTGGGTGGGAGGAAGGGAAGGGATAAAGAACACAATGTAGGGTTTTAGCAAACCTGTTCCACTTAGAAGTAGACAAGAAATAGTATAGGTTGAAGGCAAATATCAAAAGCTGGTAGCTAAATATGATTACCATGCACTGGCGTCAGTTTAGACTAAAGGCTGCTCTTTCTAGATACGCAGAACAGAAGTTGAAGCTTCTGGTAACAACATGAAGTCACCGGAATGCCTCACTTATTTCGAACCCTGTAGGGAGTTGGGTGTCCGCATAAATACGTTTCCCTGATATCTTGAATCTTGTATTTTTAGCTCCCCAATTCCTTTTATCTTAACTATTTTGGATAGCCATCTTCTTAGAACGTTAGTTCTTGTCTTCTTAAACATACTACACGGGGCATACCTTATGTGATTGTAAACACCATTGTGGCTGTCACGGTGAATGCTAATTTTGCACTTTGCTGTGCGGGCCCAGACTGCAATGCTGAAAAGCAAATAAAAAGAACGGGCTGTGCAGCCTGCCACCTGCTCCAGCCTCCCTAGGGGCTGGAAAGTCACTGTTTATGTAGTGGTCACCAGGCAGGGAATGGGGCACCTCCTCGCGGGGAGCGCATGCTGTGTGGCAGGCATCTCGCCAGAGTCTTCACATGAGTTCACTCACTCCGGTCCCCGCCTTCCAGGAAATTCCCCTGCTAAGGTGCAGGACCCCCCCGAACGTGGATGGCAGAGGCCCGCCGCCCTGTTGGAGGAGTTGTGCTTCGTGGTCTGATTTCTGGCAGCCACGAGAACTAGGGAAATGAAGCCATCCAACTGGAGCAGCCCCACTGGAGGAGCGACTCGGCGGCTAACACAGCCGTTCCCCTACAGGGCAGCCTGGGCGTCGGTCCAATGTCATTACCAATTAGCTACATGACTTTGAGCAAGACACTTAATTTCACAGCGTCTCGGTTTCCATACCTATAAAGTGGCAATGATAACGATACCTGCCCTGGTTTCCTCACAGAGTTGTTGTGAAGATGCAATTAGGAAATGGAATGTTCTAAAGGCCCACAGCGCTGTCCAAGTGTAAGGGTCATTACCGAGCTGAGCTCCCGGCTGAACTCTGCAGTGAAAGGCCCAGTGGCTGCCGGGGGCAGGCGGGAGCGGGGGGGGCGGAGTGAGGATGGGGACGCTGCCTCCGTCCAGTCTCAGAGCCCTGGAACCCATCCTGCGAAGTCCCCTGGCAGGGCCAGCCTCATGAGGCTAATGGCTGTGCCGTGGGCTTGGAGGTTACTCAGCTGTGAACATGGGGCCTGTCCCGCTGGGCCTGTACTCACCCAGGGTGCGCGGAGCGAGTGGCACATCATGTTTATTAATATGCCTTGATGAGGGGCATTAATATCTCTTAATGACACCATCTGAGCCCAGCCTCCTTCCTTCTCTCGCTCCCTTTCTCCTTCCCTCCATCCCATGGAGACACACACTCTAACAGTCGGAGACCCAGGAACAAGAGCTGTTGTTCCAGGAGGAGGGGCTCGGAATGGGGGTCTAGTCCCAGCGATCAGACAGGGCACCCCGGGTAGAGAGCAAGTGGGACGCAGCTGGCGCTGCTGTCAGGTGGAAACTTGGCCAGAAAGTGCTGGGAGCAAGGGAGCACAACAGTGGCGAGACTTTTCCAGAAGTGGTGGGAATGGGAGTGGCAGAGGCTGAGACGGGAGAGGCTGGGGCTGCATGTGAGAGGGCCGGGGCTGGGGGAGCTCGAGTCACACACATTCATGCACTTAGACTCACAACGGGCTCACACGCTTGCAATGTGCTTGCACAGGGCTCGCACACCCACACACAGCCACATCCATGCTTGCACACTCCTCTCCCAGCAGCTGAGCGTGGTGCAGTTGGGAAGGGGGTCGGTGGCGAGGCTGAAGCTGGGGCCATGGGATAAGGCAAAGCAGGCATGGGACGCTCCAGGCCCCTGGCAGGGGGCCAGGACAAACAGATGCCTGGTTAGGTCTGAGGGCTGTGAATAAGGACTGAGGGCTCTGTTACCCACCGGGGTCTGAGACCTGGGGGGCTGTACTGGAGGGGAGGGGAGTGGAGACAGTCCACCGGGAGGCCTGCCGGGTATGTAGGAGGCAAGACACAACAATTAGGAGAAGGTGCAGTTAATCTCTAAAACAAACAGGGCTTGGGAAACTGCACCCCAAGCAGGAAGGAGGGAGCTGTGGGCCTAACTCCTCAGCCCAGGCCCTATCTCTCCCCATCTCTCATCTCCAGCACCCAGTCTTTCTGGCTGGGTGGCTGCACCCCCAGGAGGGGTGAAGGGGCGGAACTGGGGAGGCCAGTGTGCGGGGAGAGGCAGCCCCACCAGACCCTGGCTGCCGGGTGAGCAGGGGGCACCAGTGTCCAGAATCCCACATCCCTGGCTCCCGGGGTGGCTATGCTTGCAGGGGGGCTCCCCCAGTTTTGCAGAGCATCTGGCTCAGCAGTCTCCTCTTGCCCCTGGCTCTAGCAATCCTTCCTTGTCCCTTCTACCTGGCTAAGAGGTGCCCCACCCATTCTGCCCTCTACTGCCAACCAGGAAGTGGGCTACTCTGCCCTCCCCGGTGCCATCTGTGAGATGAGGCCTGGACTGGGATGGGGCAGGGAGGGGAGCGGGGAGGGGCCCTTGGGGGAAGCAGAGAGCAGCAGGTGGGGGGCAGATTCCCGGGGTCTGTTCTCTGCTTCGTCTCCATCCTTTGCGCTACGTTAGGTTTCCATGCTCAGCTGTGGTGGGGAGAGAAAGCATAACCCACACTTTTGCACCTCTTCTTTCCCTCCCACAGCGGGCCCAGGCCTGGGGCTGCCCTGTGAAAAAGAGCAAGGAGAAGAAGGGACTCTCTGGAAGAAAGGTCAGGAATGTTGAACAAGAAAAGATGCTGGCAAGATCTGGCGGCTCCGTGAATCCCTGTGCTCATTAGGAAGTGTGACAACGAGCAGAAACGGTCTAAGTCCCGCTCAAACCATGTCTTGCTCTTTCTGGAGGCACCGACAGCTAGCCTGGCCCCAGTGCCGGGCCCTGCTCCCAGAGTGGGGGCCTCAGAGCACAGCACCTGGGGGCTCATTAGAAATGCAGAATCTCCACCCTGACCTAGTGAATCAGAGTCTTCCTTTTAACGAGAACCGGAGGTGATTCATATGCACACTACAGTCTGCTCCTGACCTTCCTACCCGATTCCCCTGAGGTGTCTGGGCCAGGGAAGGGGACTCCTCATCAGACCTGTGGTGGCAGCAATGGTGGGAACCATCCTAGCTCTTATTCCTGGCAGTGTCCCCTTCCCTGGCTCTTCCAGACCCTGGAGCGCCCGTGGGATCACCGTCCCCGCCGTGGCCCCAGCTCTCAGGTCAGATCATTCAGACTGGCTGGGCCCCTGGGCGCTGGAGGGGCTAGGCCAGGACTTGGAGGCCCGAGGCCTGGTGTGTCCAGCCTCTTCCCTTTGCCCCGCTCAGAGCCAGGACAAGTGGCCCCTGACCCTGCACATGCTGTTCTGAGCCTTCGAGATCCTGGGGAGGAGGGCAGGGGTGGAGGCTGGGCACGCAGGGAGCATCTGTGGGCTCTGGACAGACCCTTGGTGCTCTTTTCCCCAGACTGTGCTCTCCGCTGCCGACGCTATGCGAGGAGGTGGGTGCTTGTTCTCCAGGTGCCTGGGGACCTCAGGGACTCGGGGAAGAGAAGAGAGAACTGCGGTTCTCCCCTGTAGCCTGCAGACCAGAGGAAGGCATGTGGGGCGGCCCAGGTTGGTGGGTCCCAGGGCCCTGGTTCCAGCAGGAGGCCTGCCGCCAGGTGACTTCCTCTGTGTTCTCTCCTCAGAGATGCCCAAGTGCGCTGCCGTCTCTGACAAGCTGCCATCCTCACGGGCCTTGGCCGTGCCAGGGCCGGTGTGGTGGGCCTTTGTGTCCCTGCCTGCCTGTGTCAAAACCAGGCTCCTTATCTGCAGCAAAGGAAGAGCAAACATGGCCCACCAGAGCCTGCTGGGGGCCGGGGCCCTGCAGCCATCAGCTGGGACCAGGGCTCGTTCTCACCTTGTTGTGTCACTTTTTACAGTGCCCGGCAGGCAAATGCCAATCTGGAGAGCTTGGCAATTACAATGAAAAACAACTGAGACTTAGCTCAGTAAACTCCACCCTGAGCTCGCAGTTGCTCCCTTCGTGCCTAGAGTGCTTCGGGGACTGACATAACCCCAGGGGGAGGAAGGGAGGTCCTGGCCCTGGCGCTCTAGCAGGGCTGGCTGACCCTGGGTCACTGTGCTGCCCCTTTAGTGGGTGGGCGGCTCTTAACGGGGGCTCAGCTGAGTCCCCCAGGCGAGGGGAAGGTTTGCGTGCAGCGGGAGAGCTGGGCTGGGGGCCGGCTGCAGTGCTTGGCTTCCAGCCACTACGGGGAACATCGTCAGTCTCAGAATGTGTTGAAATGGGTCTTTGCACAATGCTGAGCAGGGCCCAGGTGACAGTGCCCGTGGGCATGAGGAGATAGGGGGAAAGGGGACAGAGTGATAGCAGGCAGAAGCCCAGAGGGAGTCAAGGAACAGCTGCATGCCTGCAGCATAGGGCTCACCCTGCCTCCTGATCAAAGGCCACTGCGCTCTAGTCCAGGGCAGGGCCCCCGTGCGGCTGGGCCTCAGAGGCCTTCCACCCAAGGAGTCTGGGATTCTAGAACGCCAGGCCCATCCCTAGGCTGTGCCGCAGGGAGCCGGGACAAACTTCTCCCCAGAACTTTTTGTTGTGAGCAGTTAATTGCCCCGGCATCTGAGGCTGCAGAGCACACAAGCGAGGGGACTTTAATGAATGCAAACGACAGCTGATTAATCTGCCAGCTTGGGAGCCCGCTCCTCTCTGTGGGGTCTGGCCACGCTCCATTCAGCCTCGAAGGCCTGCACCAGCGGGGTGGGCGCCAACCTATTACCGCGGGCGCTTCTGGCCCTAATGGGGACGAGGGCAAGCCCCCGCCCCTCCTCCGTCCTGTCACACATGAGGTCCTCCCAGGGCTGGCCTGGGACAGTGGGCTTGCCCCTGTTGGACTTTGTCACCGGGTGTTCCCTACAGTGATGTGGTCACCTCTGTGGGGGCAAGAAGGGGGCAGATTGCAAGGGGAGACCCAACTAGCTGCTCAATGGGATGTGTGCGAAGGGATTAAATTTAGGGGGTACTCGG
Organism: Propithecus coquereli; assembly: GCF_000956105.1. Lineage (NCBI taxonomy): Eukaryota > Metazoa > Chordata > Mammalia > Primates > Indriidae > Propithecus > Propithecus coquereli. The sequence continues at coordinate 4,842,411 of NW_012154062.1, forward strand.
GGGTACTGCCTAGACAGCGGCAAATGATTTATTTTCCAGTCTGGCCCTGACCCTGGCCATGGCCTTGAGAAGGCAGCCGGGCCATCAGCTCATTCGCTTCATGGGAAAAGGCAGAGAGAGAGGGCTGGGGCTATGGCAGAGTCCCCTCTTTCTATCCTACTTCACTCGTCCTGCCCTGTCCTGGATGATGTTAATTCAGCCATATCTTTTGAGCTCCTGCCAGGTGGCACCCTGTGCCCCTGCGAGGGTGGCTTACTGTCTGAAGGGACGGGAGAGTCAGGAGATGAGTGCAGTGTGGTGAGCACCAGGAAGAGGAGGCAGGAGGACTTCCTGGAGGAGGCTGCATGGGCTCTCCACCAGTTAGTGGGGCTTGGGAAGAACTGTATGCTGGGATGGCATTGCCCCCATGCGCTGGACTCTGGCTACCAGGCCTGGGCTCTGAACAGGGCCTCCCCGTCCCCAAGAAGCCCTAGGCCCCTATCACATGCTCTTTGAGCTAGTGGACCCTCCCCTTGGGGGGTGGGGCAGTGAGAGTCAGGCCTGGGAGTGGAGGCCACTGACCTTCTCCTGGGTGGGACCCCCTGCCCGGAAGCGGAAGCAGAGCTCCCTTTGGGGGAGAAACCCCCTCTGTTTCCACTGCAATAAAGAAGGGGACCCAGCTCTCGCGGAGCCTCTAATGACGGGGTTGGGGTGTAATGAATATCCATGTGCTCGTAAAACAGGCTAATGACAGCCCTCGTTTCATGGACCCCTTTCATCCTTGCCTTTCCCAAACCAGAAGGGACCGTCCTGGGGGCTTAGGCCTGGAGCCTGGTGGCAGCCACGGACCACAGCTGTTTGGGGTGGGAGCCCACTGGGTCCTGAGCCCAGGCCCCGCAGGAGGCTGCCTTTTCCTCCTCCTCCCTTATCAGGTTGAGACAGCCTGAGAAATTTAGGTCGAGGGCTGACAGCCACCGGCCTTAGGAATTGGGCAGGGGACGAGGAGGGAGTGAACGTACACCCTGATTCCTAAGAACAGTGTCGACACTTGTGACACGTGGAGGCAGAGGAAGAGCATTCATTCAGTACTTCGGCTGCGCCACGCCCCCTTCCTCTGCCCAGGTCCTGATAGGAGCTCCCTGAATCATCCCAGCCTCCATTCCAACACCTGAGAAGAACTTGACTCTGAGGAGGGCGGGGCTGGCCCGCTGATTCACCAGCAACACCTGTGTTTTGCTTGGGAGGTCTCCCGCTCCGGGACCAGCCAAGCCTGACCCTGTTTGGCTTCTCGGAGCTTGGTGAGATCACAGCCCCGGGGGTTGTGGCTGCAGGCCAATGTGACCTGCTATGCAGGGAGTATTTTTAAAGAGATACTTGTCCCTGTGTTCCCAGGACTAGCTCCATGGGAGACTCAAGTTGTTGTTTGAATTCTGCCCCCCCCACCCCAATTTAATTGTAGAAATTGGTCAGAGGAACATAAAATCACTTATGATAAAATGTGTACTGGGAATCAACAATCCAATCCACTTGCCATAGGCAAGCCCCTGGGAGGTGGCCAGGGGGTCTTGGTGACTAATAGCACCTGAGGGAGGTAGGATGGGCAGAATCAGACCTCGTAAGTCCCCTAAAGATGAAGAGACAGGGTCATTTGCTTTCTCCAGAGTTCTGGAACTGCCCTAACTGTGGTCTTATGGTCAGAGCCTGGACAGGAGCCAGAGCCACCATGACAGGGTCTGCCAATGGCAAGAGAGTCATCCATGAGTCAGCCTGCAGCCTCGCTGTTCCCATCCCGCGCTGGCCGCCCCTGCCTCCAGGCACTCTGCAGACAGCTGGGGTGAGCAGAGGCCAGAGGGTCCCAAGGATGACAGCTCCTTGTGCCCTAACCAACCTCCCTTCTCGCGTGCTTCCTCCTTGGGGACGATCACTCTCTTGTAATGCAGGACAGACAAGGCACAGGGTACATGGAGCCTCCTATAGGGGCACGACGGTAGGAAAGGAACATTTAGAGAGGCACAGCTCCTACGTCCTTGGTTGGGGAGAGTGGAGAGCAAACAGGCCAGGTGAGTCACTCGGAGGTTGTGTCATGGTAGTTAGACAGTAACAACAACGTCCTAGACCTGTAGCCGGCACTCTCAGACACTTGCGCACCACCGTCCTATTTAATCCTCCTTCATGAGGAGGCAGAGAGGGCAGAGGCATCACCCCAGTTTGCAGCTGGGGCATGCAAGCCTTTGAGAGGTTAAGTGCCCGAGGTCAGAGTTCCAATCGGCTGCAGATCTGCGACTGGAATCCAGGTGTCCTGGCCCGTGATCCGAGTCCTGATTCACAGTCAGTGTGCCTTTGCTCGCGCCTCAGAACAAAGGGGCTGTGTTAGGGAATTGACTCTGAAGGGAAGAGATGATTTCTTTCCCTTTTGGTGGAATTTCTCCAGCGACCCTGGACTTGCTCAAGTTGGGTGGAAGGACCAGTCTAGATTTTCCTAAATCTCTCTTGGATTATGCCCAGGCCTAGGGGTGGAATGCTTTTTTGAGACAGGGGCAGGCCATGTTCTCCAGCACCCTCTTGACTTGGGGGACCCCAGTGCCGCGGTGGGGAGGGCTGAGAAGGGTGTGGGCTGTGATGAGTCAACCCAGCCTTGGACCCCACAGAGGCATTGGCGACCTGATGGGGGAGTGAGAGCTGGAGGCAGGGGGCCCTGGGGCCCAGTGGCTAGAGGTTTCACCCATCCGAGGCTGGGACCCCTTTTCAGGGACCTCGTCTAGCTTCACCAGTAAGAGTAGATGAAGTTCCTTGTGAGCTTGGCTCAAGGATTTTCTCAGTCTCAAGTGCCCTGCTCTGATTCTCTTTATCTTTCCAGCCCAGTTCACAGTTGTCTTCCTCCATAAAGCCCCCCTCAATGGCCCTTCTCCCGGCGCTCTCTCCCCTCCATGCTTGTCTCTCTGTGATGTGGGCCCCACTCTGCCTAGAACCACACCGGTTTGTCCTTCTGCCTCTCCTCTGACTGTGAGCAATTTGAGAGGACCTTGTCCCTGCTGTCTCCCGCTCATAACTCAGGAGGAAGACACACAGCATTTGGGGCACGAGGGGAGGAACACACGCACACACCGACGGCCTGCCTTGCCCAAGAGTTCTATATCCACCGGTGCCCTTAATAATCACAACAGCCCTGCAAGGCAGGAAACTGAGGCTCGGGGAGGGCAGGGCCTCGTCCACATTAGGCGGCAGGACTGGAATGTAACCCAGGTATTTCTGATTTCACAGGTGATGCTCCTTGCCAGGCTTGATGATGTCTCTCAAGTGTTTGCTTGGAAGAATGTGGGAGAAAGTGGCAAAATGGATTGCTCATGTGTCTATGGAATCGAATCAAAGTGTTGTCCCTTGGTTTGAAAAATGCACCCAACTCACGACAGAGGAAGCCTGTTCACATTACTAGATTCAGCTTTCTTTCTTTTTCTTCCAAGAGGTATTTTTTCCTGAAGGAAGCTGTGAGAAGGACGTCAGGGTCCTCCCTGTTAGATGTCCCCCCCACCCCAGTGGAAAAGAGCAAGGGGCGTCTCTCTGCTACCCCCGGTGTTCAGGTGTGGAAGCCACTCAGGGGTGCAGAGAGCCCAGGGCACGGGGCTGATCAACTTGGAAGCAGGTGGGCTCTTTAGGTGTGGAAACCACCAGATGCTGTCTCTTTGGCCCCTGGCTGGCTGTGGGGTCTGTGACTCTGGGCTCTGGCCCTTCTGCAGTAGGGTGGGGGGCAGTGTCATTTGGCCTGGGTGGGGGGAGTGGGTCAGATCTTTGCCCAGAGGCTGCGGCTTCTCCCCAGCTCTTACTCCAGCCTCTTCTTCCCTGTTCTCTCTCCAGCCTCTCCCCCTTCCCTCCTCTGTTCTGCCCTTCTTCTCTGTCCTTCAGGGGACCTCAGCTCTGTATCGGGGAACAGATGTCTTCAGGCCATGTCATCCCCAGTCTGCCTCCCCCCAGATCGGCGCAGTCCCATACGACATCGTGCGACAGTAGAAATGGTCTCTCTTTGCACTGTCCTATAGAGCAGCCACCAGCCACCTGTGGCCATCAAACGCTTCAGAGGTAGCTAGTGCCACTGAGGTATGGAGTTGTAAAAAAATTATTTAATTTTAGTTAATTTAAATTGAAATAGTCATACACGGCTGTGGCTCCTATACTGGACAACAGAGCTCCAGGTGGTACCAAGTGCTGGACTCCCAGGAGGTCCCTGGGGGCCCCCCACACCCTTCTTGAGGCCCTGCCGCCTCCCCGAAGTGCCTTTGTGTGGGTCCAGCCCCCATCCCTATCAGGCACCTGTGAGGGGACACGGAGGCCTGGGTTCTGGAATAGGACCTAGGTGACCTTGGGCAGGTCACTTGATCTGTGGCCTTAGTGGCCTCTTCTCTAAAATAATGAGGATCATTTCTTGCAAGCCTCAAGGTTTCTGCCCAGCTCTCAGGTCTACGTTCCCCTGGCCAAGAGCCTGCCTGCTGTGACGGATCTGAGGGAGCCAGCATGAACGGCAGGGCAGAGAGGCGTGCAGGCATAAGTGTGTCTGTGTGTCGTGGGTATGCACACACGTAGGGGAGAGGGTGTGGGACTCTAGGGGATCCAGTTTCTCAGCCTGACCCTGCCATCCTGAGCCCAAGACTAGGAAAAGGGTTAAAAGCTCCACAGCTGGTGGGAAGGTTGCGGCCTGACTCCAGTCCTGGCAGGCATTTGCCGGCTGCCTGGCCCGGGCTGTTCCAGTGATGCCCAGACTGCCTCTTTGTCCATAAAAGTCTCCCGGAAAGCCTTCCCACGGAGGCCCCAGGGGCTTTCTCAGGGAACGTGTGAGTGTGTGTGCCCAGGCATCATGGAGCAGGAGCCTGGCACTGGGGGAGAGGTCTGGCCCCGCTCGCTCGGGTGAAGGCAGGAGGAAAGGCTGCTCTTTGCCTGGACTCGGGCCCTGTCTTATGCAGTGCTCAGACTTGTAGTCAACTTGAGCAACCGGGCACACGCACGCACACACGTGCACACACACGTATGTGCACACCTGGTGTAGGGAGATGTGAGGAAGGCAGACAAATTAGCCATTGCTGCTCTGCCCTCCTGCCAAGCCTCTGCCCGCAGAACGTCTCCCCGGGTCTGGAGGGAAGAGGGGGATCCCCCGAGAGAGGGGTCCAAGCCCATGGCTGAGGTCAGATGGGCCATCGAAGACGTCCCCCCAGCCAGCGTTTGATGGAACGGAGCCACGTCATGGAGAGAAGAGGATGCTTTCTCTTCCTGTTCTAGAAGGTGCCCAAGCCTCGGGGATCCTGGGTCACAGAACCCGCCTGGCGGAGAGTTGCATCAGAGCGAAACTGCATGCTAGCTCCCTGGGGGAGAGGGCACTGAGGGCTTGTGATCCTAAGTTTCCAACCTCCAGGTGCTCAGGGTCAAATCCTTGGGATCCACCCTCTTCTCCCCCTTCTCCAACATTCTCCCGCACCAGACTGCACGTGAGGGAGGTGGTCTCGGGATGAGTGGAGAGTGGAGGTGCGAATCAGAGGTCACCAGGCTTTCATCAGCTCTGAGTCAGAGGGCGGGTGGGAAGGTGGGTGGGAGCCACTTCAGGCAGTCCTGGGGTTCCCCGCAAGCAAAAGCACCCTGGGAAAAGAGAGCCCTCCTGAAAGCTGTGAAGCTCCTGACCTGTGGGCCAGGCCTTTCCTCGGCCATCACTGCTCACCCCAGGAGGAGAGGCCACTACAAGTCATGGAGGATTTAGGAACAGACCTGCCTGGGGGTGGGGAGTTGGCCCAGGTGATCCCTGTGGGTCCCCCCTGAGGCCTCACCACGTTGACCTTCTTTGCCCTGTGGGCCCAGATGGGTCCACTGAGAGTTTGGGTGGTCCCGCTGTTGGGACTGGGAAAATGTCAACCTGGGATCATGGGACTGAGACGGGTGTGGGGATACGGGCATAGGAGCGGGCAGCTCACAGAGTTTTCATGGAGTCTCTGCGCTTGCTCCAGGGTTCTGGCGTTCCTGGAAGTAGGAAGGAGAGTGGGGATGGCTGGAAAGGTCTGAAAGTTGCTTTTTGGTTCTGCGAGGTCTTGGCAAGGAAGCTGTGGGATGTGTTCCCTTTCTCATAGCTGACGGCCCTGACTTCCACAATACAGTGACCAGGAGGCTGAGGCCTGGCTGCTTGGTACCCTCCCCACTCCCCGCCACTTGTCTGTGTGAACCTCTCTGTAGCTCTTCTTGCTGCAGCTCTGTGAGCAAGAGGTCCCCTTGGTGTAGGGTCAGCCCTGGGAGCACAGCTGCCTTCTGGGATCATGGCCTCCGCCTCCCTGCTGGAGCTGGAGACCCATGCCTGCCCCAGGCCCCATCACCTAGGGCATGGCCACCAGACACAGCACGTGGATCAACTCTCTGAGATGGTCCCTGTTTGCTCTCTGTCTGAACAGGACATTGCCTCTCCTTCCCGTCCTTTGAGCAGGTTCCCCCTCCAGGCGTGTAGCTGCAGATAGCCGTGGAGGCACAGGTGAGCCATGGATGCTGAAGCCACCAGGGAGGCCAGCAATCCTTCAGCCAGGTCCACCCCCTGCTTTTCAGAGGAACAAATTCATGGCCATGGCATCCACAGGACCTGTTACAGACAGCAGCGTGGGTCTAGAACCTACTTCTCCTGACTCCCAGTTTGCGGTGATTCTTTGTAATGAATTAACACTTTCATTTTCCTAGGGGCTTGGATGTACACTGGGCTGGAGCTGGGAAAAATTTACACGGGTGGAATTTTTTTCTTCTTCCAAAATCGAGGTGGATGGTTCTGGGCACAGGGCTGGTGTTTAACAGATATTTGTTGATTGACCTGCTCCTCTGGGTGACACCTGTCTCACCTTCTATGGGAAGGAAAGGGATAGCCCGTGGAGTCTGGTTATTCCCTCACTCTCATCCTCGCTATTGCCACTCCTGCTGGGCAGTTAGTTAGAAAGGGAGATGCCAGAAGACCTATTCCCCCATCCCTAGGGTCGCACTTGGCTGTCACTTAGCTCCCCTCCTTACTAAGACCAGAGTGAAGGAGTCGGTCCATGCTGTGCGGCCGCCCTGACTGACTGTTGGAGAAATAAACAAGATGTTATTGTGCCGAGGGGAGAGGAGTTACATCAAAAGTAGCTCAGAAAGGAAGAAAGCCAAATTTTTTTTTATATGAGATGCATGGATACGGGGGAGAGAGAGAGAGGAAAAAAAATGCCTGGGTAATTAACTTAATAGGTTTCTTAAAGAATGCCCTTGTGAGTGATGTTCAACACATTCAAGTGTTGACAAGAAGGCATTGAACTTGACGCCCACGCAGCGGGCAGAAGCATGCTCTCGGCTCCGACACACCTTCTTTGTCTGAAACCTGTAGTAAAACTCAGCGCTAGGTTGTGAAATCTGTCCCAGAAAATCCACGCTGCAGGGGTTCCAAGGTCAAGCTCCCCGATTCTAGGTAGGGTTGGGGTGGGCAAGGGTGGCCACCCTGATCGCAGATCCCATGAGCAGGAGAGCAGAGGTCAGGTCCTCCGCTCAGAAGACGAGAGATGCCGCTATGGCTGTGAGAGACCGGGGAGCTTCAAGGGCTCCCAAGACAACCTGCCACTCTTGAGGGTGTCAGAATGAAGCTCTGTCCCTTCCTTCCAAGCCCCAGTTGCCGTGGGGAACTTGGGTCTGATGCCGCCCAGGAACATCTGTGCGATCCTAGGGCTTCCCTATCTTCATGAACCAGGTGAATATGAGAATATAGATTTTCCCTTTCTCTTAAATCTGCAGTTGGGGGACAGGCCCCAGGTCATTGCTGGGCTGGTGGAACAGGAGGCCTTGCCTTGGAGGAGGAGGAGGGGTGTGTGTTCGTGTTGTGTCTTTACATCTGTATTTACAGAACACTTTCGGCTGCTCTTGGTTGAAACCACAGAAACATAAATTACTGTTCCTAAGACAAAGAAGCATCTTCTTTGCCAAGCAGCCTGCCTCGGAGGCCCAGGATGAGGACAGGGCCTTGGCCTCTTTGCCTGCTGCTAGCTTCTCCGCCTGCCTTCCTGCCGTCCGGCAGCCACCGCTCTCGGCATTAGCCATCCACTCATCGTGCTCTCTTGTTGTTACACTAGGCCCAGGCTTATCAGGAGATCAGAGTTTTCAGGCTGGGACCTGAATCTCAGGGTCCGTCACAATCATGGTGGCCAGATTTGTAAAATGGAAAACAAGGTGACATGAATGCCTTTGCAAAGGAACTTTCCTTTCTTAGCTACTTAACCAAACATTTTGAAAATAAAGGAAGCTAAATCTACGCTTAGCTTGGCTGGAGACCCTGAAGCAGCTCAACCTAAGGGAGCGATCTATGAAGCCCAAACCCGCAGCCTTGGCTAATGGGTTTGGGAGAGGGGCCAGCACTGCCCCTCACCTAAAGTCAGATACCCAGACCACGCGTGTGTGCAAATGTGGTGGGGAGAGTGGGGTGGGTCAGAATTTCCCTCATTTATAAATGGTGGTCACGGAAGAGAAAACCCTCTCGCAACTGGAGTCTGGACTAGCTCTTTGCTCCTGTTCTTGGCACCAGCCCTTGTTCTGGCGGCTCATTTCGGCCTGGAGAGGCCAGTTCCCACCCAGGCAATGTCAGTTTTCAGGACATGTAGGATTCTGGGGTTTGCACACAATCCTAAGTCATTTCTGTTTCTAGGAAGAGGGAACAATCCATCATCTTTCTGCCTAACTCCCCATGCCTTAGGACACAATATTAAAGAAGAGGCTGTGGGTTGAGTCAGGGACACCTGTTCATCTTACACTGCAGTTTCCCATCCCCTCTCCATCATGGACACACATGGCTGCTATCTCTCCTCCCCTGATTGCACAAGCTGAGTTTCCTAAGGGGAAACTGAGAGGTTAATCAGATTGCTCCCTTGCCTGTTTGACCCAGGTGTGTGGCCAGGGGAGGAGCCTGCGCCCAGTCCAGCACACACTTTACTGAGTGTCTACTATGTAGAGCCAGCGCTATGTGCTGCAGGGGACACAAAAATTAATAGTCCATAGTTTCTGCCTTTCAGGAGTGTTCAGCCCTTGGGAAGCACACAGCTGCCTGCACCTCCCTGTAGTCCCACAGAATGGATGCCTCCTGCTCAGGAGCCAGGAGGGAGCTGTGGGCATCCCAGAAACAAGCAGGTTTCCAGAGATGTCACTTCCTCTTAGCGACGCAGACACCACCTCCCAGCATCAAAACTGGGGGAGCCAGATGAACGTCCATAAGGAATCAATGATCAAGGTGGGACATCTTTTTGCATGAAACTCTTTTCAAAAACAATTTTTTCTTCCCCTAGGTACACCTGGCTTGAGTGAAGCAGACTTCTTTTAGTCTTGATAAAATGATGAAATCAGATCAGCAATGTTGTTGATGTGTTTCATGTGGCACACGACGCTGGGAGAACTTCAGAGCTGGGCAGCTCCCTCGGCTGCCAAGAGAATGAGGTTGACCTCCAAGGCAGAGCCCTCCGGAGTGGCCCAAGCCAAGGCTCCCCCTTCCTGAAGTCCCTCCTGGGCCACTGCTCCCTGCGGGGAAGGGGGGCAGGTGGGAGCCAGGGTCCCGAGCTTTGCTGTGCTGGTGGATGCCTCAATACTGGCTTTTGGACAGAGACAATCTCTGGACCAGACTTCTCCGCCCCTGCGTGGGAGGTGTGAGGGGCTGGAGCTGGGAGGCAGGAAGTGAGCGCAGATGGGCTGCCTGGACAGCTGTGTGGGGAACAGAGCACATCTGTCCGGGCGTGAGTCTGGTAGGGCCCCTCCCTACAATCTCTGTGCTGAGTCTACACGTTCATCCGCGGGGTGTGGGCTGAGTTTGGGTCCCAAATGGGGAAAAAGATGGGAAAGGAAAGTCTAAAAATAAGGCTGGAGCTAGGGGTTGCTGAAGGGGTATGTTCAGATGGAAAAAAAGAATGTCTCTGAGCTCTGGGGAGAGAGGAGGGACAAAGGGCAAAGTGAAAAGTGGAAGCAACTAGATCAAATTGTACCTGCTCAGGACGGGCGCTGAGCCTTCAGTGGCTCCTGAAGCCCCAAGGTCTGATGTCTTCTCCTCTGGGAAGCTGCCCCGGACCCCTGGCATCTACTCCACATGGTCCTCCCTTCTGGTGCTCCCTGTGTCTTACATTGTAGCTACTAAAGTCCTCAAGATAATGACTCATTTTTCTGTCTTATCTACTAGACTTTGAGTGTATTAAGATCAGAGTCCTTGTCTCCTTCATCATTGAATTCTGTCTTTGTAGAAGTTTGTTGAATGAATGAATGATTTTATGGCCTAACCAACCCAAGTTTTCCTATTTAATTCCTTAATTTTCTATAATTGGCTTTAAATATTGCTGGGAAGGCTCATCCCAAGCAGACGCCTGGGAGAGATCTTAGGGAGATAGAAATTGGAGCAGATTTCTCATCAGGAATTTGCCGACAGGCCTGGGGGTAACTTAGCCTTTTTGCTCTCTTCTAGGGAGCAAAGCAGAAAGGAAGGGCTCATTGTTTCAGAAACTGTGCCCACTGACTTGGCATTAGGGCCATTTGTGTGGCCTCCTGGGGGCTGTTGTTCCTCCCTCTGTGTGAAGCTGTCATCTGCCTGATGTCGCACCAAACAGGCAGGAAGTATGGCTCACACAGCCCTCTGCAAGCCCCGCGTCCATCCCGGCTCGCACCTCTCTGGCTTTCACAGCGTAATGAAAGGAGATGGGAATTGGAGTCCCAACTCTGCTGTGTAGCCCTGGGGGAGTCCTTTCTCCTCTTTGGGCCTTGGTGTTCTCATCTGTGTAATGGCAAGTCGGGACTAGCTACCTTCTGAGACCCCTTCTAGCTCTGAACTATCATGAATCTGGTGGAATGATGAGTAGGGAATGCGATTCTTGGTGATCATCACTGTCTCCTGAGAGCCTGGGCTGGGGACTTGCCCATAACCCAGGCTTGGGAAAGGGAGGAAGGGCCTAGGAGCCCCCCACTCCGCTCACTGACTCCTGGGTTCACCCACTGCTATAACGATGACTTCCTGGATGATTTGGTCGAGTCCTGCCTGGAGTCAGAAGGTCTGCTTGACCGATTCTTAAATGTTTTCAAGCTTCTACTCCTGGTTTTGTATCATCTAGTGTAACAGAAGTGCCAATAGGCTGGAAGGAAGAACTGAAGTCCCCTGGGCTTGGGGCCAAAACAGGACCTGTGTATACTCTTTTCTAACATCATTTTTGTCATCATTGTCACCACCATCATCATCCTCCATTATAAATATTGTTAAACATTTATTGTTCTTTATTTAGCCAAGTGCAGGGGATAAGTAGATCAGCCACAAGTAGATCTGGCTACAGAAAGCTCACCGTATCCTGGGCATCTCTCAGGTTGAGGCTGGTTACCCCAACCTTCATATAGAGTTTAAATCTGACCCTTAGCAGGACTTGGAGCGCCTCTATCTGAAAGTGCTCTCCTCCCTGAAGGAAAGCGTAATTCCAAACTACTACTGCTGCTGAATATCTGTGTCTTTACATCTTTGTAGCGTCTACAATGCCTCCAACACGGCCACTACAAAAGGTGCTCACTAAGTGCTTACTGATAATAATTATTATAATGATGTATTATAATCCTGGCCAGAGTGCTACCGAGCTGCCATGAGCTGGGAAACATATTTAACTCCTTGTCTGGGGCATCTTCCCTGCTAATGCTAGAGCTGTAGGGTTGCAAGACTAGCGTGGGATTGTTTTTGAGGCAGGGTGGCGAGACTCCGACAGGAGGTGAACAGCTGGCGCCTCCTTCTGGCCCTGCAGGGCTGGAGCAGGCCTGGGGAGGGCGGCCGGGCTTGTGCAAGAACCTTTGCCCCTGGGCTCGCAGAATGTGACCCTCTCTGCCTGAGACCCTTCACCCCAGAGAGTCCCAGCTCAGCAGAGCCAACGGAGAGTGAGGGAGGCTGTTATGTAACCGATTTAACTCCTTGTCAAAACTGGTGACTAATTCAGACAGTCTCAGCCAGATTGGCTCAGCAGCTTTGCTGTTAGCCTGGGTCAGTCTGTGGCTGACTCTCACACCCTCTGCTGGATGGATCTCTCAGCTTCCTCACTGGCCCCTGCCCCCTCAAGCACCGTCCCATGCCCACTCCTCCCCACTTGGACCGGGGAGCCTCTCCCATGGGCTCCGCTCCCCCACCTTCACGTCCCTTCCTGCCTGGCAAAAAGAGGCCAGGAGCAGATGGTTCATTTATGCCTGTTCTAAGACCCGTTTGCCTGTGGGCTCGCTGAGACTCTCTTTTGCACCCGGGTGAGGGAGAAGAAAGCGACGGCCCGCAAGCTGGGAGTTTCAGCTTGCACAGGCTGGGACGGCTGGGTTCAGAACTCAGTGGCCCATTTCTACCATCTCCCAAGGGGAAAGGCCTCCAGGGAATACCTGGCCTCCTCCCAGTCCCCTGACCTTGGACTCTGGGCCCTGTGGGTTGAAGGGCCCCTGGGTGATGCTGGGGGAAAGGCCTGTGCTCGCTGCCTCAGCTCCTACTTTTATTTTTTCAAAAGGAGGTACGTGGAACGCCGGGCCCAGCCCTACTGCAGAAGGCTGACCCTAGGGAGACCTGGGTGGAGGGTGCTGGCGTTTATTTGGAGACAGTTCATGGAGAAACACAAGGAGGTGTCCTGACAAGACGACAGGCCCACAGCATTCATCATAACAAGCACTCGCGGGGTGCCAGAAATAATTTCATTTAATCCTTAACCAAATAAACCTCTGTGGTTGGATTATGCCCATTGTATAGGTGAGGAAACTGCGGCTGAAAGCGACTGGTGGTTTGCCAAAGCTGGAAAGTGGCTGAGCTGGGATCTGCACTCACACTGCAGTGACTCGGACGCCCAAGCTGTTTCTAACACGCTGCCTTCCCACGGCCTTCCCGGGACTGGCTCCCGAGGCCCTTGGAATGCTTACGCATCTCAGCAACTGCATGGCAATGGCCCAACTTGACCCAGAAGATAATACTACCTTGTCCTCCTCCTGCTGCTTCCTTCCGCCAGGCGGCTCACAGACGTGACCTCATTCCCTCTCAGAGTCCCATATGGGCTGAGCAGGGGGCGGGGATAGTTAATGCTGCTTCCCAGGAGGAAAGGAGGCACAGAGAGGGACAGTGGCCCACACCAGGTCATCCTGCCAGCTGGTGGGAGAGCTGCAACCAGAAATCAGGCTTTCCCGCCCTCTGGGGCAGTTATTTAACATGATGGATGTGAGCTAGAATCACTCTCTAGATCTAGCAAATTGGGGTGCTCCTCTTTGACTAAGAGGCTGAAATAGCTCCAAGAGAGCTGGGCTTGTGCTGAAAAAGGAAATCTGAGATGCACATAAATTCAATCCGTGTGAAAAGAGGGGTGTGGCCTGGGACGCTCCCCTCTGCCCCTGCAGGGCTGCCATGGTCTCTCTGTGCCCGGGGGCCAGAGACAGCTGTGTCAGATGGAAGGAACACTGGCCTGAGGTCATGGGACCTGGGGAGGATATTCACCAGGGGCCCCTAAGTTAGTCATTTTGCCTCTCAGCTTTTCCATTTTTCATTCAAAAAATGGGGATTCTAACGCCATAAAAGAGACACTGTGTGTGAAATAGTTCATCATGAACCATAAAAGCCTGTACAGAGAGAAACTTCTGGTGTTTCCTTTAGCCCAATTTCATGTCTACTAGACACCTTTTAAAAAATGTTTTTGAAGCTGGCGGGTCGCACTGGATGGCCGAGGTGTCCATCTGTCTTTCTCCCTGTGGCCTTTGCACTTGGTATCTGTGGGACCCAATGCCTGGTACTGAATGTTCCCTGGGTGGCCCCGTGGGGCAGCAAACTTTCTGGAAAGGCCCAGGTAGTAAATATTTGAGGCTTGGTGGGCACATACGGTTTTGGTCACATGTTCTTGTTTGTTTGCTTCTTTTCTTACAACCCTTTAAAAATGCAAAATCCGTTCTCAGCTCACAGGCCCTACACAAGCAGGCTGCTTGGCCTGCAGGCTGGAGTTTGCTGGAGGCCAGTTTACCTGATGTGAAGCGGGTGGGTGGGAGTTTCGAAACCCACAGAAAGGCCGAGCACGCCAGCTTTGCACTCCCCTACTGTATGCCTCTAGACCACTCACGTAGCCTGCCCGGGACTAAGTTTGATGGTCTGGCTGATGGCTCTGATATTGCCTACTGCAGAGGCTATCATGAGAGTCAGAGATACAAAGTGCCTACCCAAGAGCAGGTGCCCCACACAGGGGAGCTGATGTCATCGCTACTGTTCAGGGAGCAAAGGAACCCAGGACCCAGGGCTGGCCCACCGTGTCTGTGGTATAGTGCAGTGGACAGTGCTTGCCCAGTGTCTGGGCTATTTTATAAGGTGGCCAAAGCCTTGCCTTGGATGGGAGAGGCCTGCAGGCTGGAGTTTCACGAGGAAAGGAGGAGTGAAGTCTAAGGTTATGTCAAGGGCTGTTCAGTGCAAACTGGGGAGGGCATCGAGGAGGGGAGGGGAGGGCAGAGGGGGGAGCCAGGATGGCTGGCAGGGGAGGAAGGCCCTGGTAGCAGCTCTCCACCTGCTTCAGGCAGCCACGGTGGGCTCCACTGGCCCGGGGCTGGGGGCGATCCCATGGGGCTGGAGCGGCCGCAGCAGCCTGGTGGGGCTCAGAGGGAGGTGGGGGTGATGTGGTGGTGGGGGGTGGAGACCTTGGCCCCAACACTGGCTCTGTCTTGGGCAGAGGTGGAATCTGGGAGTCGGCATGGCTGCAAGAGACCCGCATAGCCCTAGGGCCAGGGCTTCACTGAGAGAAGATGCCCAGGGAACACCTGTCCTCTTGAGTCCTGGCTTCTTGTCAAGTGAAAAATTAGAGGTCAGTTTTGAGGAAAGGGTGGACTGGAGTAAGCTCTTTTCATGACAATAAAAGCGACCAGTGTCCTGAGTGCCGTCTGTGGACCAGATGCTGCGCGGGGCTCTGCGCACCTTGGTGCCCATCCTCCTGATGGGCCTGTGCCTTGCTGAGGGGTTGAGGCCCTTGACATGCTCTGCCCGTGGGAGCCACGGCTGGCGTGGGAACTGACCCGAGTCGGTGGTCTCACTTTCTCTGCCGTCCCACAGCCTCCCACGTGTATCTAGCACCGCCCATGGATTCAGGTTGGGGTAGGACACCCAGGCCGAGGTTGTTTTACGACCTTGACTCCTTTTTTTGAGAAATACAGGGAGAAGCGACTGGTTCCTCGAGCTGTCGGAAGCCCCCATCATCACCCAGCCATGGAGACCTGGAGTGCCCCCTCTGCCTACCGGTGCCATCTCCATGGCTCATTCTGAAGGGCACAGCTGGGACCAGCCTCCCCAGCTGTAACCCAGCAAATGACATGGAGCACAAGGGCAACGTCTTGGTGGTTCCCGAACACCCTGCTCATTTCATTTCTGCACCCCCTTGCATCTGTGTGTGCCGTTCCTCTATCTAGAAAGCCCTTCTGTCACTTCTTTCCTGGTAAACTTCTACTTAGTCAAATGTCACCTCCTCTGGGAAGCCTTCCAAGACTACCCAGGCATTAATATCTCTTTCCTCTATCTTCAGGCATTCTGATTGTGCTCTTATTGTCACACTATTTGGGGGGGACAAACATTAGTTGAGTGCGTATTACACCCTAAACCTTGTGCTAGGCACTTTACTGCATTGTCTCATTTAACACTTACAAAGCCATGAGTGAGATGTTCTTACCCCCATGTTACAGACAGGGAACCTGGGGCTTAGGGCAGCTAATTAACCTGCCCAAGGTCACCTAGCTGTTGAGTGGTAAGGCTGGGATCTGAATTCATGCAGTTTGACTCCATTGCCCTTCCTCTTAACCACTAAATTATACTGCCTGCCTTACATTACTTATAATTGCCCCAAACCATAATTATAAGTTTATGGGTCTGTAAAAGGCTCACGAGCAGAAATCATGACTTACTCATTTTTGTTGCCCTAGAATGGAGCATATAGTACGATGAATACAGTAGGTGCTTAGTGGATGCTTATGAAATGAATGGTGAATAAAGAAGCTATGGGGCTGGGGCCACTGAAGGGCAGTGGGGTGCCTGAGGACAGAGAGAGGAAGACCTGGGGCAGACAGCCAAGTGGGGCATGGGGAGGGCCCTGGAGCCCTGGGGAAGGCGGTTCCTGTGGGGCCTGTGCCCTGCCATCTTGGAGCCACCAGCCTAGCAAGAGCAGCAGAATTATGTCCTGACCTACTATTTAGTAGCACCTTCATTATGTAGGGAGTGTTTCATACACAGGCATTCTAAGTCCAGAGTAGAGGAGAGCTTGTTCAAATCCGCAGACAACTCACATAGGAAAAGCCCAGACTCCAGCCCTTGGCAAAGGTTCCCCTTGAAGGCAAGGCCTAGACTAGGTGACCTTGAACATGACTCTGAAGCTTGCTGGCATTCTCTGGGTCCAGGGTGGTCAAGGAGGTTTCGTGTGCATAAATTCCCACATGCATTAGTCCTTTCTTGCACCGTGCAACTCTGTCACAGCAGCCGGGCTCTCCAGAGGAGGCGAGCTTTAAGGCGAGTGGGGAGGTGTGCACATCTCCAATCCTCCTGGCCCTCTCCGCCCCCGCAAGGTGGGACCCTGCCAGGCCCCAAAGCCTCCCCAGCGAGCACAGGTGGGCCTGTGAGGTCATGCTTCCTGGGCCTGAGAGGAGACAGCCGTCACACCTTGCAGGTGGGAGCCCGGGGAGCCTCGGGGCAGTGTGTGTGTGGGAACACCTCTAGCATTAACCACAGTCCCCTCTGGGGGCCAGAGGCGCCCCTTGAAGCCAACTGGAAAGCACTTTTGTTGCCCGGAAGAGGTCCAAAGCCTATGTGGCTGCTGACATGGCGAGGCGAGGGTGGGGGAGGCGGGGAGAGCGAGAAGACCCCCCTGCAAGCCGTGTTCATACAAAATGCATTTCCCAACGTATCCCTCTGGCCTGTCGGAGCCCCTTCTGCTCACTGCTCTGTTTATACATGATAGACAACTAATTAACATCCAAACCTCTTGAAAGGTCTTTTCAGAGGTAATGTTCTGACAGATTATGTCAGCAAGGAGCACTGATTTGTCTAAGCACGGATCACATTGTTTCAGATTGAATGAGGTGAATATTAAACTGCTTTAAATGTACTCTTCATAAAGTACTAATTACACACTCCCAAGGGAGAACAGCCAAGGAATACTAAACAGTAGAGAAGTCAACAGAGGGTTCTTTTTATAGTATGTTGCTGGGCTCTGTGTTTTTCTGTCTCCTTCTTTCTCGCGCGCTCTCTCTCTCTCTTTTTTTTTTACAGTAAAATCACAGCATGCTAAAGAATACACATTTATAGCACAATGCTTCTCATCTAATTATATGGCAATCATTAGTTTTAAGCTGGATGCATTATATTTTCTTTGATATATTATGCCTGAGGCATAACTCTGCATTTGCTGCTGCTACTGGCAGATTTTAGTTCCCCACCCCCTCTTTCGAAACCCCAACTCCTCTCTAGCCCCCACCCTTTAACAGATTATTTAACCCCTACTGTTAGTTTGCTTATTGTCTCAAAAAAATCACAATTTAAATTGGCACAAATGGGGGAAACAACACACCCTTTGTTAATTTAAAGAAAAAAAAAAAAAGAAAGGAAATCTCATGTGTTCTGGGGAGCTGTGCAATTTTTTATTAACCAGGTGATGTCCTGAATATACAATCTCTACTCCCCACCCCGCTGAATTTCCTTTGCAACAAATTCTATTGGATCACACTGAATTCCCACTTGGCTGAGTTTCATTGTCCCTCAGGGAAAGAGATATTTATATGTATATAAATATATATCTATAAAAGCAACACAGGGGTGGAAAACCATGTGGCGGGGAACATTCCTTCAGAATGCCTATCTACAGATGTAGCCCTCATTCTGCTCCATCAGTTTTTCTGGGTCTTTCTGACATTAGTTTTTGCCCATGGTTGAGAAGAAGCAAGATCGATTTTGAGGTGCCCTAGATTCTCGGATTCTCAGTCCTGAAGGGGAGAAAAGGCCAAGTTCCACAGGGATGAATGGCCTAGTACTGGCCCACTTGGTTTCTTCTTGGCCAGGCTTCCATGCCACTAGGAAGAGAAGAGATTTCAGGTCTCCAAGAGGTAGAATTATTTCTGCCTAAGAAGCAAAGTGGAGCCCTGTTTCCCTACTACAATCTCCCTTTTCCTCTCCCACTCCAAATCAGAGAACTGCACAATCCTGGAGTTGAAGGCATTAGAGATTTCCTTTGCTCTTTGTTTTACAGCTGAGGAAGCTTGGCCAAGAGGGGCTATGTGTGTCATCTAATGTCACAGACCTCCAAGCAACTCCTCCTTCACAAGAACGACCAAGGGCAAAGGAATAAAATGCAGAGTCATCATCTAAGAGAGCTAGAATAACTCTCAAACCCCTCTGGTTGCTGCTTGAATCCCTTCCACAATGTCCCCAACCAAGGACTCGTTTGTTCTTGGCTCTGGGTCCCCTGCCCACCGTGGTCAGATCATCACTGTGTAGCTCTTATGGTTGGAAGCAAGTGTTTAAGAGCAGCGAGCGCTGGCACTAGAGTTCATGCTTCCAATCTTGCACGGCCACTTCCCAGCTAGCTGACCTTGGATAAGTGACTTAGCATTTCTTTGCTTCTGTCTCCTCCTTGCCTGTGAAATGGGAATAATACGAATGTCTGCCTCCCAGGGTTCTGTGAGGATGAGAGGAAGTAATCTATGTCAAGCGATGCTCGGCCTACTAGGCTAGCTATAGTTAGCTACTGTCGGAATGTTCATCCTCCCAGCTGAGCTCTGTCTCCCCAGCACAACTTCCATGAAAGAACTATCTCCCCACGAGAACGATTAATACCATGGCTGTAGTTCTGCCTGTGGCTCCACGGAACAAGATTAATTTTCCTCCCACATGATCACTTTCAACAATTTCATTCATACGTTGCACAGCTTTCACTTGGTGGCCCCTGCGTGCCAGGTACAACAGTGCCAGGTGTGGATAGAGACATGCAAAAGACCTGGTCCCTGCTCCCGAGGCGTTCACACTCGAGAAGAACTTACGATTTGTTTTTGGAGCTTCTCCTCCCCAGGGGAAACGCTCATCGGCTTCTTTGCATATTCCTCACTTAACGTGATATCAATCCGTTCCTGGCCCATTTTCCTTATGTGAAATCATCCAAAGAAATATACCAGGGAGGAAGAAAAATGGCAGCAAATCTGAGCTTCCTTTACCCAAACATACCCTATCGCACTTCTTACTCAAGAGACTGGGATTCTATTGGGCTGGAGGGGGCCTAGGGATGGTGTTTTCTTTTAAAAGCTTCCCGCACTTGAATCTAATACATACACACACGCGCACACTTAGGCACGCACAGCCTGGGGAAGTGGGGAGGCTGTCTTTGAATCTGCTCACGTCTCTGGGATGCACGCTTCTCCTCCACCTTCTACTGAGGTCTCTCCTCTGCCCGGTATTCTCTGCTGAGGTCCTACTCGCTATGCCAGGGGGCCAGCTGCTGATATGTGAGTCCTCTAGAGTGCACCATGTCTTGTGCCAGTCCCACTACCCACCCCCTACGTCAGCTGAAACCCAGGGAGTGGGGCCGGCTTTGCGGGCATGTGACCAGCGTGGTTGAACAAGACTCTGCGCTTTGAAGGGCCTCACGTTTGGAATTTAATGCTCTGTGGTTGTTGTCAATTTCCTAGTAATCTTACCTTTGAATCTGTGTTTTGTGAGTGAAGGCCAATGGGACGCCGGAGCAAGTGCTGGCTGACGTGTGGTCCCACTTCCTGCCACCTGCCGCCCACCCGCTGCTCTCTGTGGGAGCCTGGGCACAGGTGCAGAGTGGGGTCAGGCGTGCGCCTCACAGTCTTGGGGGAACAAACAGTGGCTGTTCCTGTCCCCAGCTGGCAGCATTGAGTGGATGACTCAACAGGAGCCTCTCTCCCACCCCTTGCAACCCTTGTGGGATGCATGAAGGCCAGTGGGAAGAGCGGACAGACCTCCCCTGTCCCCAGGCAAGGCCCCACATTTCTAAGTCGCACTGGATCCTGTAAATCCTGGCCAGCCAGGAACCTACTGCACACTCCTGCTCTCGCGCCCCTTCCCGTCCACGCAGTTCTCAGTTCCTTCTTAGGGACTAATGCGGTCCCTCGTGAGGGTGTGCCTGGATGACAGGAGCCACCTGGAGGTGCCCCCTGCCTTTGCTCCCAATCCCCATCACTGAAGCTGCTAAAGCTGGCATGATAGAAAACGAAGGACTCTGTCCTTCTCCTGCTAAACCCTCTCCACGAGATTTCCCATCTGCTCTAGCGTAACGTACACACCCCTTGGTGGGTACGCTGGTGCGTGTGAGTGCGTGCTTATGTTCTATATGCCTGGCAGATGTTTGCCCCACGCGGTGGGTGGGCTCTCTCCACATCTATGGACTGCCACAATTTGGGGGGCTTTGCACCTCTCCTTTCCTAGACCCTGAAGACATGACTATGTTTTATTCATTTTGTTAACTTGCAGCCTAACACAGCACCTGGCACAGAGTAGGTCTCTGATACAAGTTCGGCGAATCGTGCGAGCGTGACCACCCAACGTTTGAGACGCGAGGGAGTAAACGTATCATGGTGGAATTATGGGCAGTGAAGGAGCGATCTTTGAGGAAGACCTCTGGTCTACGCCAACAGATACGGGCAACCAGCTTCTTGGCCTAACTTGATGGACTCCCTAAACACGCCCTCTTCCCTGCCAAGCCTTTGCCTCCTTCCTCGAGATGGGACCTTCCCACCCTCATGCTGCATCTCTGGCCAGCCCTGTCGCGTGAGGCCATTTGGTGATGAGGATGTGCTCTTCAGGGTCAGCCACACCTGGCCATACATGTCTGTGTGACTTTGGCAGTGACAACCCACCGATAGGTAGTGAGCACCCAGAAAGTGCCAAGCACGGTAGAAGAAGCTGACAGTAGGTGGTGACCAGTGGGTAGAGGGTCTCTGCCTTCGTGGAGCTTGCAGCCTACTGGTGACTTACTCGGCTCTCTGAGCACTGGCCTTCTCACCCTTAAAGGGAGCCTCAGAACACCCATTCCACGGGGTTGCTGGAGACACTGAAATAACGCATATAAGCTGCGTGGCGTGGAGTGGAGTAAATGTTCCATGAAGTTTCTGAGTGTGCATTCTTCTGCAGCCCAAGAAATGCATGAAGAAAATGGCCCTTCAGGGACAGGAACATCTTTGCTGGTAGGTGACCTGGTGCCTGTGACACGTCCCAGGCATCTAGCTGTGGTGGCAACCACGAGTAGAGCAGGTCTGGGGGCTGACGGAGGGCTCGGCATCATCTCGGGGTGGGATGGGGTGGGGGGTAGCAGTGCCAGGGGGAAGGTGGAATCCAACACGAAGACGCTCTCTTTTTCTCTCCAACACTCTGTTTTACGCCCTGGGGCGTCGCTTTTCTCTTCAGCACATCTTCTCCTTGTTCACAAATGCCCGGCACCTCCTGCCCAGCCAGGTGGGTCACAGCGCGGGCTCTCGAGGAAGGAGATTAAGCTAGCTTTGAATGACTGCCTCTGCCACCTCACAGGTGTGTGGCCTCCCCGGGCCTCAGTTTCCCCATGTGCAAAGTGGGGATAGCACCAGCATCCTCCTTGCCTCACAGTGGGGATCGAGAGTGAGCTGCACAGGTGCCCGGGTGTGATGTGAGTTTCGAGTTCCTCTTTAAGTCACACGCAGGGGCACTGCGGATTTCACGGAGTCTCCCCCTCAGGAGCACTTGCATTTTAAAAGAGGGCACCGGGGCTGCTTCCCACAGCACAACAAATCGACTGGGGCGAAACTTCAGGGGGAAGCGGCAGGGTAGAGGAAAGAGATATTTTGGGGGCAGGAAATGGCCTTCCTTTACTTCTGAAATCACACCACTTAGACTAGCAGTTCTCAGCCTCAAAGCTGTGACACGCGGGTGTGGGACCAGCAGTTGTGAGATGTATCACAAACAAATACGTTACTAATAATAAAGTGCCACAGTTTTCCAATAATCCCCCCTTTTTTTGTAAATTAGAGGGAATTCAAGGTTATCCCTCTGATGTCGTCACATCCACCCTCTCCAATGTGATTTCTCGAGTGGGACAGAGAAGGGAGCGCCCTGGGGTTGAGCTCAGCCTAGGTGTGAATGTCCCCAGTCCCGGGTGGCCTGGAGGAAGCAGCAGTTGCGAGCCACTGAGTGGGAGAAGAACACAGCTGCGAAGGCCTTTGGGAGACTGAGATGCCCCAGATATGCAGCCCAGTGGGAGAAGAGAAGGAACCACTGCTTTCTGCAATGCCATGGGCCACTCCCAGGACAGAATACTGCGATTCCATTTACATGATACTCAAGAACATGCCTGATCAACGGTGACAGCAGTCCAAACAATCTCACCTAACGGGGGGACATGGACTGGGAGGAGGTGTGTAGGAGCCTTTTGGGGTGTTGGAAATATTCTTTATCATTTTTTTAGAGATAGGGTCTCGTTCTATTGCCTAGACTGGAGTCCGGTGGCCTGATCATAGCTCACTGTAACCTCTAACTCCTGGGCTCAGGCAAAGTGATCCTCCTGCCTCAGCCTCCTGAGTAGCTGGGACTACAGATGGGCACCACCAGGCCAGGATTTTTTTCATTTTTTGTAGATATGGGATCTCACTATATTGTCCAGGCTGGTCTTGAATTCTTGGCCTCAAGCGATCCTCCCACCATGACCTCCCCAAATGCTGGGATTACAGGCATGAGCCACTGCACCCAGCTGGAAATATTCTCTATCTTGACCTTGGTGGTGGTTATGCAGGTAAAAAACCATGAAGCTGTATACTTAAGATCTGTGTACTTGACATATGTAACTTCATAAAAAAGTTTTTTTGAAAAGCACCTTGGAATTCCAGGCATATACCTATGAGGTACTTTCCTACGGCACCTGTTAGAAGTTCCCCAAATGCTCTAGGGCCTTGGGCAAAGATGATGGGGTGATGTTAGTGCAGGAGCCTGGGAGCATTGGGGTCCCCCGCAGTGACTGCCCCTGAGCACTCCTTGTGCCCCTCTGCCCACTCCACTCTGCGGCTCCGCGGCTCCTCAGAGCTCCTTCCTGGCACATGACTTTTTGGGGGCTCGGCCCCACTAGCCCCAAAGCACCAGCGCTTGCAGAGGCAGGACCCTTGTCAGCTGTCTTATTTCTTCTGGCCGCAGCTGCACAGCACGTGAGAGCATGCACGCTACGAGGTGAGTTGTGAAGCATTCCCTGCCTGGGGTTTTGGGGTGCTCATGGAAGCCCCCACCAGAGCAGTGAAGGAAGCTGGCAGACCACTGCCCCTCCCTCCCACCGCCCCCTGCCCCAATCCATGAATCCAAGGCCCTGCTGAGGTGATGCTGAGGTGACTGACGGTGATGGCTCCCGGGCCACCCATGTGGTGCTCATTCTGTTTGCTTTGTGTATTACTTTTCACCCAGCCCTTCTGTTGCCAAGGACACAGTGACGCAGCCTCGGGTGGGGCCTCGGGCCCAGTCAATACAGAGTCTTTTGAGGCTCTGGTTCAGTGAGGCCAGCCTGGTGCTGGGGAGGGCGGTGCAGAGGTGGGAGCTGGGTCAAGGCAGGATGGGGATGGGGAGCGGGGGCGGGCTTGTTGCTGGCCCGAGGGATGGCCCTAGTCAGGATGCGACCGCCACTAGCAGACACAAGGCATATGGTCCTAGAGGGCCGAGGGAATATCCTCTTCCCATCCTGGTGTTTGTGTGGCCTGGGACGGTCAGTCCCTGAGGCTCCACCAGGTCCAAAGCCTCTGCAGACCGCAGTCAAGCCAGCAGCCGGGCAGAATGGGCTTCTGGATGCGTCTGTGGACAGCTGGGGAGGAGGGGCTGGTCTTCGGGGGCCCCGTTATTACGTGAGTCCCTTGTCGGCAGCTCTGGATTGAGGGGATTGAGCCTTTTGCTAAGGATGTTCCGAGTTCTGTTCTTGACTCCAGGCTGTGATCAAAGACCCTCCCCGCTCTGTGCCTCGGTCTCCCTTCCTGAGAGACCCTTCCTCTCCGGCTGCAGGAACACCCTCCCGTGTCTGGCCGGGAGCTCAGGCTTGGAAGCCTGAAACAGAAGGGAGCCTTTCCCGGCTCGCTGCGCGGGGAACCCAACCCAAATGCCTGTTCCCTGCCATCTCCCTATCACCCATCTCAGAACCTCGGAGCTATTTCTGGTTCATCTTTCTCCTTTATCACCCTTCTCTAGTCACTTATCAAATTCTGTCAGCTCTTCCTTCAAAATGTCTCCAGCATATGTCCCTTCCTTTTTTAAAAATAAGTTCCATTGTTTTTCTTCATATAAAAGAGAAATATGCTCAGCGTAGAAAATTTAGAAGATACCGATAACCAAAAAGAAAACAAAGAAAGTTATTGATCCTCCCGCCATCGATATTTTCAATATTTTGGGACATGCCAGCCAGTCCCTTGCCCATGCGCGGGGACCTGAACCTTCTGTTCCTTCTGTTTCTCCCCGTTGCAGACATTCTCCTCCCTGCAGGGTCTCCTGACTCTGCTATCGTTCATTGGCTCTGCCACCTTTGCAGGTCTAACCTTCTCAAACTCTTGCCTTCAAAATGCTTCAGTTTCCTACACATCCAATCCAGGGCAGCCCCAGCCCCCAGGAAGCAGGCACCCTGCTGGGTGGAAGCCCACAGCTTGGCAGGCCTGTGGCGGGCGCCTTTGTGCGAATTTAGGGAGCAGCTCCTCCTTCCCAGGGCAGAGGAAGCCCCAGGGCTTGGTCAGCGGCTTGGCGGGTGGAGGGCGGGCTGGCTCACACCTTACCTGCCCCTTCGGTGGGGCGCTGTCACAGCCACTGGAGGTGGCCTTGGTCAAACCTGCCCTCTGCCTCCGCGTAGTTGCCAAAGCCTATCTCACCAACTGCGGCCCTGGCTCTCGAGACACTTACCTCCCGTGCTGCCTGGCCAGTCTGGTCCCTGCTTCTCAAACACTGTCTTTGATCCCTCCTCGGTTTTTACGGAGGCCGCACCCTCTCCACCCTCCTCCCTTCCCTGCTCTCACACTGCCCATCCTCAGAGGCCTGGCTCAGGGGCGACGGCTCATGTGCCTGCAGGGTCCAGGCGGGTCCAGGTTGAATCGGGGGTGCGGTGGGGTCTGTGGTGCACAAGAGAGGGACTGGGCTTGCCAGATCTTTCTCCAGATTATTCAATGCAACCTTGGGTCTGTTCGGTGTCTCCTGTTAATTCGACACTTGCAGAGACCTTGCCTGGGCTGAGGGAAGCTGTCTGACTCTCTGCCAGCCCACGTCTCCTCTGAAGATTTCTGTGCCTCCAACCGACCTCTTCTTGGTCAACCCTGCTCCTCACACGGAAGTAGGACATACACGTTGACAGTTTAGGCTGCATGGTTTAGGGGAAAGCACATTTATCTATTCATCCATTCAACAAGTATTTATTGAGCGCCTTTCACAGGTTTCGTAGTCAAAAAATCTGGGTTCAGCTTCTGATTCTACCATTTTCTTGAGCAAGTCACTTCAATTCTTTGAGCCTCATTTTCCCACCTTTAAAATGGGGATTAAAGTAATGCTCAACCCTCTCACTTGCAAGAAGGCATTGGAATCAGATATGTGAACGCATTTTGTAAACTGGGAAGCTCCGTGACATGCCATTATCATCCCATCTTCCTTTGTTCAGAGTGAGCTAGTCCCATGTTTCTAAATAGTGTGAGCTGAGCGTCCACAATACTGTGTATCAGTACTTGCAGATTAGTTAATAAATGTCTTTATAGTACCATATCTACCTCCTTCAAAGGAGGATTTGGATAGATTACAACACAACCATATACAGTGAAACAATAACATAATAATAGTGAGAATGATAAATACCCCCCCCCCAGAGCTCCTACTCCATGCTCCATCGTGCTAAGAGCTTTTATAATCATCGTCTCATTTAATCTTCACAATAAATCTCTAAGGAAGGTCCTGTTGTTACCCCCATTACATAGATCAGGAAACCGAGACTCAGTGTGATCCAATGACTTCTCCAGGGTTGTCTAGCTGGCGAGAGGTCTGGACAGGAGAGGGAACAGGGAAATCAACCGACACAGTGTCCGCCTGCGGCTTTGGAGCGTTAGAGATAACGCTGTCTACACAAAGGCATCTAGCAGAGTGCCAGGCAAGCTGTAAGAACTCAATAACCACACCTATTATTACTGGGTGCCAGGCCAGTTATATACCTCATTGTATTTAATTCAATCCTCGCAACAACCCTGTGGGGCAGGTATGCTTACGTCCATTTTCCCAATAAGCAAACCGACGATCAAAGAGATCGGCATCTCTTCCCAGGCTGTGCGGGGACTGAGAGGCTGGCCAGGGACCCCTTTACCTGAGGGTCAGCTGTTTGGGGCTCACAAACCTTCCCTCAGACAGGGAAGACTCTGCTTCCCGTGGCGTTGCTGGCGGTATCTCTGTGAGCCTATTAGCTGGAAGGTGCTTGCTCAGGCCTTCAAGGCAGCCGCCACCAGAGCCCACCTGGCTCAGAAGTACCTGTGCGGTTCAGGATGCCGCGGGCTGGGCTCTCAGCGCTAACATGGGCCCTCCCTTTAAACCTCAAGGGAACAAAGACTTACAGAACCCATCTTGGCCTTCCCTACCCCCTACCCATATCCCCCCCCCACCAAAGAAAAATGAAAGAATCTGATAATTACTTCTATCTACCACCCAACTGTACTAATTACCAACCTATTTCTTCACAGTGTGACAGACACCAGCTCTGCAAAACACATAGAGATAAATTAGCACTAATTGGTTTTCCTCTGGCTGTTTGAATTAGTATTTAAAGCTCCAATTACAAAGCAGAATAATTGCTATTAATGTCCTATCGCAGCACAAAAGGCAGTTCTCTCGAGAACCAGCCCAGGTGTATTATTACTCTGATTACAGCATATTTAACCTGGCTCGTTAAGAGGGAGACACGGGGGACGGTTTCAATATGGCGGACAGGCCACTTCCTATAGGGTGGGAAGCTTGGGGGAGGCCTGTGACCTGAAGCAAGAAAGGGAGGGAGGGAGGGAGGGAGGGCGAGGAGGGCAGTGGGGAAGCTGGGCCTGGAAGCCTGTGGGATTTCTCACCAGGGGTCCTGGGGTCTCTTCCTGCTCCCCTCCCCGTCTCCTGGGGGACTCTGCTGGGCCCGGCCTACCCCACTCACCCACAGCCAGCCTCCTGTGCGCACACCCCAAGCCAGAGAAGCCCTCCGCAGGCCTTCCTGGCCCCCAAGGGGATGCTTGCAAGGGAGGCAGCATCCAGAAGGACCCATGGGATGCTCTCAAAGAATGGGGGGCTCTGCCCTCCAGCCACACCGCTCCCTGGCAGGGGCTTGAGGACTCAGAGCTGCTCGCTGCTCCCACTGCGGGGGGCCTCGCTTTACCTCCTCCACCCCCTGTACGCTTCCCGGCACACTTTTCAATCTGGTTCCTCTGCCAGGGACCTCCCCTGTCTGACAGCAGACGGTGGGAGAGTTGGCAAAGTGAGGTCCCCTTAGTGGGGTCCGTACAGAGGAGGGTAAAGCAGAGCTCTCCTGCTTACTGGCTGGACGGCAAGTCCTCCAACTTCCAAGAGCCTCAGTCTCTTCACCTGTAAAACGGGCACAACCACCTCCCTCTTGCTGGCTTCACAGAGCTGTGAGGAACGCGTGAGTGCGGGTGTGGAGGAGCTTTGTAAATCACAGCGGGCGGTACCCGAACAGAGGGCGTGACTTATTCACTGTGGCATGGCCCGGGCCTGAGCTGGGTCGCCTCTTGCTGCTCCCTTCTTTGGATTCTTCTTCCCTTTCAGAAACTTTCCTCCTTCCTCCTGTCTCTATCTCCACTTCACTTCCTCTCGGGCTCCTGGATCTCATACGTCTCCCCATTCACACTAGGATGTTAAGAACTCAATGAGTTACCCTTTCCTAGAGCAGCTGCGTTTAAGAAGGGAGGGCTATGTTTAACCCAAAGAAATGAGTCACTAATGGTGAACTTTCAGGCAAACTGAGATGATATTTTGTGGGGGAGAGTGAGGATGTCATAGCGCTCTGCAGAGCCCCAAAGGCAGCTGTCTACTCACTGACACACAGGTTTGGCGCAGGCTTGTGCCAGGCTCAATTTTAGCCAGAGAGAGAAGGAGCCTCCGCCAGGAGGAGGCAGCGAGAGAGAACTGCTGGTGGGGCTGAGGCCCCTGCAAACCCAGCTGAGGCTGCTGACCCTGAATGTTGAGGTCACAGCAGGAGGCACGGGCAGGGAGCTGCTCTGGCCTAGCTGGCCCCCTGGGGGAGGAGGGGCAGCTGTGTGTCCTGGGCTGGATGTCCCTGAGGCTGTTCTAAGGAGTTCAGCCTCCCTGGCTGTCAATGTCTTTGCCTTTTATTGTCCTAGCTCACTCTCCCAGGCCTCCTTTCCTGTTGCCCTATGGGACATAGACCAATCCGGCTGCCTCCAATGGTCTCCTAGGTCCATTTCATCCCCACTAAATCCTTGCCCTCTGCCCTGAAGTCTCTCCCCTGCTCTTTCTCAGGAGCCCCTCCTTCCTCGGTCCTGCCAGCCTCTGGGTGCCACCTCCCTTCCCCCTATGGGGAAAGATGCCACAGGGCAAGGGACAAAGTGGTGTCCTTGGAGCCAAGACCCAGCTTCGGCCCAGCTCTGCATCAAGTTAGTCGTGTGATGCATTTTCCTTCACCTCCCCGACCTCGGTTTCCCTACCTGCACCATGAGAGATGGGCCCCAGGTTCTCTTGGAAGGTAATGTTCTAGCTTTTAGGGCTCTCCTGTCTTCCTTCTCCGTATCAACTGGTCCCTCATGCCCAAGCAGCCTGCCTCTCTCGGAAGCGACCGCTGGGGACCCTGGAGTCCCAGGAGTTTTGACGAAGGGATTCCTGGGGTGGGCAACAGGAGGGCTGCCAGGGCCCGTCTGCCAGGGAGAAGCCTCTGGGTGGTCCCTGCCGGGTGGGGCCAGCTGTAGCGGCCCAGGCGAGGAGCGGCACTGCCAACCAATCCTTCCTTTACAACCGTGCTGGGAGGGATGTGCAGGGGCCCGTGGGTGGCATTCACGTATGGAGGGGGGGATTTCTTTTTAAGAGACAAGGTGGGTGGAATGGGGGAAGCCAGCTGGCTGTGGGCTCTATTTCTACTGACAAGGCTTTACCCTGTAGGTGTGAGGAATTCCAATTAAATATGCAGCCTATTTGTCTGTGTGTGGGAGAGGGTTTGCTGGGAAGGAGGGGGACGGAGGCAGTGTCTCTGCGGCATACCAGCAAACCAGAAATTAGCTCCGTTCATCACAGGCACACGGGGCTTCCCTCAGCCCTCCTGTGCACTCGCAGGAGTCGCGAGAAGGAGACAGACAGAGGAAGCGAGAGAGAGAGAGGTTGGGGAGGCGGGTTCTCCAGGCTGGAAGGGCTTCCGGAATCTCTGAGTGGGCAGGAAGGATTGCCCGACTCCTTGGCTCTTGGGGGGATTTCCCGTTCTGGAGGCGCCGGCAGTGAGCTCCTTGGGCCATCTGTACCCACCAGGGATGGCCAGGGTGGTCTGGGCTCACCCCTGGAATGACGGGGATTGTTGATGCGCGCAGAGGGGTGTCTCCAACCAGAGAGGCAGAGGTGTCTGTGGCCAGGGCTGCCCAGGGCAGACACCATTACCTCTGTGGGACCTTGGGGGACCCCTGGGACCCTCCCCTCCTGCATTTCTGTGCCAAAGTAACACTTAGAGAGCCTCAGTGAGGGGTAGGGGTTGCTTTGAAGAATGGAATCCTGGAATACTGTCGCTGGGGCTTATGTGCTGGGTAGAAGGATCATGTCAAGGCATTTTAGGGGTACACGGGCCTCCAGAAGCCATTGCAAACCCTTCATTTTGCTCTCCCTTCATCTCTCTCTTTACTCATGCATGGGATTTGGTAGAAAACATGAAACTCCTCCAGGACACAAGGGCCAATGTATGTTGAAGCTGGTAGAGTCAAAGTCTTTCAACAGTACAATCATGTGGTTTGGGGAGCTTTCCATGGGTGCCTGGAGTGTGAGACCCTCTGAACATCAGTGAGGATGGCCACAGGATCTGCTGGCCCCTGGTGACGCCATCTGCCCTGCTCTTAGCCTTCAAACAGCGGGTCTGTCCTGCAGGCTGCCCTTCTGCCCTTTGGTACCTCACCCACCGGCTTCTCCATCAGTCCTTTTCCTCATGCCATTTCTCTCCCTATGTGCAAACTCTGACTCCTCCCTACCTCTAATTCCATCATCCATTTCCCAGCTGATTAAAGGACAATCACCTGTTGGCTTGCGCTAAGTGGCTGTACATGGAATGAGAGGAGGAGAGCCACTGGTCGGCCATTTTTCTGATCAAGGCATCCAAGGTGTTGGTCAAACGACTCCATGCCAGTTATTCCTCCTCAGAGCAGCCTGGAAGGGGCCTGCTGAGCTGGGAGGTGATCAGCACGGGCCTCATGCTGTCAGCCAGGCCTGCCTGAAGGATGGCACGGGGACACAGCCAGGGCCAGCTTGTGCTGGGCCCCAGGAAGAGCAGGTGTGGTGGACAGAGGGGAAGGCACCAGGCATTTGGGGGCTGGAGGGTGGGCGCTACAAAGGAGGCAATTGTGCAGACAAGCTGTTGGGCCAGAGGAAACCAAAGAAAAGGTGGGGAGGGGGCTCAGCACTGATCTGCCTGAGGAGGAGGGTAGGTGTCTCCTTCCTCTTCCTCATTCTCCCTGATCTTCCCCATTGTTTCTGCTTCCCCTGGGGGCCACCCCTTCTGTCCTCCTGCATCTGCCCCGCTCTCCAACCTGTATCATCTCGCATCTACAGGGTGGAAAAAGGGGGTGTGGCCTCCCTGGGATGGCAAAGACAAGACCACATGGGCAGGCTGTAGCCTTGGCCCCGAAGATGCTCTTTCAGAATTCCGCGTTCAACACGAAAGCGACAAGGACCCTGGGTTGCACGGGGCAGGTGGATCCTTGTGCTAGCTTCTGCATCCCCTCATCTCTTCCTTCCTCTGCTTCACTTCTCTCAGTGGAAAAATGGAACAGAGACAGAGCGGCTTAGAGGGAAGGGCTAGAGGTGGAGGGAGGGAGGCAGCGAGGTACAGGGGATCAAAGGGGGAGGAAAAGAGAAGAGGGTATGGCAAGGGAGGGGCCTATCTCCTTCGGGGATATTAAAATGCTAACATCAGGTCATTGGTAAGTTTTTTTTTTGAGGAGGCAACGCTCTGGCAGATCAGATAACATTTCTGGAAAACATTTGGATCTGCTCTCACTGGGCCTGTTAGGCAATATGAGGTTGGTGGAGTACATTCAGACACAGGCAAGGGTCCCTTGCCTTGGACTTAGCTGAGGTTGTCCTCAATGATGTCAGTGACACTGCATAGACCATGAGATGAAGGGACGGTGCCACCTCATCTTCTTATCCTGCTTCCCACTTCCCTTTGTTGAACACCTGTGATATGTGATGTTAGGTGCTGGGTGGATCCCACTGATGACACCAACATTGCCCTCTAGGAACTTGTAAACCAGAGAAGAACATCTCTTGGTAGGAGGAAGTGCCCCTTTGTCTTTCTGCTGTCTGACACATGAGTTAAACAGGCCCTTTGGACTGAAGTCCAGGCTTTGAGTCTAGAATGTGAGTAATCAATGACTGGACTGTTTCTCTAAGCCCAATCTGATAAGAGATAGGAGAGAGGTGCAGGATGTGGCCCTGTCCCCAGGAGGAGCTCTCTAGTGGGGGAGGTAGTATGGAGCAGTAAGAGAACAACTGCAAGGAACTGTGTTAGGACGGCTGTGGCCATGCACTCATGGATTCATGGAGGGAGTGAGCCTTAAGGCGCAGGTGGGATCCTTCTAGGCTGTCAGGGCTACTAAGCCAGAGCCCACAGTGGGCTTGGCCTGGAGTATAAGTGGGACAGGGAGGAGGGCGGGAACATAGCCCTGAGATCCTGAGGGAGCGTCAGACCCTGAAGCAGATGAGCAGGCTTCAGTGGGGGCTACATTGACAGGATCTCCCGGAAGTAGCCAGAAGGTGGTTGGGAAGTGCCACCCCTGGCTCCCATCCTGCCTAGTCCCTACAGGCTGGACTCCTCGCTCAGCCTGCGGGACACTCCTGTCACCCCAGAGCTGGGGGTGGTGGCTGGGGTGTGGAGATGCCGTGAATGGCGGAGCTGCTCAGGGCCCCTCCAGCCCTCCTCTTAGCAGGAGGAGGATCCGACCATGAGGTATTTTCCTGGCGCTAAGGATAACCTCGTAGGAGGCAGAGGGAATCCAATTAGACAAGCGAGGCTGGGGAGCTGAGGGCGTGTGGGAGAAGGATGCTTTTCCCTTTCTGGCTTCCCCAGCCTGCGATGAGAAATTACAGCCTGGCTCCCTCAGTGTCCCCCCCACTTCCTTCCCAGGGCCCCCATCGCGCTCTGCTTCCCACACCATCCAGCTCCTTCTAACTCAGGGTGGGACAGCCCCACAGAGGGTGAGGCAGAGTCCTACAGCAACAGGACCCCCGAGACAGCAGCACTCCCAGGCAGCTCCACCGCCATCCCCTTCCTCTCTCTGGTTGCCCCCGGAATGGGAGGGAGGCTGCCTCCTGCACCTGGGAACTGGGTGCCCATCTACACCTGTCTCTCGTGCTTGTCCTGAGCTTATCTGAACTCCGCAGCGCGCATCTGTGTCCGCCCCGCTCTGCTAGGGCTGCACATGGATAAAAGGATGAGTGACCTCACTCCTCCCAGACCTAGGGTCCCCACCTGCCCCCAGTGGGCCAATCACAGAGCTTCCACATGCGGCTGGATCCTGTTGCCTCTAAGATGCTCCACTCAGTCCTCTTCAGAGGCAGTGATGGGGGACACAGCTTGAACTCGGACAGGCTCCTGAGGCCCTCACTAATAGCGCCCGCTTATAGCAGCAGCTGCTCTGCCGAGTCATGTTGCCCTGTTGTCCCTGTTCCCCTTCCCTGTGCTCCTGATGGAGCTGGGCCCAGGGCCACCCTCCCTATGAAGACAAGCGGGACCGAGTGCAGATCTTCCTAGCATCTTGGGAGAAGGTTCTGGGTGTGCTGGGCACCGACACAGTCTCTGCCTTGCCCTGCTCTGCCTTTCTCCCCCCATTCTGCTCAGGCCATCTGAAGGGGACTTTTTTTTAGGGATAGCAAAGTCCTCACCCAGTCTTTAGTGCCCCTCAATAGTCAGGGCCTGCTGCCACCGGGGCAGACTCCTCTGTCATATTGTTGGGGGCTGTCCTCAGAAGTGTGAGGAACTCCAATTAAGCATTCAGCCAGTCTGCCTGTGTGGGGGGCACGGGCTGTGGGGGCGGCGCAGTGACTCATCCTCACAACACGCTTACGGGCCTCTGGGGAGTAGGCGGTGGGAAGGTGGGCGGGGGCGGCGGGGGACGGGGTTTCCTCACCAAGTCAGCTGCTTACGGCTCCCTGTGCGTGTGCGGCGGTGGCCAGAGGACAGTGTGAGACCCCAAGAAAGGAAAGCCACAGGGCCCAGCTCCCCGTACAAGGAGCCCAGCCCCCGAACGCTCAAGGTGCCCCATGTTTGGACTCACCTAACGTTTCCCCAGGACCTCTGATGTACCAGGCACGCGTTCTCCCCACAACCCTGAGGCAGCTGATTTTGGCCTCAATTCACAGAGATAAAGATTCGGAGGCACAGAGAAATAAGGGCCTTGTCGAAGAGCACCTGGCTAAGAGGTACTCAGGCTAGATGAATACATGGCTCCAACTCCACGATCACTGGGTTTCTTACAGTGTCACGGAGGCTGCCATGCTAAGAGTTCTAAGAGTCTTAGCAGAGCATGCGGGTCTCAAGTCGTAAATGCCCCTACTGCCCACCCCCACCACTATTTGAAAAGACTGACAAGCCCAGGGAGAGAGCTGGGCCAGCACCCTGGTCCCCTCAACTCTGCCTCCCACCAACAGGAAGAGTTCTTCGGAAGACTGAGCAGTATGTTTCCACTGGGAACATTCATTTACTTGGCAAATATCTATCCATTGCTTATACTGTGTCCCTGGCAGTGTGCTTAGTACTGGGAAGGGCGAGGAAAGCCGGGTCTTGAAGAAGAGACATGCAGCCGAAGCATGCGGTATAAGCATATGGAAGGTGAGTAGCTATTTTTATTTTCCAAGAATGGATGAGAGGAAACAGGGCTTAAAGCATCACATGGGTGATTTAGATTGGACATGCAAATGTTCTCGAGAGGGAGGACCGCTCAGTAGTTGGGGATGGTTAGAAGTAGGATAGATTCCCAGGTATGTGGCCTTTTTCATCTTGAGGCAGGGGATGGATCACAGTTACCTTCCTCACTCAGGTCCCGGTCAGTTTCACTGGTGCCGGAGGCTCTTGTTTCTCAGACCTTTTCAATAGCTCGTTGAGGCCCAGAGTAACTCGTGTCTTGAGATTCATTTGTCCAGAGCAACCTGCCAGGTCCTCTCCCCTCCCTAAGGATGACAGGACACCCAGGGGGGAGAATGGAAGAGCCGGACGCATTTGTGAACCACAGATGAGGTTTTTGGGGGCTACAACATCTCATCAATCTTTTGAGGTTCCAGAGCTCTTCTGGCCTCTCTCGAGAGGATGTATCCTGGGAAACTAGGAGAATACCTGTAGTGGGAATTATGAGGCCTGAGGGCATCGGCTCACCTTGCCACGCGCCCACCGCGGAGATAAGGGTCCTGGATCAGGGGACTCCATCAGCTGGAGGAACATGGACAGAGGACCCTGAGGTGATGGTTAGACTCCTCGGATCCTGAGAGAGTCTCACGTTCGGTCTCAGATTTTCCCTTCCGTAAAAGGATGAGAGGGTCTCTGGGTTCCTTCTGGCTAAGGGGAAAGGAAACTAACATGTGCCGAGCGCCTCCCATGTGTTGCCCTGTGCCCAGAGTCGCACACAAGCTGTCTTAGGGAATTACCCCAACAGCTTTGTAGGGTAGACACTACCTCCCATCTCCAGCTAAGGACACTGGCTCAATGAGGTTCTGTCACTTGGCCAAGGTTGCACAGTTGGCCAACAGCAGTGTCAGGGGTCAAATCTGGATCTCTTTGTCTTCGGAGTGGGCAGCCCCTGATTCTGGGATAGCAAATGACCCTTTGCCTCCTGGTGGACTGACCCTGGGCGCCCTGTTCGGAGCAGAGGGACCAGAATCTCCTTGTGGGTGCCCTGCCCTGCCCACCGTGTTCCTTCGGTCGTCCTTGGCAGTGGAGCCCCTCTGGGGGCTGGCTCCTCCCGGCAGTCCTGCGGAGGAGTAGGGAGTTCCGGGAGAACAGGAGGGGGAAGGGGCTGGTGGAAACTCCCCGAGGCAGCAGGCGCCGGGGCTGGGAGTGGGGAGGAGGGACACGGGGGTGGGTTCCAGGCTTTTCCCCACACTTCCTCAGGGATCGCTTTACATAACCAGGGCTGCTTAGTCACCGCTTTTTACTTTTTTTTTGGAAACAATTTTCTCAGCATCACAGCTCCCGTCTCCATCCCTTACTAGTCACCGGTGCTAGGGAAGTCCCTTTTCTCCCGTTCCCTAGGCAACCCAGCACATTTGCCTTTCAAATGATCCAAGGCCTGGGCGGGGGTAGGAGTTCCCTCCCCCTGTACCCAGGCCTCCTACGCAGCCACTCCTGCCTCAGTGGGCTATGTCATGAAGCCCAGTCACTGGATACATCTGGGGAGACCGAACTCCCTACCTGATCTCAGCCCCTGTCCTAGACCCTCACAGTTTTGGTCCTTGAGTTTGGCTCAGGCTCAGAGCCCCAGCTCATGTTTGGAGGTGCCCATCTTGGACTTCAGACATGGCAGGCACTCTCCTTCCTCTCTGGGGAGAGGGGGAGCAGGCCAGGCATCTTTGGGAGGTGACAGAGCTGGGCCTCTCTCAGCAAGGCCCAGGAAACCCACACTGCCACTACCTCTAGAAACAGGGCCTGCTGGCCTCGGCGCCCTCTCCTTACTTACAGCGTCTATGGTAGGGGAGAGGATTTGGGGTGAGGTCTTCTTCCTTCAGAAGAATAGCTCCCTAGCTAATGCCTGTGTCAGCCTTGACTGGACAGAGGTGCCCAGCTGCTTGGGAAAGTTGGGATGGAAGTTGAGGTGGGGGGAGGTCTCTGAGGGTGAGTGCCAGAAACACCGGGCAGAGGCCCCAGAAGGCCAGACCCTGTGGGCCCTCATGTGCTCTCCTTTAAAAGGCCACAATGTTAATCTTAATGATACAAGGCACTTTACATGGGCTTGATACTATGAATTAAGGGGAATCATGTGAGCTATAAAAATAGAGTAGTACAAAAATCACAGCACATGGGAACCTTGCTCTCATTCATTCAACATACATTGGTGGCGCATCTACTATGAGCTGGGCATTGTGCAAGTTCTCGAAAGACCATCGGATCCAGGCCTCTGCTTTGGGAGCGTGAAAGGGCCCAAACCATCCATCAGAAAGCTTCAGAGAACTGTAATTTCTCTGAAGGGTCTGTGGACCACATACAGAAAATCTCGTCCAGGCACAGAGGAGTGCTAATTAGAAAAGGCTCTTAGAGTATCTCCTTCGAGCTGTAGTTCTTAACCTCAGACACATGAATGGGCTTCAAGGGTCTGTGAATGGCCACAGTTTGCAACAGTACACATCTTTATACATGTTTGCATGTATATTTCCCTAGGAAGAAGCCGGCCACTTTCATCTGATTGGGGTCTCTGATCCTCCAGGAGGTGAAGGACCCTTTTATTAGAGTCTGGAGCAGCTTTGGAAGCGGCATGTTTCAGAGTATCCTGAGGGTGACAGCCTGTATATAATCACGCTACACATACATAGGGGTTAATGTCTGCAGTGGTAACCTAGTAACCACCCTCCCAGGACTCTTGGTGTTTGTTTCTGCCGGGGTCCTAGGGAAGACCCCCGGGTCCTCAGCCTTCCTGCCTGGACCCATAACGGCGGCAGCAATCTGGAGGTTCCATCAGCAGCCCCAGGTCCAGCCTCAGCCAGAGGGCACTGGACAGGCACCTGTTTCATTCAGAAGATGCACACTTGGCTTCTCCTCTGAGTAGGAGGAGGTTTGGGTGAAGGGCACATGGGCCAGGTCTCCCCCTTCACTGGGGAAGGGCTGGGGAAACCTGGGACTTCTCAGGGCTCTGTCTGCCCCATTCCAGCCTCACTTTTATTTCTCTTCTACATTTAGGTCCCTTCTCAGTCCTTTCTTGAGAATAAGCGAGCAATGCTTGGCAATTTTCTTTGTGCTTTCAATGGGTGTGGCTATCCAGTGGGGACAGCAGGTGTCTATGGACGCTCACCTCCTGGGGTTCCTGTCTAACCAGCTCCCACCTCCCTTCAGCTCAAGGCTCAGCTTCCACGCTGGATGCCAGTGCCCAGGGCTGCTCTGTTGAGACTCAAGAGGTGAGGCCCCCCAAAGGTGGCCACCCAGCTACTCCTGCGGGCTCCTGGCAGCTTCCTTATGGCTGGTGGCCAGGTGTCCAGTGAGATGCCTGCAGGCTCTGGGTGGAACCAGGTTCCAGGATTCAACAAGGAATCTGCTGGGGTCATGGATCTCAGGGAGACTCACAGCAGTGCTACCACGATGACAGCAGTGAATAACGCTCACTTAGCACATGTTTGTTTGCAAGTCCCTCCTGCTAAGGAGTGGCGAGAACACATTCTTTGGAGTTAGAGCTGGAGGTCAACGCCCAGAGCGACTCTCACTGGCCCAGGGAGCTTGGGAAGGTCACATAACCTTTCTGGGCCTCAATGTCTACATCTGTAGAAGGACACAGATGACTCCTGGCTCAGGCTGTTGTGGATATTACAGAGAAGGCCTCTGGCATGTTGGTTTTCTTCCGTTCCTGTCACTAGCACCCCTCTACCAAAACTGCGTAGATTATGATACGTAAGTGGAGAAGGGTGTTGGAGAGGGCTGAAGGAACACGTGAAGGTCCAGTGGAAGAGGTGGGGTTGGGGTAGAACGGCAACAATAATAAACACAAGCAACGCACTTGGAGGGGAGGACGGCTTCAGGAATCAAAGGCAGGAAAAAGAACCAGCCAGAACAGGCAGGAAGGAATACAGTGTAGTTATCTTGCCATTATTTTAAAAGATTGTCATTGATGCCTTGATTTTAAGGAAACTGAGGCAGTGGGGTGGCCAGGACAGGCCTCCTAGCCTTGAATTCTGGCCCTGCTGCCAGCTACTACATGTGACCCTATAGCCAACCTCCCGACCTCCTGTCCCGGGAGACGTGCCAGGCTTGGGTGCTGCCAGCCGGGAGCCTGATTTAGCGCAGCCTTGTTAGGAGAAGCTAATTAACAAACCTGCATTTAAATAAGCAGCCACCCGGGTGTTTGTAACCACCGCCTTATTGAATTGTGACAAGTTATTAGCCCTTGCATGTTAAATGAAACAGAAGCATCCAGGAAAAACCCCTAAATCCAATCTGCATAAAGCAGATTCCTGCTGAGAAAATGACGGCAGCAAAAACTGATTCACTCGCCGCCGCTTTGGGGAGAACTCCAGGCCTCCCTTCCTTCGAGGTTACATAACCCTCTGTCAACAGCTACGACACCAGGAGGGAGGCAGTGGGCCCCGGGGGACTGTCAGAGCCGTGCTGGGCTCCATCTGGGTGCCACCTTTCAGGCTGGGTGCCACCTTTCAGGGGTGCTGGGGACATGGCCTGGGCAAAGGGGCCAGAGTGGGCTGTGCGTGTGCAGCATGTGTGCGTAAGCAGCAGCCAGGCTGCCGCCTCAGGACCCCAGAGTTCCAGAGCATGTTGCTACCCAGCGTGGCTTGGCTTTTCCCCGTGGGACAACAGAACAACTCAGACAGGCCCGTGGGGCAACCTCATGACAGCGGTGGCTTTCCTTAAGGAAGTGCTATCTGCATTGTCTTCAAACGATGGGAGACAGGAGCAAGGGCTAAATTCAGGGTGCACTGACAATTCGTTTTTGGAAAAGAAGCCATTAGCCCTCAACTGTCCCCAACCAAGGATACAAGGCCGTAGGAAATGGCATTGAGAGCTGCCTCGCCCTCACATTCTGTTCCCTGTCCTTCCCAGGACAGCACCATGGCCATACCAAGATGCCGAGTGTCCTGCAACATGGTCTCATCTCTGAGATGGGTAAGACTCTAAAAGGCATGTCGTGGTGCCCTCTGGTATGGGACAAGAGGGATCCACACTATGCCCAGCCACGGCTCCTGTGTTCTTTAGGAGGAGACAACTGAGACAAAAGCCAACCTGGCTCTGCCACTTGCTAGCCGTGTAGCCTGGGAAAGCTACGGGTCCTCTCTGAGCCTGCTGCTTCCTCCCTGGAAGTGGGACCCACAGCTGCTTCCTCCCTGGAAGTGCAGGGGCCTGGGAGGAGCAAATTCAGTCTGGCGTCGAGGAAGCCGCCAATGAGCACGAGTACAGGGCGAAGAGACCAGACCGACAGGCCAACACGGAGCGGAGTTTCCCGAGCTTCACTGCTGCCCAGCGTCCATCCTGCAGGCAACAGGGGTACGTGAAAGAATGTGGGTGCTGGAGACAAGCGGAGCTGAGTGTGAATCCCAGCTCTGCTTCTTACTGGCTATGCGAGCCTGGATCGGTGAATTAGCTTCCTCTGAACCACAGTTTCCTCCAACGTCGAGAAGGTCGGTGCTTGTTGTGTTGGAGTGAGAATGAAACGAGATGATGCGTGTTTAGAAAGTGTCCTGAGTGGAGCAGAAATGGACTACATCTGGCTCTCGTTTCCTCCCTCTTCCCCACTCCATCCGGCTTTCTGTCTGCCAGCAAGAAAAGCACCAAACCGTCCATTCTGGAGGGTTCCGGATTGGTGATAGCAGGGAAAGTGTGCGCTGATACATGATAGCATTCTGGGCATGTTTTCCTTAGGGTTAGGATGGGCCCTTTGGTAAGACACCGGGCATATTTCTGGACTTTGGAAATCTATCTATTAGTGGCTTTTTAAAAGTTGCCAGGGCAGCTTGAGAGTGTAGAAAGGAAATGATCTCTCTCCTCAGTCCATCTAACAGTTAAATCTTCAATCGACTGATCGATCAAAACTTGCTCATCAGAGCACACGCTCCGTGCAAAGCTCTGTGTCAGGCAGATATGCCTACGGAATCCTATGAAGGAAAGAGGCTGGTCCCTCCTAACGCAGATTCAGATGTCCAGGCCGGGTGAGTACGATTTGCACAGGTCGGGGAGAGGGATGATATTTTTCTCACAGAACGGAATACAGTGAGTGGAGCTGAAGAGTTGAGTCTGTTTTTAGATACATCAGTCAGGTTAGCACGAAGAGTTTGTCCTGCAGAAGCGGTCAGATGGCAAGAATCACATAGAGTCTTAAAATCTCAAACTGATCTTGCCCCAGGGACATTCTTCAGGTCTGGGAATTGGCAGACGATGGAGAATGGGGGACACCAGCATTTTGACAGGTGAGTTTTGTTTTCGCGGCACCCATACCCTCTCCTTGCTCATCCCCATCACTGCTATGCAGTCAACCAACACGCATTGGGGACAAGGCCTATTAAACATGGCCTCTACTCTCAAGTACTTAAGTCTAGTTAGGGAGTCAGAGAAATAAAGTCCCACGTTAAGACTAACTGCACAATTGTGCTAAGTTCCATGACGGAGGAATGCAGGAGCCATGGCAGTTTCCTCGACACAGGGGGGCTCCTGCTGCCCCAAAGGACGAGGGTCACAGGGAGGCCTTGTGAAGGGTGAAATGTTTAAGCTCAGGCAGGAGAGGGGATCGAGGTGAGGGCTGGGAGAGGGGAGTGCTGAGCTAGTTTTGTTTTCAGTATGCACTGGGAATGTCCCTGCAGAGCATCCTGGGAGAGGCTGTAACAGGCCCGGAGCTCCTGGAAAAGTATCCTGGGAAAAGGAATGCCAGGAGAACCCAAAGCAACAGAAGCGAGGTCAGGTAGAGGGAGGCAACCTGTGAAGGAGACTGAGGGGCCTGGCCACACTGTGTGTGGGGGCTGCGGCCGCTGAGGGGCTTCAGAGTGGGAGACGACGTCTAACTCTCACAGAGACGCTCCTGGGACAAGAACCTGCTCGTTTCCATCAGAGGTGGCCACCAGAGGGTCAGAGGAGGAGCAGTTTCAGCAGGGAAAAGACAAAGGGGAAGGGAAGGAGGAGAAATCGCACGTGCAGCCTGCTCTTAGAAGGAAGCACACGGCTGTGAAGGCCGGCGAGAGGCGGGGGGCGCCACAAGGGAAGGGAAGGGAAGATTCCAGAGTCCTGAGTCACAGCAGTGTGGGGACTGAGGTTGGCAGGCCAGGTGGGTGCACAAGCAGAGTTCCCATGCTAGTGAGGGGTGCCCAGGACACATACCTAGTCCCCTTGTCCCCTGGGCCTCAGTTTCCTCACCTATAAAATGGAGGGGCTGGACCACAGCCTTGCTACGTCTCCTTCTGACTCTAAAATATAGCTGTTTTGATGGTTATTCATATGCTATTGTAGGATTCTAAATTGATGGAAATTCTGAATTCTGGATGGCATTTTAGTAACATGTACCAAAAAGACTTTGAATATGCAAAGTCTTTGACCTCTGAGAATTTATTCTAAGAAAGTTACCACAGAGGTGAATGAAGAGCTGTGTATTCACAACTTTGTTCATTGTAGCATTGGTGATAATATAAAAAAAAAAGACTCAACCTAATGTCCAATAGTAAAGGATTGGCTGAGTAAATTATAGTACATCCATATGGTAAACTACTTCTGCACTAAAAATCATGGTTTGGAAGATTATGTGTTGACATGGGAAAATGTTAATGATATATTGCTAAGTGAAAAAGCCGGCTACATTACAGAATGTACAGTATGATACATTCATTTTCAAAATTTTTGATTAGGACACAGACCAAATCTTTAATTAATGTCATTTTTTTTCTTTTCTTGGCAAGCAAGAAGAGTATTATCTGGAATAATGTAACTAAAAAATGAAACAGAAAGACGAAGTTATGCTCTGAGCGTTCATGTGAATTTTTCAGTCATTAGGATGGAGAGCAGGCTGCCAGGGAGTCAAGGAAGTGGAGAGAGTCTGAGACTATAGGATTTTAGAAGTGGAAATCGCCCTAGAAATCACTGGGCCCAACCTCCTCAATTTTCAGAGGAAGAAATTCAAGCTTAGTGGGACGTCTAAGACAGTGACCGGTCAGGGATTGGGGGAGGGGGTGCCAGGCCTAGAAGTAGGGTCTCCCAACCTCCAGTTTATGCCAACGTGTTGCTGCCCTTCAGAGAGACCCCACTGATACTTCCAAAGTGACTCTGTTCCTGAGTCCCCTGAGCTGGGGCTGCAGGGACCCAGAGCTGGGCTCCGCTGTCTTCCCAACGAATGTATCCTCACTTTCGGGGAGTGTTGTGACAGACGTGATTCTCTTTCCTCAAAATAAGGTTCCTCTCCTCCCAGTCTGCTAACTCCCCAATGCAAAGGCAGCCCTGCACCTTCACTGAGCTCAGTTGTGGGCAGACAGGTGCCACTGCAGATGCCCTGCTGTCCATGGTGGTGTGGCAATGCTGTCGCCTTCTTTCTAACCCACGGAGAGGGTGTCGGGCCTGGCCTTCCAGGACAGGGAGTTCCCTGCCTCTTCTCTGGCCCCGGGGCCTGCTGATCACCACGGCCCCTCTACCATCCCTCACCTAGACTACTGCAAGAGCCTCCTGGCACATCTCCCAGCTCATGCCCCTCGCCCTGTCTCTAACTCTCAGCCCCAGAGCCAGTCTTCGGTTCATAGACCTGGTTAGCCTCCTTTTGCCAGCCCTTGACCATTGCACAGGCTGTTTGATAATTCCCTCCTTCCTTCTTTCACTCACTCATTCATTTATTCATCGCACACTCAGCAAGAGCTAGATGCAGGTTTGCCCTCAAGGAGGTCACAGTCTGGCAGGGAGCAGAGACCTGTAGACCTGACTATCGCCCAGGCAGTGTGGCAGCCCCTCCTGAGAGCCAGATACAGGAAGTCAGGGGACGGGGAGAGACCCTGTCAGGGGACCTACCTACTTATAGCGGAGGCAGACC
Source organism: Propithecus coquereli (assembly GCF_000956105.1). NCBI lineage: Eukaryota > Metazoa > Chordata > Mammalia > Primates > Indriidae > Propithecus > Propithecus coquereli. Next base: position 4,885,281 of record NW_012154062.1, read on the forward strand.
AGGAGCCTGTGTACATCGGGGGATTTGAACCATGCCTTGAAATACGGATGAGGGAAGGAAGACATCCTGGGCAAGGCCCCCAAGCCTGGCACAGGCTTCACAGTGGCAGAAAACACTAGGCATATTTCAGGGTTGCTGAGACCGGTTGGGAGGGTGGGATCACGTGGGGTTGAGGAGGAAATAAAAGCTGGGTTAGAGCCTGACCTTGAAGGGTCTCGTGGCTACCTTTGAAGGCTTAGTGCTCTAGTTCCGAATTTGTACATTTTACAGGCTTCTGGAGAAACGGAGAGTTGGCTCCCTTCTCAGCAAACAGACGGGGTTTAATTGCTGTTACTGTCAGTGTAGTTGCAAATATCATATAAAAAGGGCTTTTTGGCTAATTGTTTTTAGAAGAAAAATTCAGGAACTATGTATAGATATTATGCATCCAGGGTACTTTAAAGATCAAACTGTTTATATTACCCTTAAATACAGTCTTTAGCATGCGGCCCTGGGATCTGTGAGTTACTGAGACGTGCAATGACCTCCCGCCCCAGGGCTTAAGATGCTGGAACAATATGACAGCAGTGACTTTTTTTATGGGGGGTGGCCAGCACCCTTTGATTGGCCAGAGGGCTGGGAGAATAGATGGCTAAGTGGGGGAAAGTCACAGGCACTGTTAACCTAAGTGCTGCCTTCATGCAAACAACCGACCTCCCCACGCCATACACACCGGGAACGCCGGATGCCATGGCTTCCGGGGGTGGGAGGGAAGGGGCTGCCTCGTCCAGTGGCTGCTGGAGAGCTGCGGCCGAGCAGCAGAGCAGGGGCAGGAGGTAGCCAAGCGCAGGTGAGCCCGGCACCTCTCATCTTTCCTTCCCTCACCTGCAACTTTCTTTCCTCGCTCCCCAAACGGTACAGAGAGGAGTTCTGAGCCGCACAAATAAAGCAAATTCTATCTACTCATTGCCATCTTGTCCTCGTGCTCAACCCTCTCTCAATTTTAATTTGGGAGCTTTTAGAAAGGCAAATTTATTTGTGACACCATCCAAATTCTATTTTATTGGATCCTATTCTCCAAGGATACGATTGACTCCTGAGAAAGCTGTGGGCTTCTCCTTTTGATATTTTCCCAAACTGTGCGTGTTTGCGCGTGCATGTGTGTGTGCGCATGCGTGCACATTCATTTTAGGGTCCTCTACATATCTTACGTACAAACACATAATGCATATTCACAAGGCAGCTACAGAAGTGTATATATATTCATCATATATGTGTAATACAATGCAGACTCTTGTAAGCCAATGTTTAAGTTATCATATTTAATGTATTCAACAAACGTTTAATAAGCACTTATGATTCATTAAACACTGTCCTAGGCCCTGGGCATAAAGCAGTAATAAACAAGTTAGACAAATCTCTTGCCTTAGGGAGCTAATGTTTAAATCCACTGGATTCTTAACACAAGGTTTCCGACAAATGTGAGGAAGTCTGTATTGACAGTCGTGGAGAGAGCTAGCTATGCCAATAGATCAGTGTTCCCTTAATGCAGGGGAGACACCCATTTGGGTGCAACATTATAAGCAAGGGTGACATTAGGGTTCCCTCTCATAGGGGTGCAGGGTCTTGCCCCAGTAGAGTACTTCCTGGTGCTTCTAAGGTGGAGACGTAAGAGCTGGGGTTGGGGGTTGGTGGGACCTCTCCTCTGTGACCTTCTTATGTCTTTACCCCACAGCCCACAGTGATACCGGGTCACATCCTTGGTCGTATCCTCTCTGTGCCTCCAGGTGATTTTCAATACCTTCCTCCTCCATGGTTTCCCTGCTCATCCCAGTCATAACCAAAGATTCCCTCTCGTGAGCTCATCCTGCTGTCTGTGTGATCCATCCAGCACTGAACATGTGCTACCTTATTTTGATGGGTATCATTTTTTCTTCGAAGTGTATGTTGCTGTTTCAAAGAACACTCAGGGAATTTCTACAGATGTGCAGATAAAGGCCCCTGGCTCTGCCCATCAGGAGCTCTCGGCCCAGTAGGCAACCAAACCTGTAATTGCAAGTGGAGCGCCAGGTGTGTGACCAAGGTGTGCACAGGGTGTGGTAGGAGCATGGCAGTGGGTGGGTGGCAGGACAGGGTAGCTCTCAGGCCTCCTCAGTGAAGGTGATGCTCAAACAATCCCAAAAGAAACCACAGATTCCCTGGAGCAGGGACCTTGTCTAATTCTCTTTATATCTCCTCCCACCAATAGTTGTGATGAACACATTCTCTTGCCCTGTAATTTAATTTTTAAGTAGCATTTAAAAATATTATAAAATAATACATATTATAGAAAATTCAGAAAAATAGCTAAGCCCCCAAAAGAGTATAAAAATTACTCATAATCCTACTACCCACACTTAACTATTATGAACATTTTGGTGCAGACAACTTCCAGTTTCTTTTCTCCATGCAACAAAAATGGGTTGTACTCTATTTAATTATTTTTCATTTGCTTTTTCTTTTCATGTAACAATATGGCACAGCTGTTTTACAGATGTCCTTATATAGTCATCCTCAATCATTTTAACAGCTGCATAATATTCCACACGCCATAATTTGTTTGCTAGTCCCCTACTGTTGGACAAATAGGTTATTTCTGATGTTTCACTATTATAAGCAACACAGCGATGAATAGTGTTGGGGATAAATTGTTGCTCACATTCATTATAATTTCCTTAGTAATTATCCAACACATAACATGTCCTGTCTTATTTTGATAGGTATCACTTTTTATATAAATTTAGTATAAATTTCTAGAAGGATATTGTTAGGCCAAAGGCTATACACATTTTAAAGGCATTTGATGTTTGATACATACAGCCAAATCACCCTGCAAAAGGGGTTTTTACAATTTACACTCCCACCAGCACTATGTGAAAGGACACTAGATGTTATTTTCTGTATTTTTTTTTTAAATAAAACAAAACTCAAATATTGCCAATTTAACAGCCACAGCCAGTGTGGGGTAGGGAAAGGTAGCAATGATTTCTTGTTTTTGTTTGTGTTTCTAACTGCCAGTGTAGATTTTCATTTTTCATATGCTTATGTTGTATTTCTTTTTAAAGAATTTCATATTCATGTCCTTTGCCCAATTTTCCATTTATTATTTTTCTACTGATTAAAAATAATAATAGCTAAAATTTATTGAGTGCCTACTGTGTATGCCAGGCACTGCCCTAAGCACTACATAAACTATTTTATTTCCTTTTCTCTTTCTAGAAATCTCATGAGGTATGCACAATTATTATCTTCCTGATTTGTTAGTACCTTATATGTTAAGGACAGTAACTCTTTGTCACATATATCACGTTTTTTTCAATGTGTTGATTGCTTTTTAATTTTATCTTTGGAGGTTTTCATTATAGAAGTTTGAAGATTTGATGAGGTCAGATTGGCCAATTATTTCCCTTCTGCCTTCGCGTATACATGTGAAGAGGTCTTTTCCTATATTGAGATCAGTGAAATATTAATGTCTATTTTCTCTTGATTCTCTTATGGTTTAGTTTTTAACATTAAAATTTATTTTTATTATGGTATAAGAAAGAGCTTCAACATTTATTTATTTATTTTTTCCCAAGTGGATAGCCAATCATCCCTAAACCATTTATGGAATAATCAGTCCTTTTCTGTTTTGAAATGTCTCCTTTATCGTACTCTGAGTATATATTTTAATCTGTTTCAGATCTTTCTATTCTGTTTCAGTGATATGTCTGTGTATTCTGTCACTAGTGTGATACTTTTAAACTATTGTAGTTTTATAACATCTATTAATATCTAGAAAGACAGGTTCCCCATCCTGCCCTTCTTAGTCTCATTTAGAAAATTTTCTTGAATATTTTTTATGGGTTTCCCCCTTCCAGGGTATACTTCAGAATCACCTTAATTTTCAATAAAAATCACTTTGTCAACTTACAATAAAAATCCCTTTGTTTATGGACAAGGAGCACATGTGAAAATTTGGGGAATATCGACTTATGAACTTATGTATCTCTCCACATATTCAAGTTTTTCATATTCTCCATGAAAGGTTTTTTTCATCAAAATTCTTCACATTTATTGGGTAATATTTTTACCAATATTTTATATCATCTATTAGTATAAAATATAAATGAATTTACCATATTTTCTGAACCAAAGGTAAGATTTTTTTTGTACTTCTAAGTGTCAAAAGACATTTTAAGAGGTGTAGTTTGTGTGCTGAAGTGTGGGAATTTCTGAGCCTTTCTATGGTTAAGAGAACAAGGAAGGAATGTTTAAAATTGGAATAGTATTGAACAAATCCCAAAGGTATCATCGCCAAGCCTAAAGTGTCCAGGGCAGTGTCTTGCACCATGCTGGACACTCAATATTTACGGATGGCTTCACGCTGTTGTATTGTCAGACACTTGGAGCAGAAGGTTGGCAAATCCAAAATAGGGAGTAAAAGCAGTGACTCACGTTGGTAGGAATACCTGGCTCTTTAACCTACAGATTCACCCCATCCCTTGGTAATTCTCAAATGGGGTGTGTGTGTGTGTGTGTGTGTGTGTGTGTGTGTGTGTGTGTGTGTAATTCATTTCCCCATTAAGTTTTGAGTTTCTTGAGGGCAAGAATTTAATCCTATCCCTCTGGAGCCCCCCACAATGCCCAGCAGAGAGTTGCAGTCAGAGGGCGTACTCGATCAATCATAGCTGAGTTGAGTGGGATTGTCTCTCGCTATTATGACTGTCAACAGTATGGTCAGTAGTATGGCTTCCTCTAGGCAGGCCTCTGTGCTGGATCTGGGGAGAAGATATGCCAGGCACAAAAGCCCTATTCTTTGCCTACATGCTGCCTAAGAAGAAATACTCGCCACATCCAAGGAACAGCTATGTAGGGAATGTCAGCATTCCAGGTGGCTGGAGCCAAAAGGGGCCTAGGTGACCATGCTGGCCAGCTCTGCTTTCTACCTGGGAGGACACAGGCCGGGGATATGAATAAGTTGACTCAGTCAGTGAACTCCAGGGCAGAAGCATTCAGTGTCATTTAGAAGGTGATGTGGCAGGCTTTAAGTGAGTCTGAAATTTGAGAAGAACTGTGGAGACAGAAGAAGGGAAAGGATATTTTGGGAAGGGGATGTCGAGAGAAGAGGTCTGGAGGTAGAGGTGAGTTGGTGGTAGTGAGCAGAAGTGGGCGGTCAGTCGAGGGTGTGTGTTTGTTGGAAGAGGCATTGGCAGAACACTATGGGGTCCACATGATCAGAAGGAACGGGGTGTAGAGGGGAGAGTCTTGCTATTGTCCAATCAGAGGGACGATGATGCAGTGCATGGTGACAGCCAGGCCAGGAGACGAAAGTATGAAAGGTGAGGGGGTCACATACCCTGGCCGGGATGGTGGCGGGAACGGCTGATGCCAGCAAGCATGGAGGGCTCCGAGCACAGGGCTGGATGTGCACCCCTGTGGGAAGGAGGCCAGCAGAGTCTTCCCGAGGGGCTGGGAAATCAGGGCAGGTGCCCTGGGACAGCTAGGCAACAAGGCAGCGTGGAAGCGGGTGCTAAATTGTGCGGCACAGGCTGAGTGCTAAGGGGGGCCAGAGAAAGGGAGCAGGCCCGGAGTCATAAGGATGGTGTCCTGCTTGAGGGGGATTTTGAGCAGAACTTTGCAAAAATAGCAGCATTCATACGTGAAAACACGTATTCATCGTGTTTTTTATATTCTCAAGAGCCTGCCCCTCCCAGGGCTAGCTAATTCCCAGAGATAGTAAACAACTTCCCTACAAACCAACCAATCTAGAACCCATCCCGCTCCCCTACCACCTCCTTTATCAAATTCTCACACACCAAACCAATACTCCCCCTGCCCTAAAGCACCCCAGGGCCAGGTCCCAGATGACTAGAAACCATCCCTATAGCCCAGAGCCCTGCCAACATTATGCAAACCAGCCAATCCTAAGCGTATGCAAATTTGCTCACCACACTAAAGACAATAAAGGATCCGGGGCATGCTCCCCTCTGCTTCCTTCTTCCTGCATGGCATGGCCCTGCATGCCGCCTTCTCTTGGGAACTGTGAGTAATAGAGCTTCTTTCAATGGCATGGATCTCTCCGTGTCATTACTCAGTCCTGTCTAGACATAAGCCTGGGTACAATTAAAATTCTAGGATGGGGAAGAGCCTCCTGTTTTGCAGGTCCCTGGCATACAGGAAAGCCTGTGGACTTTGCAGGGAGACACAGCTAGGGCGAGAGTCCCTCCTTTCCTCTGACTCTCCCCTCCCACCTGCCGTCCTCCCCTCCACCTCTCTCACCTTCCTTCAGTGCCCAGCTGAACTCTGGCTGTTTGCCACTGAGAGGCCCAGCCGAAATTCCAATATTGTTTCCTGTTGCTTCCAGCTTGGGGCTTAAACCAGACCATGGCCTCTTGCCCCAGTGAGTAGCCCTTTCAGCTTTACCCTCAGTGGTGCTATGATGCTCTCCCTGCTAGTAAGTGCCTAAATTTTAGGCATCTCTAAAGCCAATGGGGAAGATAATTTGGGAGCAGGGAAGGGTGGATTGGGAGAACTTTTCCAGAACCTCTAAAATTGCAGTCCTTGGCAGGGGCCAGGTGAAGCTCACAAAATGCCAAATTTTGATTTTAGAAGAGAGTGGAGGTGAGAGCTGAGTAGCCATGGTAAACTTTCCCTTTCTTCATTATAGTCTGACCCAAAAGATGCTCCTATGCCTCGGAGATCCTGGAGACTTGGCGCATCACCCAGGGATTGCCCTGGGCAGTCCCCAGGCTGGATGGTGGCCTCTCTCATTCAGCAAGGTTGGGGCAGGAAACAGAAAGAGCAGTAGGACGAAACGTTGGGACACCTCAATTCTGGCTCACACTCTGCACTGACATGCTTGTGTGACCTTGGGTCTCGGTTTCTTCATGTGTAAAATGGAGGGGTAGGACCAGATGAATCTGAGGGCCATTCCAGCTCTAAGATCTAGAAATCTATGATGCAGGGATCAGCCCCTCAACTGTGCTGTCACCCCTCTGCCAGCCTCAGGCATGTGTTGTGACTTTTCACTCTTCACGGCAAAGGAAAATAGAAGCCTCCCCCTCCAGGTGCCCTCTGGGGTATAGTCTCTGGGCAGGCTGGCTCCATTTCGTCGCCCTGGCAAACCACACCTCAGGCTGCAGGGCGGACATGACAGGGCCTCATGGGACCGTCCCTCAGAGCCCCCGGGATGAGAGTTCAGGTTATTCCCTGGAGTTGGAGCCAGCCTGGGGCAGGTGCCGTGATAACCAGCGTTGAGTGGCCTGCCCAGGGAGAGGCTGAGAGGGCAGCAGATGTACTTCCTGAGCCAATATGCACAACTCCTGGGGCTTGTGGGAGAATGCCAATTTCTTTTCTTAATTACCTTTCATAAACTAGGAACAGTCCTGAATTTGGCTGCCTTTGCCGCTAGACACAAATATAGGCCCCTTTCCTTGGACACTCTCCTCCCTGCCTACCCCAAGCCTACCCACCTTCAAGGCCTCACCCAACTCTGCCTCTCCCACACCGCTCCTGCCCATTCAACCTCCCTGAGGGCAGGCTCTTGGCCCTAACCTTCCTCTGTGCCTCCCCCAGGACCTAGCATAGCACAGAACTCACATACCGGTGGAAATCTGTTGACCAATGAGATCACACTGGGGAAAGATGAAGCATGTTGCCTTGCAACGACCTTGAAGCAGCCACAGCTGTGACTGAGAAGAGAGTCCTCACCTCACTGCAAAAAGGGGGCCAGTTACAGGGGAGAGGGTAGCAAGACACTCCATATCGACATGCATGATCTCGTTGGTGTCTCGCATCAGCCCTGGGAGGTACATGGTGTTCTGTCTTTACAGATCGGGGCTCACAGAGGCAGGTCACTGTTCAGAGTCATGGAGCAGCGACATGGATGCAAGTCTACCTGGCCTCAGTGTCCCCGCACCCACCACTGCACCACACTGCCTCCGGGAGCAAAGTGGGCCCTGCTTCCCAGCTGCCAGGTCCTCAGGGAGGTACCTCTTCTCGAGGTACAGCAGACAGGAGGACACATTCAGGGACTGCAAACAGCAGTGGGAGAAAGAGTTAAGGATAGCAGCAGGGCTTTTGGCCTCTGCTACCTTGAGGCCAGTTCCCCAGGAGATGGAGGTTTCTTTGGGGGAAATGCATATTTCTTAGGGAAAAGGCAGAACCTGAGCTCATCCCCTGGGGAATGGTTTTGCAAAAGGATGTGTAGATGGGCATCCACACACATGCAATGCAAGCATACATGCACACACACACGTACACATGCATCCACACCCAGAGCCACGGCAACGCGGCTCCCAGCCACGGCGGCCCTCCCCCCACCAAACCCCGCTCTCCCTCCTACCCTATATGTGCAATCTTGTGAAAACTCCACCACTCTTAAGGTTAATAAGGCTCATTTGCTTAAGATAGCACCTGTTTCTATGGTGACTCCTGCCACCCAGAATCTGTTCATCAACTGAGACAAGAAAACAGTGACTTCCACCCTCTTTGAAAGGAAAAAGCCAATTCTTAGCCAAGGGCTTAACAGGCCAGGGGCTCAGAGAGCTCTGGGCATCTGTCCTTCCACCCTAAGTCCCTTCCCACTGCCCCTCCCTCCACTGCCAGGCAGAGTCTCCAGATTCTTCCTGAGTGTGCTGGACTGTGGTTTCCTCCTCCTCCTCTCTCTGGGAAGCAACAGAGCCCACTGTGGGAGGACGGTGTTGCTCTCTCCTGACTAGGGGCCACCGGCTATGTGGTCCCCAGACTCTGATCTCCCCACACCGGCTCCACTGTGGTCTTTCTGGGTGGAGGCTGGCAAGAGAGCCCCAGGAAGCCCCTGGGCCTTCCTCCCCATCCCTGCTGCCCCCATGCTAAGCCTGTCTCTCACCCTGGCATGCCCGGATTCCTGCAGCTGCCCCCAACATGCCTCCTGCCGTGGGGGCTTGTCCTCCTCCAGTTCCCGCAGAAGGGTGCTGGCTGACTCTCCTGAAAGGAGAGCTGTGTAGGCCTCGCCCCCCTCAATGGCCCACTCTGGTGTTCTGTGGTCTGTAGCTGAGGTTTGCAAAGCCCACCTGACACCAGTCCCAGCCGACAGTTACAAATCCCTAGGGAAGTGGGTTCCCAGGCGGGTGTTACTAATAATAAAGCTCTAGTGAGTGATTTACCTTTTAAAATAAATGAGAGTGACTTCCACCGTCTCCCTCTAATAATGCCACTCTCGCTGGTGTTCCAAAATGCTTTGTTGACTGGGAGAGCAAGTGCCCAGGGAATTAGGCGGAACTTGGAGCTTGTTTTACGTGTTCGGAGGCCCAGGGGAGTGTGTTGTGCATATGAACACCATTTTGGCAGAAGGAAAGGTTGGGGGCTGCTCAGTGGAGGATCGAGTATGGAATCATAACCGTCAGAGCTTGGCATTCTCACCAAAATCTGCCTACCTGGCTCAGTTTGCAGGTGGGATAATAGAGACTCACAGAGGGGCAGAGACAGGAGCAGCATCACCCGGCTGACGACTGGCCTTCTGAATCCTGGCCCCAAACTCTTTCCCAACTATCCCCCAGTCCCCTGCTAAACAGAGCCGACCCGAGGCCCTGCACTGCCTGGCCTCCCTGCCTCTCCTCTGCTCTGAGTCGGCTGGTGTCAGGCTCGTTTATAAAGTCCTGGAAGAGGACCAATCTAGTCCAACCTCTTGCCCCACCCCTGGCAGACAGCTCCTCCTCGAACATCTCCAGAGACAACTCACTCACCCTCCCGAGAGGCAGCAGCCCCTTGGCCTTGAATACCACGTACACATCCCAAAGCCAGGCCTCCTGTCTTGGCCTCTCCTGGGAGTTCAGGACTCATTCAATCTCTTACTTGAAATCTCCACCCAGAGGCTTAAAAGGAGTCTTAGAATGAACATGTCTAAGGCCCAGCTTTAGACGATGCCCTGTCTCCTAACCTGCCTGCCCTCTAGCGTCCCATCTCAGGAAAGGGCTCAGGCCCCACCTAGGGGCCATCCTCCAGCCATGCTTCACCCTCCATGTCAAATCTACTGGCACTTCCTGTTGGCTCCCAACTTTGCCACACAGGTCTTGAGGCTGTCCTTTGCATGGACAAGTCATGTTATCTGTCCCCAAGGAGCAAAGTGACCTCTTACGGCCACCTGCTGCCCCAACCCCCACAGCAGTCAGAGTGATTTTTTTAAAAACACCCTTTTTAAAAATACCCTTTGCCTAAAGTCCTCCTGTAGTCTGGGTGCCAAACTCCTTGCTCAAGCCTGGATCAAGGCCCTACATCGGCGGTTCTCAAACCCAGGTACACATTTTTAAATTTTTTTTTTACTGTGGTAAGGACACGTAATATGAGATCTACCCTCTTCACCAGTTTTTAAGTGTACAGGACAGTGTTGCTAATGATAGGCACGATGCTGCACAACAGGTCTCCAGAACTCCATCATCTTCTAGAACTGAAACTTCATACCCCTCGAACGGCAACTCCCTCTTCCACACCCTCCACCCAGATGCACACTCACGTCCTCTGAGCAGCCTTAACGACGAGGAAGCCTGGGCTCCACCCCCAGAGGTTCCGATTTAACTGGTCTGCTGTGTGGTTCTCGGTGATTCTAACAGGCCAGGATTAGACCCTGCCTTCCTCCTGGCCTCCCTGGGCGCCCTCACGACTTCATCTCCCAAACGCTTCTCCTTGGTGACTCTGCTCCAGCCAGATCGGCCCCTTTCTGTTTCTGGAACTCACCCAGCTCATTCCTGCCACTCCCTCTGCCCAGATGCCCTCTCCTTACTGGTCCCTCGTGAATCTGTACTCTGTTCACAGGTGGCCTCCTCCGGGGAGCCTTCCCCCCTCCCCCACCTTCTCCCCTCCATGGTTCTCAGAACTTAACTCCACCCAGCACTCTCTGCTCTGCTGGAGTCATTGATTTTCTCCTCTGCTGCTCTCACCAGACTGTCAGTGATCCTTAACAGAAGGGATTTGATCTAAGACCTTCTGATCTGCAGTGCCTGAATGAAACCTGTTACCTAAGATGTGCTGAGCACATGCTGAGTGAATGAATGAATGAATGAATGAATGAAGTGGTCTGACTGACGCACAGAAGGAGAGTTATAACTCCTCAGTAATCTAAAGCCTCTACTTCTACTGCTGTGACCTAAGATTATATTAACTGTCTTAACTCCTGCATTATGGTTTGACACTCTGTTACTAGCTTAAAATTTAGATTAAAATTAGCTTATAAACTAACTAAAACTCCTCTTGATCTCTTCCCCTCGTGAACCTCTGGCATGCCAGATCTTCCCCATTCTGTATGTGTGCAATTGATTTGGAACCTAAATATAGAACTTTAGATTAATCCCTATTAAATTTAATTTTTTTTCAGTGCAAGCACATCTTCTGATTTGCCGAAATTAACTGTTTTGTGTTACCCATCGTGTTAACTATTCCTTGAAACTTAGTGTGACCTGCAAATTTGGTGAGCGCGCTATCGATAAGAATACTGAACGAGGTGAGGCTCATGCCAGAAGCCCAGGGCCTGTCACCAGGGACAAACTTTAGGATGGATCCTAATTCATTTGTCAACACTCTTCAGGAATGATTTGTTAACAAGCCACAAACTCACCTAACACAACAATCATTAAAGTCACATCTCTCCCCCTTGCCCACAAGGCTACTATGATTAACTTGGTCTAATGCTTGTGTCAAGTTGTGCTGTGCCTACTGACAGCTTTTTCCTGGTCCAAAGGATCAGTGCATTTGCCATCGAAGACACCTGAGGGGTCACGTGTAACTTGTTTTTGGTGAACCTATGCTGACTCCTAATGTTCACTGGTTTTTTTCTGTGTTGTTTCAGACCGTCTACTTATTAAACTATTTTTGAATTTTGATAAGGATTGATATTACACTCACCAGCCTAAATTCAGGAATCCACATTTTCCTTTCCTATTTCTGGAAATGATTTCGTGATTGCAAATCTAAGCTCTTTCTGGACCTGGAAGGTGTAAGTCATCTAGAGATCTTAACTCGTTTAAAGCAACCATGTGTTTGCAAACTGCAGAAGGGCTTTGAGGAACAGGGGAGAGAGCAAGTCCACAGAGGTCTGACAGCAGAGAAGGTCTGAGACCCCATAAGCAGATCAGCAGGAGACCACAGGGTCTGGGGGAGGAGGCAGGGGCCAGAGCCTCAAAGGCCTTGAACCACACTCTGGGGAGATGAGACTCTGTCTTGAGATACTGGGGAGTCATTGCAGGGCTACAAATAGGAAAGTAACATGATCTTGTCTAGATTTTAGAAAAATCATCCCATGAAGGAAAGGTTGATTCTTTTGTAGGGAGTGAGGTTATAGGAAGGGAACCAGTTTAGTAGATTTTTGCAATAACAATCTAGAGACAAGTGATACGGGCCTCAATTGACTCAGCCATCTTGGCTTTTAACTGTATGTTCATGATGCTTTTGTCTACCCCATTCAAATGTTGAGCTTTTAGTTATGCTGTTCCCTTCCTGAAATGCAATCTGATATCCTCTGACTTTTCCAGGCCTGCTCATAATTCAAGGCCAAGGTCAACTCCTCTTTCCACTGTGAAGTCATCACACAGGGACACCACCCCCACCTTCCATCCTCCATCTACCCAACCTCCATTCATCCATCCCTTCCTTCATTCTTTTATTCACTCTTTCCTTTAGGCCTTTATTCATACATTCATTCAACATTTACTGAGGGCCTTCTATGTTCTGGGCACTGTGCTAGGTGCTCGGGATATAATAAGAGTAAGATAGATTTCTGCTCTCCAGGAACTCATGGTCTGAGAGAGAAAAGAGATGCATAAATAATAATGAGGTCACTAATTGAGGTTTGTCTGAGTGTGGCAGGAGCACAGGCAGGACTGACTAACTCAGTCTGGGGGCATCAGAGCAAGCCTTGTGGCGGAGGCGACATCTGAGCTGAGCCTTGAAGGAGGAGGGGTTGCCTGGGTGCTCTCAACTCCCCCAGCTCTCTGAGTCCAAAGGGCCCACTTAGAGTTGACTCTAAACCACTGAGTACTGCGCTCTGATTATTTCCTGTACGTTGGCATTGTCTTTCCAACTGGGCAGCAGAAAACCCACATTTTAAATTCCTAACATATATTCATCAACTATTTACTTATTTTTATTTCATTCTATCAAATAGCCACAGTGCTAGCGCAGTGCAGGTCAAACAGCCAGTCCTGACACCTCCCTGTTAAGTCTGACGCCTGCTCTGGCTTTTCTCCCTCGAGGTCTTTTAAGTGCTAACCACATGGGCAGCTCATTCTCCTGGCCGGGCCCTGTCCTACCTCTCGAGGGTGACATATGTTCTGTATCTAAGCTTCCTATGGAGGATTTAGAGTGACAGACGAGGAAGGAGTAGAGAACCAGTATATACATAGCAACTCTAAGTGCCAGGCGCTACGTGCTGGGCATTTTACAAATTGTCCCTCATTGAATCCTCAGCAATCCTGTGAGGTCAACGTTAGTCTCCTTGTACAGGGGAGGAGACAAACTCAGGGAGGTAAACGCTGTGCTCACAGCGAGCAGGACACTCGACCTCCTGTGTCCACACTGCACTCAAAGGCCCAGGTCTAGGGCTGTGCCATGGTTGAGGTGGGCATGGCTAAAGGTAGAGGGGCCACCAGCCTCAAACCATTCCACTTACACCAGCACCACTGCCTCTCAGCACCCACACCTGGCCCTAATATAAGCTGTCACACGGGCTGGGCCTAGGTAGCGGGTATGGAACCTGCCTAGACTCTAGAGGGGCAATATGGCTGCAGGAGTATGCGTGTAGGTTTTGGGCTCAGATCTCAGGCAGCCACTGGGTAGCTGCGACATCTCGGGCAAGTTGGTTACCCACTCTGGGCCTCAGTTTTCCTCTCTACATTGCCTCCCTCTTGGGCTTTTGTGAGGACTATGTGAAGAAAGCACAGGGCTTGGCTTATCAAGTTTGCACAGGTTTTTTCTTATTTTTCTTCTTCCTCTTCCCTCCCTCCTTTTTATTCTTTCTTTTTTAATTGTTCCCGTTGTTGTTAATACGTTATATGGCTATAACTGTAAGAAGAGTGTCTCTCTGGCCAGGAGAGGAAATATGGCAGGTGGAGACATTATTTGGAGGTGCCAAGGGACACATCTTACAGGCCATCTGCACCAGTCTCTGCCCAGTGAGGAAATTCCCCGGGGCAACCCGTGAATAATTACTTTCAGGGATACGGAATGTGCTCCTCTGTGGGGTATATGCTCAGTTCCTAGGTGGTTCAGATTCTTAGAAAGTTCTTCTTCATGTGGGGCCAAAATTTGTTTCCTTGTAAAACTTCACCCATTGGTTCTGATTCTGCTAGTAGAGTAGAGCAGGACCTGTCCACCCTCCAATGAGATTTCCTCGACTGTAAAGGCAGCTCATTCCATGCTTCTGGGTTGTTCCAGGAGGCTAACCTTCCCTGCTTCTGGTTGTCACTGGCCTGACACGGTTTCTACGGAATCTGACCATGCTGGTCGCTTTCCTCACGCTGGTCACTATCCCCCTTAAACTAACATGGTCAGAAGACATTATTCCGGGTGTAGTGTAAACAATGCAAATGGTCAGAACTTTCTGAGATCAAGAAAGGATCACTGTGCTCAAAGATGCTGCCAGCCACAACCCTGCCCCCACCACCTCCTCCTAAGAGCATCTGCTCAGGGGTGGGCGACCAAGGCTCAGTGGACAGTGACATGTCCAGGTTCTTCATGTCAGAGCAAGGGTGGATGTGGGCTGCTGGTCTCAGCCTTATTCATCTTACGGCTTTGTCCAGGACAGGGAGCCGGGCACCACCCTCTGCCCCCTCAGAGCCCAGTGCAGAGTTGGGTGAGCAGACTGTGCTGATCCTTTTGGGGTATCTTGTGTGTGTGTGTGTGTGTGTGTGTGAGACAGAGAGAGACAGAGAGAGAGAGAGAGAGAGAGAGAGAGAGAGAGTTTTCTGCCTGATCCAGGAATTCTCCTGGATGGCAGAATTGGTTTCCATAACGACTTTCTGATATAAACATATTTGATAAAAATAAGTTAACAGCGGAGCTGAGTCGGAGCACAGAATCTGAGCGCTGAGGGAGAGAGAGGGAGAGAGAGAGCGAGCGAGCGAGAGAGACCTCCTCGAAGAACAGCATTTTCTTTCTTTTTCGCTCCTCCTAGTCAGCCTTTCTATACATGCTTGCCATAAACCAACTAAAGAGCTTTGTTTACCAGATTCCTGTACATACTGGCTCCCTTCCTGCCTGGATACCTTGCATTCATATTTTCTCTCTCTCCTTCTCTCTCTCTCTCGCTGTCTCTCTTTCTCCTTAGTTACCTGAAGCACTACAGTATGTATGGGATAATATGATAAATTCATTTCCAATTCACTGCATTATCCCTTGAATATTTTAATGACTCATTGAATGGAGTAAAAAAAGCTATTTCAAATGAACAATTATGCTGCATTAGTCTAAGGGCTGATTATATTTAAACACTGCTCACATGGATAACAGGACACAGCGACCTCAGCATACGAGAGCTAATTTGGCTCTTATCTCCAAATAATTTCACATCGCAAATTACCATGAAAACCTAAAGGGCTTTAAAAACATTCATCAAAAGATAATATTCCACTTTGTAGCAACATTTTATTTAAATTATTTTGAATGGGAGCGAAGGCATCTCTGGGGTGGGACAATGACAGGAGAGTGGGGCTGAGCGATAAGGAGCTGGCGAGGGGTGCTGGCTTGTGTTAAAAATAGAGGTGGAAAGTGTTGGGGAGGAAAGGGCTACGGCCCTTCAACGTGGGGCGCACACTGTGGGCCTGCCCACACTTGCAGCCCATGCATGGCTGTGGTCTGGGATGACTCCAGGGGGCCTGCTCTGGTCCAGGGGGCCACAGGGCAATCCCCAGAGGCTGGATGATGGGACTGGCTGTCTCCCCCTCTCACCCCCGACTACCGCCTCCACCAAAGCAAGCCTGGGTCGTGCTAGGCCCTCCGGGGTGGGCCTGAATCCACCTGGACTCGGAAGGCAGAGGGGTGAGCTGTGTTGGGCACTGCCTGGAATTTTTACTTTGCAAAACATGAGTCCAATAGTCTAAGGGATGTCAAAGTGAGGGGTGATCAGGGAGAGAAGCACATTTATTGAGGTCCTATAAGTCTGTGTCAGCAGCCTTAATCTCACTGGACCCTGGGAAACACATTTCATTATCATGCCCATTTTAATGGCGAAGAAACTGAGCCTGGAACCTCCTCTCGTTCATCTGGCCCTAAAGTCCAGACTCCTTTCCCTTCACAGTGGCTTCGTACAAGTCTGGTTTATAACCAGGGCCACCTCTGCATTGTCCCCACCAGCAAATGCTCTTGACGGCCCATACCTCTGAACCTACATGCTCTAAGAGAGCATAAATCATGGGTTTCAGTTGTTTATTATATAAAATGGACCCTCACCGTACGGGTCACGGCATGCACAGGCAATGGCATGATATCGGTGGTAAAACGGAAAATACAGCTCTAAATAAATAAATAATTATTAATCCCATTTCCTTGGGTTGACCTCTTCATCTGAACTTGCGGTCCAGATAAAGATCGTTTATTCTGTTAATTGCTAGCTGGGTTCTGGGTATGCGGAAAATCACATTATGTAATTATTTCTATATGTATATTTAAATGGCAACAGGATCCGCTGCTCCATTGATTAGGAACAAGGATAGACTCGCACTCTCTATGGCGTCTCTCTCCAGGGAGGCTTCTCCTCTTTGCGTATGTAATTTCCTTTTTCCTTGTCTCAACCCCTAAGAGTGAGGATTTCTGTCGGTTTTACAGAGGAGAGCGTGTCGACTCAGGGAGGTCAGGCGACTTGCTCAATAATGGGCCCGTTCACTCCAATACAAGTGTCCTGGCACGTGCTAACCGCACGGCTAGAAAGCGCGGAGCTGTAACCCTGCCCTGCTTATTGGGTTTCCCGTTTGTCTTATTCACCTAACACACTTAGAGGTCCTTAAAAATATCTCTAATTATGGAAAAATTTAACCCTATAGAAAAGTAGACAGAATAATGACCCCTTAGAGGCCCTTTTAATTCAACCCAGAACTGGTTGCATTTACAGCTGCCAAAGGTTGAGGGCACTGAATGGAAGGGAAGCATGAACTTGCTGGCTGCCTTTTCTTTCTTAAAACAAAAAAGATATTCAGGGCAAATTTTAGAATCATTGACGGTTTCTAGGAAGATTTTCTTTTTTGGAAGCGAAAAGGTACTCTTGTCTCCTTAATTGTTCTTAGCGTTCTTTGTCACCAATCATGATATTCTTTGTGGAAAGTATTAATATACCATCTTCCTGTGTTCAATATTCCCATTAACAATAAAATGTCTAATGAAAATGTCTGCATGAAAAGCCCTGAGCACTAATTTCAGAGACAAATAAAAGATGAACCAATAAGTGTTTCTTCTGAAATGAATGATGCAAATTAATTGATATCTTAATAAGCCTTCAGCATAAAGATTATTAGTTAGATTGAATCGGAACTGAAAAATATCTTGAAGGAAAAGCTGAGGACATCGGTGGGGCAGAAAGATGTTATCTCTCAATGTTCTGCTAGAAATCTCTTTTTCTCGATGAGAAAGTTTCAAAGAGGGGACCAAGAAGGACAGCATGCTTTATGTATGAGTCCCTGCCTGCTCTAGTCTGGCCCGGTTTGGGGACTGAAGCCTAGTTCTGTTCCTGAGCTAATGGGAACCCACAGGTATAGGAAGTTCTACCCCTAGGAAGTCCCTGGGGCCCTCATAATACCACCACTGTGCTGCAGACTCCTTCCTTGGTCTCTCTAGAATAGAAGCCCCGTGCAGGCAGAACCTTCCTCTATTTCATTGGCATTTGTAACTCCAGTGTAGCCAGATACTCGACTTACAGTGATAATAATAACTTAATAGCAAGCAATTATATAGGGCTTGCTATGTGTTCTGGGTATCGTTCTGAGCACTTTACTTAAAATAACTCAGGTAAGCTTCATAATAGCCATGTGAGGTAGGGACTATTAGTAGCTCCACTTTACAAGTGAGTATATTGAGACACAGCGAGGTTGAGCAACTAGCCCAAGATCACACAGCTATTAATGGTGAATTAGGGATTTGAACCACAGCAGTCTGGCTACACAGACCTTGCTCTTTTTTTTTTTTTTTTTTAATAGTGTCTTGCTATATCACCCTGGCTGGTCTCAAACTCCTGGGCTCAAGCGATTCTCCTGCCTCAGCCTCTCAAGTAGCTGGGACTACAGGTGTGCACTACAATGCCTGGTTAATTTTTGTATTTTTTAGTAGAGACAGGGTCTTGCTCTTGCTCAGGCTGGTCTCCAACTCCTGAGCTCAAGCAATCCTTCTGCCTCAGCCTCCCAGAGTGCTAGGATTACAGGTGTGAGCCACCGTGCCTGGCTAACTCCTACTTTATATTTAAGTTGTCTACAGGTCTAGAGCTTTATCCTACTTTATGCCAGACACTGCCAGCCTCTCTTTGGGGAAGGGGATGGAGAGGCTACAGATGTTTCCTGTATTCCTAAGAACTGGTTGCTGTCCTGTTTCAACCTGGACAGCCTGTCAAAAAATTATCCCCCGTGAGAGGTTCTGCTGGCCATGGCCTGGTCCACCATCCAGTCAGACCTGCAGCCCTGATGGCAAGGGCAGCCTAGGTTCCACCAAGTTTGCTTCTGTGGTCATGTGAATCACGGGGCCAATGGCGCGCTACATCTGCAGTGACTTTATGGGATGCTTTGTTGCTGAGCCGCTTGGATAATGATGGTATGTAGGCTGTAGTTTTATGAGGTTCAAAAACACTTACCAGGTGTGTTTTATTTGGCAAGACAGTGTTCCCTGAGGAGGGTTCCCTGGAAGCATCTACCTATAAACGGTTGTCAGAAATAGAGCCCTGGGAGTAAGCTGGGGGGTGGTGGGGGAACCACAGAGATGATGTTTCCCACCTTACAGAGGGGGCGTGGTGGCTCCTTGTCACAGTGGAGTGGATGGGAGAGATGGGAGAGATCGCAGGGCACGGCAGGAAGGGCGTGTGGTTCGGAGCTGGGGGAGTGGATTGAAGATTCACCTCTATACCCCGCCAGCCGAGAGGCTGCATCATTCAACCTCTCTCGGTTGCCTTCCTCGTCTATGAAATGGGGATAACGCCTAGTTCACAAAGCGACTGCCAGCTTCAAAAGTTTCCAAAGTGCTTTTCACTCAAAAATCGTTCCACAAAGGAGTGATGTGAACAATGACCAAGGCCTGCCAACACTGGACTCTGGGTCTTCCTTCAAGCTGCTGACTCCTGGGTGCTTGCTAAATGTGGACGGTTCTCTCGAGACCAACTGAAATGCAAGTTCAGCGGGCACGGTGGGGCCCAGGAATCTCCATTTTAACAAGCTCGCCTACTCATCTGAATGCCCTCTACTGTCCGAGACCCACTCAGTAACCGCAAACAGCAACACAAAGGAAGTGCCCTGGGTTTGATTCGAGCCCTCTCTTCCTTTGGTCGAGGTCCAGAATCTGAGATCTGAATGAATTGGGTTGACACGGTCTTGTGGCTGGCGGAATTTGGAGGCAGGTGGGCAGGGCCAGTGGCTGTAGCTGCCACTTCCTGCCGGACACTCAGATGAGGGGAAGGGGGTGAAAATGCGACTGAAGCCCAAGCCTCCTCCGGCCTGAGCGGGAAGGCCGAGGGCCGCACCCGGGCAGGTGGCCCTTGTAAGCTCCGTGGCTTAGCAGCCTTGCCTGACAGCTGCCACCTGCCACCTGCTCCGCTTCTAAGCTGGGCTGCTGAGGCCAAACCCATGTCTGCAGCACAGAGCTCATGTGAAAAGGTCCCTCCTAAGTGAGTATGGGGGTGAGGGGGTGGGGAGTGAGGGGCCTTCAGGCTTGGCAGAGAGAAGCCTCACGGTCCCAAGACCCCTCGACTCTGAAATCATCCCATCCATAACTGCTCTTGCACTCTGGCCTCTGAAACGTCCAGTAGAGCCCTGTCGCAGGGAGCCCTGGGTGTGTGGGGCGGACTGGGATTATGACCTTCAGAGCAACACTCCTCTCTTGAGCATTTCACCCCCTGTGACTTCTAGGGAGGGCCAAGCCCAGAAAATGGCAATGCCCTAGACTAGGGGGAGATGCTGTATCTTCCCCTGTTACACCCTCTGTTCCCCTCCCTTCCCCTTTGCATGTTTGTGGTGTTTCCAGAGCTCTTCGCCCGGCTGGGTGCTCAGTGGGGAGGCGCGTGCAGTAAGGAGACCAGCTCCGGCACTGCCCAAGAAGCTGCTGCTCGAGTCTCCCCTGGGGAAGGCCCTTCCAGGGCCATAGCCACTACAGAGGGCTAAGGAGGGCTGTGCACCTGAGCTTGCTGGGAAGGGCCCGGGTCATGCGGCCATGGGATTGTTGCCAGGGTAACTCCCCTTACCCCACTCATGGCTGTGAGAGTCCCTGCCCTGTGCAGGAGAGTCAATAGCCAGTTCAGACTGGCACCCCTTCCTCTGCCCATAGCTCTAAAGGAAAAACATAAACTCCTTATGTTTGTGGAATTCTGTTTTCAAAGTGCTCTCAATGTGTTATCTCATTGACTCATCACAACAACCACACAAAGTCAGTAGCACGGTTCCCATATTATGGATACAGACGAAGTCCCAGAGAGGTTCCTGGTGACCTGCCAGAGGTCATTGAGTTCATAACCAGCCAAGATCCAAACCAGACCCAAACTTAGCTTTTCTAGTTCTGGGTTCCCACCGTCTTGCAGGGTTGATGCCTTTCCATGGTCTTTGCAAAGGCCATCTGCGGGTTTTCTAGGCATAGATTTGTGAATATTTGGGGCTAGCATGGACTTCCCCAAAGTGCACTGCCAGGCGCTCATGAACAAAAGATTCAATAAGCAAGT
This sequence comes from Propithecus coquereli, assembly GCF_000956105.1. Taxonomy (NCBI): domain Eukaryota; kingdom Metazoa; phylum Chordata; class Mammalia; order Primates; family Indriidae; genus Propithecus; species Propithecus coquereli. Next base: position 4,906,144 of record NW_012154062.1, read on the forward strand.
GAGACTGGGAAATAAATGCATATTATATAGGGCATGTTAGGATAGTAAAAGCTCCAAAAAGCACTTCAGTGAGAAATTGGATCAACTCAGTTCAACCCAGAGTATCCAAAACTTGTCTGGCAATAGAGCATTCTCTTTTTCCCCGACATAACACCCACCAACAGTCCACCAAATTCGCTGAACCTACTCTGCAAAGGCTGAGCCAGGCTCCTTCGCAACTGTCTTTGTGACAACAAAGACACAAAGATGAGGGGCAGTCACTTGTTCCTGTACAAAGAAAAGGAAATCGCCACAACTCTTCCCTGCCCCTGGCCCCATCAGGATGGGACCACACAGATTCACTTCAGTGCCCCCAAATCCAGCAACATGCTACAGTCAATCGTTAAACTTTCAGAAACTGTGTGAGTCAGTTATTACATCACTGGGAGCATCAAATAGACCACGGTGGGAGAATTTATTTCTATCATAAAAATCAGCAAACATTAGAAATCAGGTCTTTCCCTCCTGTTCCCTTGTCTGGAGAGCTGGTTTGCCAGGGTAGCTCTAGCCCTGGGACATTTTTTGAAATTGTTAGGAAACTTGGGAGCGCTGTGACATCTTAGTGCTGAGGGCAATGTGCCACAGAAGTCCTCGCTAATCCTAGTGTTTGTCTCCAACCCTCCTGAATGAGAGCCGAGAACTGCATGGAATGATAACCTTCCAGCCATCCCATAAGAGTAAGAAAGTGCCTCGTGGCCTGCTTACCTTGATATCTGTTACCAGCCAATGTCTCCAGTATTTCATTCTGGGTTCCGACCTGCTAGGGGCATCTGGGTCCACCATGACCAGGATATAGCTTGCGCCCTGTAACACACATCAAACAGTAATGTAGCATCCTGGCTAGAAGTTTGGTAGGGCAATGGCAAGGGGACAGACTCTCCTTTTACCACCATCCCAACCAAGAAAGTCTGACCAGCCACTGGGGCTCCTACCCAGTTTTTTGTTTTCATTCCTCTTGTGTCACACGTTCATTCAGAGAAATGAAGTCTGTGAAGTAGACAGCAGGATTTTTGGCTTTCCCTTTGTGAGGAAGAATAAATCCAACAGGCATATTTACTAAGCACCTGGGAGTCCCTGGCACCATGCTAGGTGATGTGGAGGAGATAAAGAAACCTGAAACAGGGCTTCTGCCCTCACGAAGCTTCCAGTGTAGTTGGACTGGCTTATCTGTTAATTCAGCAAACATGTGAGAACTCAATCTGTGTCAGGAACGATATCAACTGCAAGGAACACTAGGATTCATTCATGCCTTCAACAAGCCGTTTACTGAACACCTACTATTGCCAGCAGCTGTTCTAGGTGCTAGGAAGCCAACAGAGCACAAGACAGTGAGAACCGTAGTTTCAGGAAGCTTTTACTCTAGGTAAGAGACACAGATGATAAAAATAAATAAATAAGCAAGGAAACGTCAAGTTATGATTAGTGCTATGACAAAAATAAAACGGGTTGGGATGAGAAGTGGTAAGCATCCCAGGAAGAGGAAGCAGCTGCTACAACGGCCTTCAGATGGGCAAGAGGTAGGCTTTGAGGAACAGAAAGAGCACCACTGTGGCCAGGGACACGCAAGGGGGCGAGTGGAAGGGGCGGGTGGGAGAGGTGGCCAGGGCCAGGCCACAGAAGGCTTCCTAGGCCTGGGTGAGGAGTAGGAATTGATTCAAAGTGCAACACGAAACCACTGCAGGATTTTAAGCAGGTCAGTGATATGCTCTGATTTACCTTTTTAGGAGATTGTTTGGGCTGCTGGGTAGAAAATGAATGCTTGGCAGAAGGCCAGAGAGGAAGCCAGGAGGCCAGTTAAGAGACCCTTGCAAGTAGTACAGTGAGGGACGGTGGTATCTTGGACCAGGATGGTAGCAATGGAGACAGAAACAAATAGATGGATTAGGGAAGTATTTTTAGATAGAATCAGTGGAGTTTGCTGATGGATTGGATAGTAGGGCGGTGAGAAGGGGATGGAGAAAGAGAAATTGAGATGACTCCTGGGTTTTTGGCTTGAGCACCTGGGCCAGTTCATGGGACAGAGAAGACTTGCAGAGGAGGATGTTGGAAGGGGCACATTGAGAGTTCTAGAGAGTTTTAGACACATTGAGTTTGAAATGCCTCTCAGGAGATAATTTAGTATGCATGTCAGAGTCTGCAGTTTGAGGGAGAGATCAGGACTGGATGTACAGATTTGGGAGTCACTGACATATAGATGATCTTTAAATCTGTAAAGCAGACACAAAGAAGAAAAGAAGTCTCATGACTGAACTCTAGAACATGGTAACATGGAGAAGAGGGGAGTCTGGGAAAGGGCATGTGGAGGCCAAAAGGTGAGGGGAACACCTGCAGAGCAGGTGGCATGAAAGCCAAGCCAGAAAGTGTCTCAAGGAGGAGAAAGTGGCCAGCTGTGTTGAATGCTGCTGAAAGGCAGGGCCAGATGAGGACACAGATGTGGCAACTTGGAGATCACCCTTATCTGGACAAGGCCTGTTTCAGTGGAGTAGAAAGGACTGAGGTTTGATGGGAGTAAGTCGAGCTGAGATAGGAGGCGAGCAGTTGGAGATGGCTACAAAAGGTGATAATAAGAAGGGAAGTTTTGGTGTGGACAGCTGAGGCAGAGTGGCCATTACTAGAGAGAAGGAAAAGCCAAGAGATCTTTTTAAGAGACGGACGATAGTCAGGCATCTCTGCACATCAATGGAAATGATCTAGGAGAAAGGGAGGGACGTGGCAGAGAAGAGAAAGAGAGTCATTGCAAGAGCCAGCTCTGGAAGGCGGGAGGGGACAGGACCCAGAGCGGAAGTGAGGGCTGGGTCTTGGGTAGGAGCAGAGGATATGGGTTCAGATGCAAGAGTATTGGAAGATGTGCTGTTGAGAAAGGAGGAAGGCGACTTCTGACTGCTTCTATTTTCCAATGAAGCAGAGGCAAGGTCATGGAGGAAGAGGGATTATAGGAAGTTTGGGAACTGAGAAGAAGGTGTGAAACAGTCATGCAAGAAAGTGAGAACATGAGTGTGCTATAGGTATAGGGTAAGGTTACTAGGCGATATTACGTTCCTTGTGTGCTATTTAGCTGTTCAAGGGCAGATGTGCAATAAGTGGTGGGTGTGATTAACTTGGGTGGGGGTTAGACCGGTGAGCGTGAGGGAAGAGGGGGGAGTGAGAGAGAAAGAAGAGGAATAAAGTCCTGGCCTCCTCTCAACAGGGAGAGATGGGAACACTCAATGGCTATAGGATGTTCTAAGTGCTTGAATAGAGGAGCATCTACCCAGTACTGAGGGAACAGGCAGGAGGGAGTCTAAATCTCTCTGTCTCAGGAAGGCTTCAGAGTTATCTTTTGAGCTTGATCTCCAAGGCTGAGCAGGTAAAGGACCAGGAAAAGGCCACTCTGGGCAACAGGAATGGCTTGTGCAAAGGCATGGGGGTGTTTGGGGAATGGCTGGGCCATGGGGCATCTGGGAAGGGGTGGTAGGTGGCAAAGCTGAAAAGGTTTTCGGGACCAGATAACAGAAAGCCTTGCATGTCATAAGTGTTTAGAATTTGTTTTGCAACAGGACCCACTAAAATGGTTTGAACAGAAAACTGACATCATCACCTGTGTGCTTTGGGAAGGCATGTGGTGAGGATGGAGTAAAAGATGAAAATCAGAGAGAAAAAAAGACAACCCCAAACCCTGATAACGTGATACTCTGAAGAATCACCAGGCCTTCAATTCCAAGAGCAGTTACAGAGCTGGAGAGAAAGGAGAGAACCCACAGCCCGAGGTGACTGCCCAGGGCAGGTGTGGGAGAGGAAGATGCCCAGGCTGACTCTGATCTGAGATTCCATCTTGGGCAGCTCGGAGGCTGACGGTGTCGTGCCTATTAGGAATAGCAAAGTCAGGAGACGGTGAGACAGAGAGTTTGGTGTTGAAACATATAGGCAGAGGCACCTTTCAATGAGGTTGGAGCTCTCTCAAGACTCGGCCAGTGGACATGGGAAGGGATGAGACTGTCGGGGAACTTGTAGAGTGACAACAGAAAAACAACTATGGTAGAACTTGGGAACTCAAGAGTGGGAGGGAGGACGAGACTGAGGAGAAGAGAGTTAGGAAGACAGCCAGGCAACCTTGGCGTCACGGACACAAGAAGGGGTGGAGGTGTTGTCAATGTCACAGCCATCAAGGGAGATGAGGACCACAAAGAGACCATTGGTTGTGAAAATGGGGATCACCCGTAACTTTCCCAAAGTGAGTAGTTTAAAGATATAAATACTGATTGTTGCATTTCAAGATCCAAAAGAAGCAATGAACCACATATTAGATGTTATAAGAAATTTAATCTGAGAATGTGAAGATAAGCCCAAGAAAATCTCCAAGGACTGAGAAGGAAAGGATAAAGAGATGAAAACATTAGGGGAAAAGAAGGAACATATGTGAGAGAGAGAGAGAAAAAGAGAGAGAGAGAGAGAGAGAGATCCCTATAGAATCCCCGGAGAAAAATGTATATAGTATTTGATACATACAAGTATTGGTTCTAACTAAAGTAATAGGAAATAAAAAGAAACCAAATGTAAATACAGTAAAAGAAGAAATAAAACCGTCTACCCTCTTTCTTTTCCTTTTCTTGCAAATAACACGATCATCTACATGAGAATCCAAAAAAGAATCAACTGGAAACAAATAGACTAATATTCAGTAACGTAAGCAGTTACAAATTGTACACAAAACCAGTCCTTTCCTACATACTAATAGTAGTCATAAAGTATACTTTTAAGATCCCATTCACAATTGTAACAAAAAATCTAAAATATCCAAGAATAAGCTTGGAATGAAATGCAAGATTATAAAAAGAAAACAAAAACATTATTGATGTATATAAGAAGGAAACCTGAATAGACGGAGACATACAATGCTTTTAAATAAAAAACTTATTTTGCAAAGATGTCAATTAACCTTCAAATAATCTGTTAATCTGGCATAATTCCAAGTAAAATCCTAAATAAATGTTTTGGAAACTTCACGGCATTGTTCTAAAGCTCAATAAATGCAAAAATAGGTAAATAAAAGAAAAAGATGTAGCCAAGGCAATATGGGTAAAGATAAAATAGGTATGGAATTGATTTTGTAGATATTAAAATATATTATAAAGCCACAATACTAGAACAATATGGAGTTGATTTAGGAATAAATAGGAAGAAAAATAGAAAAGCCAGAGAGAAACTCAACTTTTCAATATATGTATATT
>NW_012154062.1:4911694-5083641 GCF_000956105.1 Propithecus coquereli
ATATTTATAGATATATTTGCATATGCATAGAAAATGTCTGGAAAAATACATACCAAACTGTTAACAGTAAATGGCATGAAGGGAAGATTGATATATTTAACTAGATACAATTTTGCATCTTTTACATAGCAAAAAATATGCAAAGTAAAATTTAAAGATAATATATTGAGGGTAAACATTTGCAAGATCTGTGAAAAGGGGTTAATATCCTTAATATATAAAGTACTTTTTAAAATCAATAAGACTAATAACCCAATGGAAAAATACACAACCAACATGAATAGGTAGTTCGTAAAATAAGAAATACAAATGATCAATAAACATATGAACAAATATTCAATTTCCTAGTAATAAAAGATATGCAAAAAATAAAATCTGATCTTTGCCTATAAAATTGACACATTTTTAATGTTTATCCTCAGAGTTTTTAAGGTATGTAGAAACAATGGGTAGAGTACAAAAATTTATGTATCCTATGATCTCATCATCTGTTTAAAAGAAAGGAAGAAGACTCAAAACATATATCATACGCATGTATACCCCCCATGGAAAGAAGACTAGAAAAGTAGGAAGTTAAATGTTGACTAATGATCTCTAAGTGATGGGATAATTATAAACTTTATTTTCTTCTTTGTGCTTTTCTGCATTTTCCAAAGTTTCTTCAATAAAATTCATTGCTTTTACTCTTAGAAAAAAAGATTTGTACTTAAAAAAAAAAAAAGTCACTGTAAGAAATCCCAGAACCCTCATTCTTCTGTTCAAACAATAGCCAGGGGAATTCTCAATGGCAGGCTGTTCTTCCTTCCCCACCCCTACCTCTCCCTTGGGAGGAGGAAATCAGCCAGATTCCTTCTGGCTGGTGAAAAACTCATTTCTGACCAAGGCAGCCCATCCTTTAAGCATGGCCAAGAGAGAAAGATGTGCATCAACACTTCCAACAAGGGAATTGTCTCTAGGGATTTTTGTATTTGCCACATGTCTACCCACCTGGGACAGAGATTGTTTATACTTCTCTGGGGCACCATGCATGTAATGGGTATCCAGGAATGCTTGGTGCACTGTGGGCTGGAAGATCTCAGCTAAATCCTTCTCCTTTTTGGTTTATTCCTAAAAAATGAGGGGGCTGAGCTGCATTGTCTACTTTCCCTCAGGTTCTCACGTCCTTTTGGTGGATTCTGAGATGTCTAACATACTGTGAAAGTAAGCCTGTTTGTGTGACCCAGCAATTCCACTTCTGGGGATTTGTCTGAAAGAATTAAAATCAGGGTGTCGTTGCGGCACTATTTACAATAGCCAAGATGTGGAAACAATCTAAATGTTCACCATTGGATGAACGGGTAAAGAAAATGTGGTACATACATACAATGGAATACTATTCAGCCTTAAAAAGGAAGGAAATACTGAAATATGAAACAACATGGATGAACTTTGAGCATGTCATGCTGAATGAAATAAGCCAGTCACAGAAGGACAAATATTCTGTGATTCCACTTACATGATGTATTTAAAATAGTCAACCCCACTGAAGCGGAGAACAGAAAGCTGATTGCCAAGAACAGGGGTAAGGGGACATGGAGAGTTGCTAATCAATGAGTATAAACTTTCAGTGATGCAAGATAAGTTCTAGAGAGCTGTTGTACAACATTGTGCTCACAGTTAACAATATTGTATTGTGTACTTAAAAATCTGTTGAGGGTAGGCCTGGTGTGGTGGCTCATGTCTATAATCTCAGTGTTTTTGGAGGCCAAGGTGGGAGGATCGCTTGAGGTGACGTTTGAGACTAGTCTGGGCAACATAGCGAGACCCCATCTCTACAAAAAATAAAAATTAGCCAGGCATGGTGGTGAGTCCCTGTAGTCTTAGCTACTCAGGAGGCTGAGGAAGGAGGATGGTTTGAGCACAGGAGTTTGGAGTTACAGTGAGCTATGATAGTGCCACTGCACTCCAGCCTGCGTGACAGAGCCAGACCCTGTCTCTCTTTAAAAAACAAAACAAAGCACTGTTGAGGGTAGATCTCACGTTAAGTGTTCTTACCACAATAAAATAAAAAGAAAGTAATCCAGCTTGAAGCAAGCAGGATGAAATCCAAGTTCTTTCCAAACATACTGCACATCCCAAAAGCCCGGCAGCATGCTCTGCTGGTGAGGCTGTGGGAAACGGAGGCTTCACACATCGCTGTAGGACGCACAGTGGGGGCAACGTGCCTTTTGACTCGGCAATCCCTTTTCTGTGATTTTTCCCTCTAAAGTTATCTGCACACATATGAAATGACTTGTAGATAAGCTTATTTATTTCAGCCCTGTATGTAATCGCAGGAAATAATTGGAAATAGTTGGAAATAACTCAGGTGTCCATCAGCTAGGGATTGTTAATAAACAATGATACTTTATAACTGCAAAAAAGCAAGGAGCAGAACAGCATATCTATTGTCTTACTTTTATATAAGAGAGAAAAAATTAAGATATTTCTCCACATTTGCTCGTAGTTGCATAAAGAAACTCTGAAGGCTACTTGAAAACAACTAATAGAGGCTGTGGATGGTGGCAGTGATAGGCTAGATGGGATAGAGGTGGGATGGAGACATCTATATGCATCTTCTTCATATTGATTTTTGAGCCATGTGAATATTCTACCTGCTAAAAATAAACTAAGATTATAAAATAAAGTGGAACGTATGACAATCACAGTGTTATCTTGGAGATGTCAGTCTCCAGTCTCTCTCAGTGACGCTGAGAGGTAAAGTGGAAGGGTCTTGTCCTTTTGTGGCAAGGAGAGCTCAGGGAATTCTCATTCCATTTTTAAGTGTACATTTCAATAATTTTGTTTGACAATTAGAGTTGTGTAACCATCATCATAATCTAAATTTAGAACATTTCCATCACCCCCCCCCAAAAAAAACCCTTGCGCCCATGTGCAGTCCTTCTCTGTGCTCTCCCCCAGGCAACCACTAACCACTACTTTCTATAATCTCCTTATTGCATTTCCCGGACATTTTATATACATGCAACCGTGTAATATGTGGTTCTTTATACTGGCATCTTTCATTCAGCATAATCCTTTTGCGGTTCATTCATGTTACAGCATGTATCAGTCCTTCATTCCTTTTTATTGTTGAATAACATTCCATTGTATGGAGAGAACACATTTGTTTGTCCAACTGATGGGCATTTGGGCTGTTTCCACTTTCGAGCTATTATGAATAATGCTGCTGTGATCATTTGCTGCAAGTCTTTGTGTGGACATTTGTTTTCATTTCTCTTGGGGAGATACCTAGAGTGGAATCACTGCATCATGTGGTACATTTCTGTTGAACATTTTAAGAAACTGCCAAACTACTTTCCAAAGTGGTTGCACCATTTTACAATCCCACCAGCAGGGTATGAAGGTTCCAATCTCTCCACATCCTCATCAACACTTGTTAGCGTCTGTCTTTTGGTTACAGCCATCCTAGTGTGTGTGAAGTGGCATCTCGTGTTTTCAATTTGCATTTCCCTAGTGACTAGTGATGCTGAACTTCTTTTCATGTCCTTACTGACTATTGATATATCTTTGGTGAGATATCTATATCAATTTTTTGCCCGTTTTAAAATTAGATTACTTATGTTCTTATTGTCCCAGAAGGAATTTTAATAGGTGTGTCCCAACCGGGAGTTAGGGAAAATGGGGGCAGCAGGGAGAGTGGCAAACAAGGAGATGGCAAATATTCCCACAGGTGGACAGGAGGGGCTACTGGCTGGGAACTCTACTCTGATCAACTGTCAGAGCTGGATTTGCTGCATCCTTGAACTTCTGGCCTCATTCACGATCTGTATATGGAGTTGTCTACTTACTACTGCTCACCATGACATGGATTAGTCCCACCCCAACAGGAAATGTCCACCTCAAGGGGAGCCTGCACCCCAAGCTGCCACTGCAACCCAAGGGAGCAGCAGCATCCCTGATGTAGACTCCCCCAGGCCCCTGCTCCATGGGCCACCTTCAAAGACCCTGTGGAGCCCCACAGTCTGCCTCCCAGCTTGTCTTCTTCAGTCAAAGCCTTCCCCGACCCCTGCATTCCCAGACGTTGGTCCTCTACCCTACCGCTATGTCTGAAATGTTATTTTCTTCTTTCCCTCTGAGCCAGTCCTCTATTCCTCCCCCACCTCCAAACTCTTCCATTCTTCCCTCTGGAGCTGCCACTGTGTAACAAGCCATCTCCCCTCCAACCTCTCTCTCTGTCAAATGCTCTACTTCCTTGCCTCTACCTGGCTCCCCACTCAGGAACCCCTTCCCCCAGCACTCTCGCAGCTGGCGTGTGTTCGCTCATGCCCCAGCGATCCCAGGGTCAAGAGGTCGGGTAGGCATCATTGCTCCCTGTTGCCACGTCCTTCTCTGTGGCACAGGCCATTCAACTCTACGTCTTCTTTCTGTCTTTGTTGCTGTCACCTGGGACCGCTTGGTTGCTACTGCTCACTCATCAAAGACACCAGCTCACAGTCATCTTCTCATTCCCAAGTCTTGCTCTTACCCTGGTGACGTCAGCAAGCACGTGGAACACCCATCCAACACCATGGCCTCCCTTGTTCCTGGGTCTTTGCATCTCTGGCAATCTTTTCCTCTCTATCTCAACCATCAACTTCCGGAGTCACACCGAGAAACGTGTCATCCCCCTAAACTGCTCCACCTCCAAAACTGACTAATTCTGGCCACAATCTCCTCTCTGTCCAGCTTGCTTCTTCAACTATGCCTACTGGGACTGATCCTCGACCTCAGTGAGGACCTCCTCACCACTCTCTAGTCAACTTGCTCTCCCACTCTTAGTAACAACTTTCCAAGATCTCAACCCTTCTCTTATATCCTTAAATCTCCAACCTCCCCTAACTCCTCACAACCCTCTCTTGGCAGATAACTTTCTCAACAATAACTTCTCAGAGAAAATAGAAGCCATCATATAAGTTCTTTGAGATCTGCCTGTAACTCCCCGTACACCTGCCCTGACCTCTCCTTGTCCTCTCCAGTTATGTTACAGAAGCCACGTGGCCCAAGCTCCAGGAAGGTGAGCTCACTGCCTGCACATGAGCTTTGGATCCCCTCTCACCATTGGTAACACCTTCTCTTTCCTGAACATTCCACTCTCCTCTTCCTCCTCATCATTACAGCCTGATCATGTCCCTTCCATCTTTAGCAAAATGCCTTCCTTGGCCCCGTAGCTCCCCAGCTAGTCCCCTACTCTTGTCTCCTCCCTGCTTCGTAGGCAAACTCCATGCAAGAGTTGTCAACACCCTGTGCCTCTGTTTCCTTCTTTCCACTTACTCCTTAACCCCCTCTGCCCCCATCGCTTCTGCTGCTGCCCTTGCTAGGATCACCACCTCCATGTCGCCAAATCCAACAGACGTTTTCCAATCCTCACCACACTGGACGTCTCAGCTGTAGCTGACATGGTGAGCTACCCCTTCTTTATCGAAATACCTTCTTCCCTTGACTTCTGTGATTCCGTGCCATTCTTCTTCCTCAAGCCTTGTTTTCCCAGGGCTGGGTCCTGGGCTCTCTTCTTTTATCACCCTAACCTCCTTCTCAGGAATATCAACCCACAGGCACAGTTATTTCTCTAACGCAGAGTCTCTGCTGAGCTCCAGACCCTATGTCCAATGACCCACTTCCTCTCTCCCCTTGGCTGTTTCAAAGCACCTCACACTCATCACATCCAACAACGTCGCCTGGCCTTCCAGAGTTTCTTGTGTCTGTGAATGAAGGCAACCTCCCTCTATCTGGTAACGCAAACGGGAATGCGAACGGGAATGTAGGCCATCTTTGCCATGCTCCTCCCTCGTGCCCGCGTCTTCCAATCCACCACCACGTCTTGCCAATTCAGCCTCCCAACAGCTCTCAAATTTGCCCGTTCCCCCCATCTCTACTGCCACCATGTCCATCCAAGCAACCATCATCTTTGTCCACTGGAACAGACTCCTAACTGGTGTCTTCATACCTGCTTTGGCCCCCTAAGCAATTTTATAGCCTGATGCAGAATATTTTTTTCAAAACATGAATAAGATTATATCATCCTGCTGCTTAAAATCCTTCTTTGCTTTCCATGGACCCTTAACGTGTCCTACCACGCCTTGCATGATTTGTTCCCACAGTCTATCCACCTCTCCTTGCCACCGCACACACGTTCCCCTTGCGCTCTGTATTCTACTCCCACGGGCCTTCCTGTTTCTAGAGTTCACCCTGCTCCCTCTGCCTCACTGCCTCTGTGTGTGTCTTCTCCACGTCTAGAGCATCCTCACTATCACCCAACCCCCGGAATCCAGGTAACTTTTACTCATGATTAACGACTCAGTCCAAGGTCATTTCTCTGGAGAAGTCTTCCTAACACCCATTTGAGGTTAAGTTCCTTTGTTAAACATTCACACATCTGTCTCAGACACTCATCTCAGTTTATAACCAATAATATATTCACCGGCATCATTTTTGATTAATGTCAGTGTCTGCCACAAGACTATAACCTCCTTGGAAGCAAGGATGGTGTCTATTTCTGCTCACCATTATGTCCCTAGTAGAGCACAGTGTCTGCACACAGTAGACACTCAATAAGTATTTTCTAACAAATAAATGAAATATATATCACACCTGGTCCAGGTGGTTCGATCGTTTGTTTGTTCATTCATTCACTTAACAAGCATTGATTGAGCCCTTGTCATATCCTACGCACCACTCTATAGGCTTAGGATAAGAGATGAGGGAGGCACAGTCTCTGCCTTTGAGGACGTAGTAGCCTGAGCTGGGTGGATCTGCAGAGTCTGAGGACCCTTTGTGCTCTAACCAGGCACACATCTAGCACTGTGGAATGAAACCTAAGGAGATGATGATATATTTGGTCACCTGAGGCAACCAAATAAAGCCTCACAGAGAATGTTACCTCTGAGCTGGGTCCTGATGAGTGGAAACGTGCCCAGGAGGGAGGCCAAGCCAGTCAAAGGAGGCAGCGCACCCAAAGGCAGGGCAGCAAGTCGTTCTCTGTGTGTCTGGAGGGTAGAGTTCACCAGGCTGAGAGGTGGAGAGGTGTTGTGGCCGTGGATGAGGCCAGCAGGATTGATGGGGGCAGATGGGCATGTGCCAGGGACAGTTGCAAGTGCAAAGGCAGGGTGTGGGGCAAGTAGTGCTGCCATGATCAGAGCCAGGCTGCAGAGTGAGAATTCCTGCATACGATGCAGCGGGGTGGATTGGAATACGCACCGCAGGGCCTGTGGGGGCTAGTTGTGGGGGACAGTAGGCCGATCCGTGTGAGGGATGGGCCAGCACAGCACAAGAGTGGTCATTCCCAGAGACAGGCCAGTGTGCCACCCCCTCTGTAACACAGCAATGCTGATATGGGCCATATGTTTGTGCCTCCCAAAATTCACATGTGGAAGCCCTACCTACCCAGGTGATGGTATTAGGAGGTGGGGCCCTCACAAATGGGATTAGTGCCCTTATAAAAAGAGACACAAGAGAGCTCACTTCCTGTGTAGACAGTGAGAAGGCGACAAACCAGGAAGCAGCTCTCACCAGATGCTGAATCTTCCAACGCCTTGGTCTGGTCTTCCCAGCCTCTAGAACCATGAGAGCAAATGTTTGTTGTCTAAACCACCCAGTCTATGGTACATTTGCTATAGCAGCCCGAACTGACTAGGACAGATGCCTGGGCAGAGGGGCTTTCCTGCCATGGAGATGAACTTTAGGGTCTCCAAGCCGTCTCTTTCCACCTTGCCATTTGCGGAGTCTGTTGTGTGTCTACCTTTCCCAGAAGGGAGGAATGAAAATTGTTCTTGGGACAGAATGCGTCACATTTCAGTAGACATTGAGACAGTCCTGCATCCTGGAAGTACTGAGAAGGTGGGGCCTATATTAATCATGTCTTTTACTTTCTGTATTTTCTGATGCTTTGACATTGGGAGCCTTGCTGACCTGGAGAGACTGCCCCTCCTAGGGCTAACAAATTCCTAGAGATAGCAAACACTCACCCAAGAACAGGCTCTTCAAACGCAAACCAACCAACCCAGAGACCACACCCTCAACCATCTCCTTCATCAGGCTGAGCCACTGTCTCCAGCCCTAATCACCCCAGGGCCAGATACCAGACAACTAGTGGCTGCCCCCATGACCAGAGCCCACCAGAATTATTCAGCCTGGCCAATCCTAAGCCCATCTTCCCTGCCTCTCCCATTCCTTCCCATGAAAACCACAAAAACTGTCCTTGTCCACGTTTCCCCTTGCCCCCTCTCCCTCCCCACCAAACCTGGGGCTTCCTATGTGGCCCTGCATGGTGTGCCCTGCCTCCTGTTGGCAGGGATCCATGACTATAACCTTCTTCCTTCATCACCATCATTTCCCTCTGCAAATCCTGGGCACATTTGAACACAGGGCCCTGACTTCTCAACGCTCAGATGTCCATCAGGCCCATCTGCAGCCTACAGGAAACTGGGAAGAGTCTAGCACACCTCCCATTTCTGATAGGATTGTGGGAGTGGCCTGTTGCCTTCAGCACTTACTTGTCCTTGAACAGGAGACAAAGCTGACCTGACCAGGTTAATGTTCACGGTCAAGCTGGGTGGAGAGCCATTTTCTCCAAGGCAGTGGTCTCGCCTGAATATTAGAATCACCAGGGGAGCTTCTCAAAGCTACCAAAGCTGGGCCCCACTGGCAGAGGTTTTGATTTAATGGGACTGCAGTGCAGTCCAGGTGTTGGTGTTGGTTGGGAAATTTGCCAGGTGATTCTATGCAGTGTTAGGGGCAAGAAATACAATCCCGGAATCTGGCTCCCCAGAGTCCTCGGCCAAATCCACCACTGGCTACAACCTAGGTTTCTTTCTTCCTGCTTGGTGCACTTAGCTCAGGCAAGACCATGTGTCCTCCACATAAAGAGGGCAGACTTCCCCCGACCTCAGCTGGGGCCCCTTGTGCCTTTGGCCCTGGAGATGAAGGGGCTCGAGTACCCAATCGAGAAGCTCAAGTCACAAACACAAGTCGCCCTGAGCTCCCACTATTCGTGATCATGTTGGTTGGAATACAAATTTAGCCCAGAGTGGGCTGGTTGTGTTTGAGCCTCCCCCACAAAGTTCTGTATGGGAAATCTAGTTAAGAGCCTTCTTCCTGGGGGAGGCTGCGTGTAACAGCTGCTCCTCGCCAGGGCTGCCGGGCCCACCAGGATGCAGGCTGGGTGCTGCCCCTTGGGCCTAAAGCCTTTCATCCCCAAGGACAGGCTCGCATTTCAGGCCGGTGTCCAGCAGGCCAGACTTTCTCTCCATGGCTGCTGACACAGATGTGTCCTGGGCTGTGTGGACAGAGGCACCTCCACCCAGGAGCCGGGCTCACACCACACTCTGGCACCTCTGGAAAGAGGTGTTGTGTAGTCACTGTGGATCAGCTGTCCTCCTCCCTTGCCTGCCTCTACTCTAGAAGCTGGGAAGATAAAATACTGGATTCCCAGCATCTACTGCCCTGGGGCCGAGTTCTGGCCAAGAAGATGTAGAAGTCTCTGGAGAGCCATCTCTTCCTGAATAAAAGGCGAAATCTCACTTGGACAAAATCCTTGGTGTCTTTTGTCCCTTTACGCATTCTCCTTCTTCCTGCCTAGAAGATGGATGTGATGTTGGATATATAGCAGCCATCCTGTGACCCAGAGGAGACAAGTGTGAGGCTGAAGGCCTGTGTGCTAAGGAGGATGAAGCCTGGAAAGACAGAAAGAGCCTGGTCCCTGAGCTGCTGAACCAGCCCAGCTTTGCCAGCCCTTAGATCCGTTGTTGTGTGAAACAAACCAACCCCTTAGGCTCCCGCAGTAAAGATTTTTCTCCTTGCACCCAAACACATTCCTATTGACACATAGGTCAGTTTTGACAAGTGGGTGCCAGAGGCTAGTCCTCAGAAGGGCAGCTGATGTCATGTCAAGGTTCTTGAGTAAACGACAGAGGACCTGGACTCTAGCCCCAGTTGTTCTACATACAGGCTGTGTGTTTAGGGAGTTATTTACTCTCACAAAGGTGTAGTTTACTGATCTGCAAAATGGCAATAATACCTGTCTCACACAACATGGTTATTCTAAAAATAAAATGAGTTGAAAGTATGAAAGTATTTTTAAGACTGTGAGGCAGCGCCGCGTCTATGGGTCAGGTTTTGTTACTGTGAACAAATGGCACCAGCATTTGTTTCCAGTGGTCCCTGGAGTAGCAGTTACCTTGACAGCCGGAACACTTCCTCCAAATGGTGTGTCTCCAGCTGCCTGGAGCCACAGAGCCTGGGCTCCTCAGCATCTCTCGTGGGCCTAGGAAGAGGTGGCCACAGAGACATTGCACATATGCAGCCCTTGAGTCCCTCTAACTCTCTCCATGTCCCCAGGGGGACAGAGCTTGCCTGGGAATGGGACTGATTACAGAATCCTGGAACCCTAGAAGGAATAGGAGCCATGTTTCCTATATGGCAAAGATGGCAAGAATCATCTAGCATCTTCCACGGCCTCCCAGCAATGGGTGTCCCCCACTCTCCGGGGAACGCTACTCGTTCTGGTATTATGGCTCAAATTGTTAGAAAGCACTGTGTCTCATGGAGCCAAAAAATGCCTCCTTAAAACTCACACTTTCTTTAAGAATGACACAGAACAAGCCCTGTCGTTCCTGTACATGGCAGCCCCTCAGACACTCGAAGGCAGTTATCACATACTCCAGTGACCTTCCCTTCAGGTGAAAGGTCCCAGTTTCTTCAGCTAGTTCAGCTGCCTGAGGCTACATCCTGCACCCTGCCTTAAGTGGTTCACGAGCTACCAAGGGAGACAGACGAGTAAACAGCTACAGTAGGATGATGCGTCGCGCTAGGACCCAGGATGGAGACATACACAAAGGGCTGTGGGAGCCCGAGGAGGGGGAGAGTGGGGAGGTAAGTATGTAAGAGAAGGTGCTATTTAATGAGGAATAAAGGATGATTTTTCAGGGTCGAATGTTGGGGTCTGTGGTTGCAGATGATACGGGTCCGTGTCAGTTAAGGCCATAATTTGGTATGGCTAGAGTCACATTTCTGGGAACAAGGGGCCACTACAGGGAAAATCCTCCAAACAGAGATTATTATTCTGAGTCTACAGATGGAAACATCGGGGCTCAGAAGAACTGGGGATCTGCCTGAAGCAATATCCTTTAGTGATGTGAATCCTACGCAGTCGCTGTGTGGCCCTGGGCACGTTGCCTAAGCTGTCTGGGCCTTCGGCTCATCATCTATAGGCTGGAGATAATAATAATCATAGTGTTTTAAATGAATTAGTACATCGCTCAGAATAGTGACTGACACATGTGATCAATAAATGACAGTCACAGAGAACAAGCAAATGGCTTCTCTGAGATTCAAAAATCATGTCCCTTGTCTCCAATTCCACCCTGTTCCCCCTGCGCGGAAGGGCAGGCACAGCTCAGGAGGCAGAGGGACAGAGTCAGTGGTGACTTTTATTCACATCAATATGGTGTTTGTTTGTGTGTTGCAAATTCCTGCACACTTAGGTCTCTGGACACTTGTGAAATTTAAAACATCCATCCTACAAAGACGGACTTGTTGGCAACATGTTCTGCTAGCATCTCTGAATCGAGTGCCTTCTGCCACTGCACTGCCCAGTTCTCTGGGGACAGCTGTCCCTCTAGCATCTGCCTGCTCAAGATGGCTGGGAAAAGGAATGCTCTCGTGGGGCTCATGCGGCCCTGGCTGCATGCCAAGGGGATGCAGGCCGGCAGAGTGGTGAGTTCAAATCCTGGTGAGCTCACTGTACTCTGTCCCCTCCTCAACGCCCCTACTCTGTTTCCTGGGGCCGCTGCAACTTTTCTGTCTTAATAAAGCTGAGGGATTTATTTAAATTTCAAAGTGTCATCCACAGCGAAGCAGGCAACAGACATCGCTACATGTCGAATGATGAATTAAGAGATCCATACTGCATGGGAGGGAGAGAGAAGACGAAACTGACAGAAAAGAAAGGGAAAAAAGAGCTCCTAAGCAACAAAGGGTGTGGATCATTTCTTTAACTGAAATAGCAATCGGATGAATATCTCTATCTCCAAAGCTACTTTCGTGTCTACCACCCTAACCAGTTCCTCCTCTGACTTAACCTGTTTCTGTGAATGGCACTGCCATTTTGTCAGCCATCAAATTCAAAGTATGAATCATCTCTCGACTCTTCTCTCTCCATTCATGCCCAATTCTTACTGATTTACAAGTTCAGGGTCTCTCTAGAATCCATTCTCTCCATTCTCCATTCTCTGACACCCCTGGGTGAGGTCTGTGCCAGCTCTTGCCTCTACTATTTCAGTGGTGTCCTAACTGGCCTTCTAACCTCTATCCCCGCCTTCCTATGCATCTGGGCTTGCCTACAATTAGAGTAACTAATGGTGTCTTAGTAAACCAACTCTCTGGGAAAAAAAAATCAGGCCCTGATTTGTAGGTTTGCTCATTTCTGTGGGTAAATATGCACACCATGTTTGATCCAAGCTACCAATGTGAGGTCACTGGATGCAGAGTTGGAAAGATGTGGAGAATTGGCTCTTGCAAGCCTATTACTGCCCCATAATCTTCCTAAAGACCAGCTCGCCACAAACTTATGACTTAAATATAATTTTTATGACCTGGTCTGAAGACCTCCACAGCCGGCTTGCCCCACTGACCCCGTCAAACCCCTACATGTGCCCACACAGACTGGGGATGTTTCCGATCTCCAGCGTGATTCCTGCTTTGTAGGGTCTCTCTGCCCACCAGAAAATCCTTCTCATCATTCAAGACAGCTCATCTGTGAAGACATCTTCTGAGCCCCTTGAACCAGAGACAACGTCTTCGTTCTTTGAACACCGATAGCATTTACTTGCACTTGCCAGATTTTGCTATGTATTTGGTTATATGTGGGCTTCCTTTAGTCTCTCTTATTAGATTACTATTTTCTTGAAGGCGGGGACTATTATTTCTTTGTTGCTCCCGAAGTGCCTCATGTATTTTCTTGCACAAGTAGGTGCTTAAGAAATATTTGTTGGAGTGAATTTACCCATTTCCTCCGTTAGGCTAAGACACTGTTGTTTTTGCATTCTAGGAAGGGGGAAGAGATTTCTGGCCCCAGAGCTGGACAAGCCCCTTGTACTGCTGGCCCTGACACAGCGTCGCTTGCGACAGAGCCTGTCTTGGCCAGGGGGAGCTGAAGCCTTGAGACTCTCACTCATACACTCCACCGCCTCCCAGGGAGTCAAGCTCAGCTCCGCAGACCTAACAAGCCCCCCCTAAGAGCATCCATGGAAAACACTGGTTGGGTTGGCTCCTGGCTGGGGCCGGCAAATTTGCCGTTTGCCTAAAAGCTGGGTCTGGGCCTCAGCTGACCCAGACAGCCTTGGCGGTTGAGTCAAAGCCAGGGCAGTTCTGCTCGGCCTGGCGCCGAGCTGTGCCGTGGCCTCTTGTGCTCCCGGCCTAAGCCACCGCAGTTGCCAGGGCCCCTAGTGTGAAGGAATTTGAGTTCTAACTTTAGGTGGCTACATGGCTGATGGTTGTGTTTGTGAATATCTCATTCCTACTTTGGTTGCCCAGCTGGTGGGAACAGAACGGGTAGTCATGGGACTGTCATCATGTGCTGTCCAGGTTAACATGTAGCATTTCTATTACTATTAACAGACTTTCTGCTCCTCACTCCATCTGTTCTCTGAAATAATTGCAGTTGTACAGACCATGCCTTCGCTACAGGCAAGCTCTGGGGAAGAGGATAGTGCTTTTATGAGAAAAAAAAAAAGTGTTAAAAAATAACAGCAAACATGAGAAGAGAGTGGGAATGGAGCTAGCAGCAGGTTTCCAATTTCTTTCGGATTCCGGACTGCAAAGGTGGCGTTTTTCACACTTGTAGGGGATGACCAGGCCCGGCTAGATGGGGGTGAGAGGCCAGGCTGATGGTTCAGCCTTTTAGAGGTGGTGTTGGTCGCAATAGGATTGGGTCCTTGGTCGGGCTACCCAGTGAGGAAGTGCTAGGGAGGGGTGGGGCCCTCAAGACGACGCAGAGGCTTTTCAGAAGGTGTGGCATGGTGTGGCCCGCTCAGTGGCTCTAGCTGGGATCAAGGCCTGGAAGAAATGCTGGTGGATTAGGAAGGGCTGGTGGGGAGGTGGAGGTTCTGGTCTGGGCCTCCGATGTTCCATAAACCAAATGGGAGGGGTTAATCTCAACAACCCCCTTTCTTAAAGGGCTTTTAGGAGAATAAGTGGGTTACTGTAACATATTAAGAATTCTTCTGATGGAGGGTTGGGAGAACTATAAAGGATGATTAAGACTTGGTGTGTGACATACAATAGCTACTAAAAGCACAAAACAAATACATAAGGGTTTGAAGCGCTCCGATTTGTGAGCATAGCGTGTGGGGGTTTCTGTCTTCCCAAGGGTGCTAAACAAGGCATAGCTGTGAGAACCACAACCTGATGGGCCCTTGTGATTTGTTCTGGCACCTTCCCTTCCTACTGCCTGGCTTGCCCATGTGAGTGGCCCAACAAGAAGTGTCGTATCTCATCTTATGAAGCCGAATATGGTGGTTTTACCCCTCGCCCAAACCCCTATCAGAATGGGGAGGAGGAAGGCTCTATTGAGCTTTTTAGGAGTGAAATTGATGGGGAAAGAAAGAAATGAATTAAGGGAAGACAGCCATGTGATTTCTAAGTCTTCTTCCAATTTTAAGGAAGTGTTTTCACTTGAAAGAAACCCACAGAATGTGACTGGTCTGTTGTAAATAAGACATTTGTTGGGGAAATTTTTTTTTTTTTTTTTTTTGGTGGGATGCTATACTATTCTCCATACCCATCAAAGGATTTTTTAGAATTCTAGAAAGGTTCAGAGAATCAGGGGAATCATATCTGATGATGGTTACAGTGCAAAACATTTTCCAGGTATCAGATAGATTTTTTCCTTTCTTCTTCACTTCCAATTATCCTCTAAACTGATCAGCATGTTCTAGATCTTCCTTGAAACCAGGTTCAGTGGGGACTGGCAGGCCTTTATCAAAGAATTTTTAAAATACACAGGTGTGGGTGATAATGTGGTCCTGTTGGCTGGGGGCTCCCAAAAGAACCTGGTTCTCTTATTTAAGGAATCGGGAGGCGCTGAGTTGTGAATAACACCTGCCTATTGACAAACTTTTGGAACTATTTTGGGAATGTCCACATGTTCTCCTTGGGCCAACGATTTGATTGGAAAGAATGGGAATCGGTTCCCTGAGAGAATGTCTGTGTTAAAGACTAGTTACATCATGTTACATCATATTAGTTTTTGGTGCGTTGGCTTTCACCACCACTTTGTGACCTCTGCCAGGGACTGACTCCTGGCTGGCCTTTAGTGTCCACTGCTGAGTACTTCTGCACATTGCCTGACGCACAGGACACGCACAATAAATGTGCATGTGGGTGCATGAACGAAATACATGAAATATATAACTAATGGTGCTAATAACAGCCAAGACGATTACTACCAAGTAAAAGCCTTTCCTTCTAAAGCGAACCCTGGATGCGCAAATTGACGAAATCAGTAATAAAAGACTATCAAACAAATAATAGCTATCATTAATCGAGATCTTTTATACTATATGCCAAACTCTTCATATCCCTTGCTTCATTTAATTCCGCCGCCAACATACCAGCGGAGCACTGTCATTCCCATTTTAAAGCTGAGAAAACTGAGGCTTGGGGAGATTGAGTAAGTTGCCCAGGGGCACATCATTAGTCAGTGGCAAAGGCAAAAATCAAGCCCGGTTCCGTCTGACTGTGAAGCGGGGGCTCTCAGCCACTCTTCCTGCTGCCCTTTGAGGGGGAGGAAGTAGGATTTCTGTGACGTGCAATCATGCCTCTTTAATCTGTCAGAGTTCTTCAGGGGGTAAATAACTTAGTGGGAAGGGAAATTGTATTTAGTCTTTCAAAAGCTTTTGACAAGGTTACTTTCAAAATTAGGAACCTTTGGTGCCAAATATTTTGTCATTGAGAGGAAACAGCTTAGAGACGGCAACTAATAAAGCAACAAACATCTCTTTCTCCACTTACTTCTAGATTGCATTCTTTTGGGTTCAATTCTAGGCCTTTTACTTTACACTTTTATGGAATAAGAGGTGTGCAATGAGACTCCCCAAGCAATCGGATGATCAGGATTCCTTTGGCATGTGGAAATGCCACCTGGTGGGGATAAATCCAGGCTGACCGGGAGAGGCTACCTGAGAATGTAGAAACTGGGCAGGCCCATGCCAGGCCAGGCCAGGCCCTGGCAGGAAGAATCCTACATGTACTTTTGGGAGGACAATTCAGAAAAGGGCAAGAGTCCCTACAGACTGTTCCCAAAGGGCCACTGCAACCCGGAAAAACAACGAAAGGTTGGGCTTAACTAGGAAGGAAAGGCCTTTGCACTGCCTTTGCGGAGCAGAACCGTTGCAGGCCTGCCTAGAGGCCTTTGTTTCCAGAACTGCAGAAAGGGGCCACTCAAGTGGTCAAATATAAAGAATGGGCGAGGGAGAAGGAGAGGCCATATGAGGACAGGAGAAGGAGATGAGACATGATCAACGTATTTCAAATTACTAAGAGTACAAATGTTCGAACACAGCCTTGGTCATCAAATCCTGGAAGGCAGAACTAGAGCAAACTCTGACACTTGAAAAGGAAGCAGTTAGTGTAGATAAAAGGAACTGCTAACTTACGCAGTGGGTAGTCAATTCGTCTAATTCATTACCCCCAGAGGTGAGACAGGTTGAAAATACAAATTGCTCTTTAAAACTGGAGAAACTCGTGGGTGATTGATTCACAATGGATTCTTGGGTAGATGTGACTTAGGAGATCTTTAAGGACGGAGAGCAGAAAGGAGACTTGGAGAGTTGTGGTAATTAAAAGTCTCTGGGTGCAGTGGCCAGAGGCAGCATCCATGGCTGGACGGACTGTGGTTCATTTGGACCCAGGGTGCCAGCTCTGATGCTCTTGTCGAGCTGAGAGAGGTAGGAAATATTATGCGTATATTCTGAGTAGAATGAATATGGTTTACAAAAAGTAATTCAGCCCCTACAAATATATGAGCCCTGTCTTCAGGTGCATTAGGGAGAGCCTTAAAAATCTGAGTCCATGAAGCTTTGGAATGCCATGGCAGTGAAATGGGAAGAGTGTGCCTCTGTCACTAGACCAGGATCCCCATAGGGCTATAGGCCACAGGAAGTGTGTGCAGGGCCCTTCTTACTGCCATTAGAAACAGGGCTGGCCTCAAGGGTGGGCAGCCCACGCAGTTGCTCAGGGCCCCGCACTTAGAAGCGCTGGTGCTTGGTTTAATGCTCTATTGTTGCCATCTTGAAATCCTTGATAATCTTTGAACTAGGGGACCTGCATTTTCATTTTGTACTGGGCTCTGCAAATTATGTAGCCAGTCCCGGTTAGGAGCTGCTCAGCTGACATGATAATGGAGGGGCCAACATAGTGCCAAGGGAGAAGGCCAATCGAGGCAGCCGGATCCAAATGACACCAAGAAGGGGAACGTGTATAGAACAGTTTCCTAGGAAACTGGTTGCTCCATCTAAGTGTCACACGCACGCTTTGCTAAAAACATTTCCTAATGTCAGGGAATAAAATAAGAGAAACCAGGCCCAGGAGAACCTGGGGCACACCTGATGGTGCTCAGTGACCTGCTGCATGGCCAATCCATAAATGGAACTATCTAGAAAATTCCAAAATCATCTAGAAAAGATGGGCCTGGTCTCCAGTGGATGTTTTGGGGTTGAATGGTGGCCTCACCCTAGATATGTGTGTTTTTCAGGAATATTCTTAAGTAACGACTTTAGCTCATAACAAGGACCACTCCTGAGTTCTCTGGGAAGCTTAATGAGCCTGGATTCTGAATCAAGGGTGAAGAGGACACTGCAAGAGGTGGAAAAAGAGACACTCACAGGAGCCCGAGGCCAGGTTGTGCCCTTAGCTCCTCCAACTCTCGCATCTGCACTCTGAAGTGACATTTCTAACCAGCTCTTCTCTCTTGGGGGCTTGGATTTTCCATCTTCAGAGCAAGTTAACTCAAATCCTCCTCAAATAGCACAAAGGCGCCAATTTGCTTGTGGAAGGAAAGAAACACTGCTGAAATAATTAACCTGCATGCTCACATTGTTGTAGATATATTAATAACTACAGAACAAGCACCAAGATGGGGCCCCAGAAATTCTCCACAGACATTCATGCAGCTACAAACTGGCATTTTTCAGCTGACAGAGAAGGAACTCGCTATAAATTATGATGAGACTGTGCCACAAGGAAATTCCAGCTTGCAAGGCCTTGCCTGGCCGGAACATTCCAAGTATCCGGATAAAGTTTCCCATGAGATTTTCTCCCCTTTCACTTAACTGTGTTCTCCTTTCTCTTTTCTATTTGGAAAATGGGTCTGATGGGGATATATTGGCTCCAGGTGTTCAGAGAGCTTACCCCTGCCTAGTCAAGGGCTTTCAGAGGTGTGCCCTGACCCCCTGGCAGGGTTGCTACTTTGTCCTCAGCAGGAGGTCGGCATATCCAAACTGACTCTGACCTGCCTCCCCTACTCTTAACCTGTGGTCTTGAGTTGATGGGACCGTGAGGGGCACTTGACCTGGGGCAGCCAACCCATTAACCAGCCAGGTATACCCTGGCACAAGAGAAGCCAGGTGGGCCCATCCTATCCCACCCTCAGCAGGCTGAACCAGGCTCTGTTAGCTGGGGGCGGTAGAGGTCACGGGCACAGCAAGCCAAAGCCCTGTATGGGTGAGATCATGAGGAGCCACAATGACCCAGCATAGAGGGGATTCAGTTCCCAGGACCACCGGGGGGCTGCCAGCCTGCCACTCCCTGTCTGGTCCTCACCGCCCCCGTCCCCCACCACATCATCCTGTGCGTCAGGCAATGTGCAGAAGTACTCAGCAGAGGACACTAAAGGCCAGCCATCATCAGTGCCTCTCTTCTTGGAGGGGTAGAAGCAGGCTCTGCAGTGGAAGGTAAGGAGGGATGGATTTTAAGGAGGAGGACTTTCCAAGAGGCAGCACGGAGCAGCCGTGAAATGGACGTGAAATGCTTGGGAGTGAGAGTGGGGTTGGGAAGGAAATAAATTCTCCATTGCATGGTGGGGATGTTGTGGGGAAGCTGTAGGGCCTCCTCCAATCTTGTCGTTCCATGAGTCTACGTGCTTTGGAAGGCAGGTCAGCTCTATATGCAGCTCTGTGGCCTGTTGGGAGAAATGCCTCGCCATCCTAAAGGTTGAGAAATCCATCCTAAATATCACAATTATTCCACCCAGATTCATTCTGCCCTCATGCCCCATAAGGCATGTCTCACCTCTTTAAGCCACTGTTAGATGCTATTTCTTTAGAAACCTGCCCTCTGACCAGACCACAGGCCCCTCTGGGCAAGCTGCTCTGCTGGCCTCTGGACTTGACATGATGCCTGGCCGGGCATGGAACGAATGTATCAATCAACAAATGAATGAATGACGTGGTCAGCAATGCCCTGGGAGGTCCCTGCTCTTGTACTCCTTTTTGCTTGGGCTGGACGTGCCTGGGGGATAACTCAGATGGCGGAGGCTGGGATAGGGCTGGGGCGCGGATGCCAGGAGAGACCCTGTGAGTGGGGCTCGATATCCCTCTCCTACGTGGTCTTCCACCGCTGAGCTCGCCTGGGAGGGCTCCTTCTCCAGCCTGCGTCCTCGCGATGCCACCCCGACCCCCCCACGCACACTTGCACGCACAGGTCAGGGCGTCCGGCTCCGTCCTACAGTCACTGGCCTCTCACAGGTGTGGGAGGAGGCAGACTGGGAGGGCAACAGCCCGGGAAGTGCCGGGACCGGAGTTCTGATCCTGAGTGACCCAGGCCAGTCCCTTCCCCTGCATGGCCCCTGCATGGCCACTCTCCAGAGTGGAAAGGTGGGGTGACTCTTAAAAGTGAGTGGCTACTGCTTTAAAAGGCGCTGAACTTGGATTGAGAGAGAATCTGGCCACCGTAATCGAGCCAATGTGGGCGTCCTTATCACCCCATTCTGCGGAATCCCAGCCGGTTCCCTCACCCACCCCAGACCCACCTTCTCACTTGGCTGCTGGGCCAGTGGTACCGGAAGTGCCCCCGCTGCGATCTCACAGCCCTTCCTCCTCTCGGAGAGGAGAAGGTGAGAGCAGCAGGGAGCCTCGGTCTGCATCCACCAAGCCAGGTGGTGGTGCTGATCCCAAAGCACTGGACTCTGCTCCCTTGTGAGGGGGGAACCCGCCAGGCCCGGGGTCTCCTGTTCCCTGCCCACATCTACCACGGCCTGAGAGTGGCCAGCACTGCTCAGCTGCAGGTAGGGGACTTGGTGCAAATGTCACAGAAGACATGGAGTGTTTGAGCTCAGGAGACGTAGAGACAGCCTGGTAGGGGGACAATGGAGAGCTGTGGAGACAGAAAGAAGGGGGTCCTGGTGACCTGGGCCTCAAGACAAAAGTGGTGCCGCTTCCATCCCTGTGGCTGACATTAATGTCCACTCCCTGCACAGTCCTATTTCTTCACAATGTGCCCTGGCTCTACGGGGAAGGCTGCTTGGCTCGGCCCATCCCCCTGAGGCAGAGACAGGAAATGCGGAATGTCAGCAAGTCTGTTGCAAGGCCCGTCCCAGGGTGGCAGGGGTCAGAGCTGGAGTTCGGATCTGCCCTGGCACATAGCCATTTAAGATGTCGCTTCTGCTTATTTAAAGCATATCCTTGGAAAGCGCCCCCCGCCCACCCCATCTCTTTCTCTGCTCCCTTTATTTTATATTTTCTTTTTCCCCCTAAAGAATGTTTGCGGCTCCCTTTAAATCCTCATTTTCTTGGAGATTTCATGGAGTCTGTCTAGTTGGAACCCAGAGCACTACCACGGGGTGAGGGGAGGATCCCCGAGGGACAGGAGACCCTGGTTTTAGTTCTGGTTTTGTCCCTGACTAGCCAGGTAACTCCAGGTAAGATGACAGGCTATGTCCCCTCTGCTCCTCACAGACTTTATTTTATTTTATTAGAGAGGCTAGAGTTCAACGGTGCAATCATATAGCTCACTGCAGCCTCAAACTCCTGCCTCAGCTTCCCCAGTAGCTTGGACTACAGGCATGCACCACCACGCCCAGCTAATTTTTAAATTTTTTTATGGACAGGGGGTGGGGCAGTGGGGAAGGTATCTCACTATATTGCCCAGGCTGGTCTTGAACTCCTGGCCTCAAGCGATCCACCCACTGTGGCCTTCCAAAGTGCTGGGATTATAGGCGTGAGCCACCATACCTGGTCATTTATTTTGAAGGATAAGGCTGTCTGGGTTTTATGAAGCGAGAGCAGAGGCACCAGCCAGCCCCAGGCAGCATGTCTACCGGGTGGGAGGGCAACCCCAGCCCCTGTGTCGCTGCAAGGATGGTCACCACCCCTTTCACCATAGGATAATGTCCTTGGGAACACCGTCAGGGAAGACTGGGTGGGCGGAAGAACCCAATGACAGTCTGAGTTCCATGTGCCCCCTTGAGCAGCTCTGCTTGACAGCACCCCCAGCCCTCAAAATGCGCCAGGAGAGATGGCTGGGCCGGAGGTGGCTGTGGGAACCCTTGGAACCAGAGCCTGCCACTCTCAGTGGGGGTAATTGCTGAACTCTGTGAGCCAAACACCTCGAAAGGGCTAAAATGACTTTAAATGCCTAAACATTTTAAAACAAACCCTACAACACAAGGCTTTTAGTTTTGTGGTTTTTTTTTTTTTCTTTTTTTTTGCCCTAGTGCTAAAGCTCTTTCTCTCTCTCTGTCACTTTCTCTTTTGGGGGGAATTCAAAAGCCGTTTTATGCCTCATTACCTGCACACTGTGAGTGATGTCTGTCGGTCCATGTGCTGTAAATACCTTAAATCATGCTTCATTAAGAATATCTATGGAGCTATTAAAGAGCTATAATAGACAATGAGTTAACAGATGATTAAAGATGAATTCCATTTGTGTCAGTCACCAGCCAGAGAGAGACGAGAGGCTGTAAGTTCTCAACTCATTATCCAACAGAGTGCAGCTCTTCCTGCCTCCCGCCCTGGATTTCTGCGGAGTAGGGAAGGCAAGGGAGGGCTGTCGGCCTGCTGGGTGTGGGGTATGGTACACCAGGGAGGATGAGCATTTGGGACCAGCCAACAGGGACAGGGGAGAGGGAATCCCGTGTGGGCACAGAGAAAGGAAAGTGCGTGTGCATGCCTGCGTGTGCGAGTGTGCGCTCACTCCCCGGCACGTGTCGGGAGCTGTGCTCGCTGTCTGACAGTGCTGTCAGCTCTGCCTGGCTGTTTCCGTGCACGGAGTCAAATTCCACTTGGAGCCGTAAGAAACAGATCAAATCTCACTGCCTGATAGCCAGAGAAAAAGAGGCAAGTGGAAAGGAGGAGACCAAGTTCCAAAGGTGGAGACACTGGATGTTTGGTACTAGCCACGGCAAGCAGGAAAGGAAGGAGAAATTTCCTTTCCTCTGCTGTGTTTTCAGGGAAGAGAAGATAAGAGTCATCAAGAAAAAAGGGGTTTTGGCAAAAAGGTCGGACTGCTGAGGGAGCAGAATTGTTTCTCTTTGGAGAAATACCGATTAAAGACAGAAGTATACTGCCTAATCTCTGGTCTCGAACTCCTGACCTCAAGCGATCCTCCTGCCTTGGCCTCCCAGAGTGTTAGGATTACAGGTGTCTAGTCTCTGACCTCTTTTTAGAAGCACTAACCACCGTCGCTCAGAGAGTCAGAGATCCTCACTCCCCCCCTTCCCTCTCAAATAGTCCAGTGGCAGAGATCAGAAAGCAACGAGTACCTCAATTCCCAGTTCAGTGCTTGGAACCATAAAGATTTCAGCAAGAATGGATAGGAAAGTCACAATCAGAAATGAAGGTGAACACAAAGCGGTTCTACTAGGTAGCTTCAACATTCCCCATGGATAGGAAATCTGTCCTTTTCCACCTTTTAGAAGATTTGGAAATATTCTCCCATTTTACAAATGGGAGAAGCTGAGGCCCTGAGCAAAAACAGATTATGGGTGTCGACGAGTTAATAGATATTAAGTGCCTTCTCCTGCAAGACGTATTTTTAGCATTTAAGACCTGGTTCTTGCCCTCAAGGTGCTTATAGTCAGGATGAGAAGGTGTAAATCCCACCGCAGGGGCAGGGGAAAGAAAAGCTACTGAGCCCAGGTCAGTCAGAGGGCAGAGAGATGGGGCGGAAGACATGGCAACTTGGAATTAGCAGCTTTGGTTGAATCTGTGTGTTGCTTGTGCTAATGATAACACACCAGCTCTTCTTGGCATCTTCTGACCCAGACGGTGTTTCTGTGCCCACTGCCAAGTTATCCTGGCTCTGCTGGCAACGCTGATGTGTGGCATTATGCGATTCGCGTCCCCAGTGCTGCTGTCACGTTCTCTGACATACTGCGTGTCACCTGCCATGCTGTCTTGAATGTGCTACTTGGCCTGGGGTATTAGTATAACTCTTCACTGTTCACATCTACTTTTTATGCAGAAAAAAAAATTTTAAAGATGTCAAAATCTGATGCTTCTGATTTCTTTCACATGGAGCCAACCCGAGACGTTCGCGTGTCCGTGGCTTTAATCTGTCATCTGTTGCTGTGGAAAGCAACTGGTTTGTGAGCAGGGCTGGGACAGAGAACCTGGGCATATTCTGAGAAGGAGGTGGCACATGTGGGCATTTGGTAAATGCTGGGTGGGAAGAAATAGAGAGCGAACTAGGGTGGGGGCAGTGGGCAGAGAGGGGGTTGTGTCTGCCTGGTATTTTGCAGGTTACCAAGTACATCCACACATATGGACTCATTGGATCCCCCAGGAACACTGTGTGAGAAGAAGGTATTATCATACCCTTTTAAGCAACAAAACAAAACGACCCATGGCTTAGAAAGGATAAATGGTGGGCTCCAGGACCTGGGCCAGCGAGTGATAGAGCTGGGATTACTGTTCTTCCTACTGCAAAGCCTCCCCTGGTTCAGGGTCAGGGTTGACGGGACCCTCCCAAAAACGATGGAGAAGGCAGACAGGCAGGAGTGAATGGGGCTAGTCCTCACTGGCCAGCATCTTGAATGAGAACAGCCAGATAACAGGGACTGCTTACTGGTGGGAAGGAATAGAGAGGAACTGAAAAGGAGCAAAGCTGGGGACTTCCAGGAGCAGGCTGGGCTGCTGGGAGAACTGGGAAGCCAGAGAAGAAAGTTGTGTCCAAATAGCCAAAAAGGTGACAAGCAGGAGCTGTGATAGGGCCGGGGCAGCACCACTGGGAGTGGTTGATCTTGGTCTGAAACAGAGCACATCCTCATGGCACATCCTCATGGTGTGTGTGTGTGTGATGCTAGGACGAGCAAGGTCTGCGGGCCTAGCTCTGATTGTGGAATCTGTAATTTATGGCTTCTGGTCTTAGTTCTTCATGTGTATGATGGAGATGCTAACCCTTCCAACATGGTTTGAAGACGAAATGAAACGTGGATGTGTGGGAGCTATGTCTAAGCTCTTAAGCAGGAAGACTGCTGCATTCAGTCGATGTTACTAACAGCCACAGCCTCCCAGGACCTCCGGGAGGGGTAGGAGGAAGGGCTTCTCATTGCAATGGGATCCAAGTTTAGAAAGGAGTTGGAATAGACTTGGGTTCAGACTCCACCGGCTTCATGCCATGTCCCACTTCCAGGAAAAGAAACGGGCTTGTTGGAAAAAGAAAACAGACTCAGAAAGCATCTTGGGCATCCAACAGTTCTTAGGAAACAGCATTTGGGCAAACATCATTGAATCAGAAACACTTGGATCCAGTTTCCATTGACAGCCTCACAAACTGAAGATCGAGAGGCGGGGGACCTGGAAAGGCAGCGTCTCCAGGACAACATCCAACTGGATCTTGCCCCAGGTGACAGTCTCTACTCCCTCCCTCCCATCCGCGTCTGGCCAGCAAGGTGCCTGTAGTAAGTTGTCACATGCAGGACTCCATGGGGACTCCTGGACTTCTGGAAGAAGGGGATGTGAAAGACCTGGGGTCAGAAGCTTGAACATCTGGCTTGAGTTCCAGCTGCATCAGTTCCTTTGTGACTTTGTATTCCGGTGTCTTTGCAATCAACTTTTGAGAATGAATACGCTCCTGTCAAGGAAGGGCTTTGGGACCCTCAGTAAAGTGCGCTAAGGTACATCCCTTGGGATTTTAGAACTAGATGATGAAATCCAGAGATCATCTGGTATAACTTTATTCTAGTACAGAGGAGGAAACCGAGGCTCAGAAAGGCTAAGCAACTTGTCCAAGGCCACACAGCTAGAACCAGGGTCTTCCAACTCACACTCCAGTGCCCTTCCATGGCACCGCCTGCTGCACATCAGAGTTGCTCAGGTAACGCAAAGCTGACAAGGGGCAGAAAAATCCTGTCTCTCTTAGTTATTGGAATCCTATCACCTGGACCTGCCAGAAAAAGTGGACACTACACAGCTCCCCAGAAAGCACAGGCAAGAACTTGGGGGGAAGTGGGAACATGCGTCGGCCTGGTAATTGAATCTTGCGCAGGGACAGCTGGATGAGCTGCAATTGAGTTAAGCGGAAAATGGCATTTCCACATTGTTAGGAGCCTTCTCGGCCCAAGGCCCTGATCATTTACTCCAAGCACCTGGTCGTCGCGAGCATCTGACCCCAGTGCCCAGCTGAGGCACGGGCCGGCTGGGATCAGCCTCGTGGGGCAGGGAAAGAAATTAATTTTCAATCCCCGGGGACCGCGGTTGGTAGTTCAGCAGCCGAGGCATTACACAGAGCCGGAGAGAACAGAGCGACATCCCTGTGGGGGAGTTATTGAACTCCCCAACGCTGCTGGTGGGGAAGAGGCGAGGGGAAGAGGGAGAGCGGGGTGGAAACTGTCTTTGCTGGCAATCCCATCACTGAGATTTAATGGACATTCTCTTGCTGGAGATTTTGTCTCTTGCTGATTTCTCTTCCGAATATTTAATTTCAAACTCCTGCCCTCCACCTCCAAAGCAGCAACCCTCAGAAAGTAGAAGAATTGAGTTTCTTTCTTTCTTCTTCTTTTTTTCCTACCTGTTTTCATGAGGCAAGAAATTGTTTTGGCGAAATGGCCTTGCTCTGATTTCACGGACAAATCTTTTGGGTTCTGGTACCTTCCCGTCTTCAAAGACCATCCGAGGAGCACAAACTTCCCATTTTCTTCCCTGAATCCACATGAAAAAGAACAAGCCTGGGTCTACTTTCCCTCTGGGCCCACCTTTTCTAGTAGTTGGTAAATGAACAGCAGTTAAAAACATACCCCAACGGCACCCAACCAGAAAGAGCCTAGAAAAATCTGTTTCCCAGCACAAACTTGGTTCCAGCAGTCTTTTGTGAGTGTGAAGAAAATATGAATTATGGTTCCTGGCCGCGCAAAGTCCTCACTAAAAAAAAAAAAAAGAAGAAAGAAAGAAAATGCTACATCTGTTTCCATTTCAATGGCTCACATGTTTAAACACATCGATGAGGCATCCATCTAAATTTACCAGGTCCTGAGTAATTAACAATTAAAAAAAAAAAGACTAAAAGATGATGGCAATGTTTGAAAAATGCAAAATGTTAAGATGCGCGTGTTCATTTCTACCGTGCTACATTCCTTTGCAATCCTGGCGCTCCAGGAAAACTGGAGTGAGGCCCCTAAAAAGGAACAGGCATCATTAGTGCAGTCAGACCCCTTCTCGGCCTGCAGCAATTACCATCCTGCAAAGCAAGCTTCCAGGCGCTTACATTACCGGGGGAGTGAGGGGTCACTCACCTCGAGCTCCCATCTTTGGCTAAAACAAGCATTTTCCCACACCCTGGGATCCAGCTTCATTTAAATCCATAATTGCTTTGATTTCCAGGATGTATGGAACATGGAGACTTCATGACTAAGAATGACATTAGTCAATAAGTTTGCCACTTATTAGCCCTCACTTTACTCCTTTACTCTGGTTCCTATCTGAACCAGTATTAACAGATCCCCCTCCCCTGTGAAATCGCCCTGTAAGACCACCTGTTCCAGGGATAATTGGTTTCTCCAGGTCACAGAGGTGGGATGAAATCGGTGGATGCAAACAGGGAGGGTTGTTGCTGCTTTCATACTAAAGGAAGTCAGCACTGGGCACAGGAAGGAGTTTATTGCAAAGACCTTATATTTATTTAAAGCTTTAACTTTTCAAACTCCTTAACATCTAATAGCTCAAGACCCGGTGAAGTAGGTAGGAAGGTACCTTCTCCCCATAGAGAGGGTCAGGGCTAGACAGGAATAGAGGGAACCAGGGCTTCCCGCCTCTGGCCCTTCAATTCTACGACTTGCCTCAAAGCAAACTCCTTTCATGGGAGGAAAGTCAGGAAGATGAGCCATTGTTACGTCCCTATGAGGATTCAGAGCCCAAATCCTGGACTCAGTTTCTAGTTTTGCCTCCTGGGAGCCCAGGCCTCCTTCCTTGGGCTTAATGAATGATGGCCTGAGTCTGTGGATGGTTCTTACCAGGAACTTGTCAAGACAAACATAAAAAAAACACACTTCCTCCAGGCCTTAGGAGGGATTGGGACTGACATATAAGCACAGTACAGAAGATGCATCTTGATAGAGACAACAATTACACCAATTGCTGATTGTTCTTGATAAACTGGCCACGGGTCCTAGGTAGCAAGAACCACAAAACCTTCCAACACCAGAATCCAGAGACCATGAGACGATAAAAAATATTCACATAAGAGAAGAAAATTATCCAGTGTATTCCACGCACGCAATGCCACACACAGATAGGTGGTATCACGGCCACACCATGGAAAAGTCCCAATGCATAATTCTCAGGGGCTACAGAACCAGATGTGGCCCCACCTTTAGGAGCCGACTGAGTTATAAAGTGGCTTTGAGACTGCCAGCAGGGAGGTGCTTTGGTGTTGTTCTTTTCACTCCAACTGCCCTTGGAGATGGAGCCTTTCAAGCAACTTTCTTGTATTTCCCCACACCTCCAGGACAATCCTTTTCACAGATACAAATATTCACTACTTGTCTGCTCCTGGGGCACTGTCAGGGCCTGTCCTCCTATACAACCAGCATACACAACAGCAGCATAGAGGAAATGACCAAAGTCTCGCTGTAGGGACCAGTCTCAGGGACATCCCTGGTGGACATAAATGTAACTGTGCCTTGATAACAGCCAGGGACATAAACTACCTCCAAAACTGCCAGTAAAAAGCAGAGGTATGAGCAGGGGCTGGGCAGTCAGGAAGCAGACGAGTTAATGTCTTTTCTCCCTGTCTTCACTTAGGGAATTTGAATTCTTGATCAAGCGATTTGTCAGGATTGTTGTGTATTTACTGTAATTATAGAACATCAAATGTGCATTGACGTAATTACCATAAATATGTGTAAAGACATTATAACGTGTAATTATGTCATATAATTCTTTAATAAAGCATGCAGAGGAAAAATTACTCTGCGCATGCTCAATGCACATCTTACTGTTTCTACTGAAGGTTTTATTTCCTTCCTTCCCCTCCCCCTCTTCAATTTACAGAGACGGTTTCTCCCATCTAGCCCATAGAATGTGCTAGCAGAAGAGTGAGGTTAGAAAGTGTGTGCATGTGTGTGCACGCTTGTGCAAGTGAGCATTCCCGCACATGCACACGCATACACACACACACACACGCACACACACAGTCCCAGGAAAGAAAGACACTTTCAAACCCTGGAAGGGGTGTCATGGCCCAGGTGTGAACAGCACACCAGCCTTACAGTCAGGGTTTCCATGCTGAGGGTGAAGAATTTTGTGACCCAGCATCAACCCCTTCTCCTTTCTCTTTGCACATCTCCCACCTGTAGTTGCCTGGGGTGACCTGTGCCCTGCATGGGGTGAATGTGTTGGTGCACAGGCCACTCAGTTTGGTAAAACCGAGAGCTCCTGGGAGAGAGATGCTTGGGAAGATGTTGACATTATTCTGAACCCAGAAAACTTTTGTAAAGCTTTGAGCAAGAAGCAAAATCCCCTGGGTAAGATCACTAGGGGTGTTGCAGCAGAAACTGGATTGGTCAGACTGTCACCCAGACTACAACAGATTTAAAGTCCTCCAGCCTTCAGAATGTCTATTAGATATGGGGTCTGTGTCAAGGTCTATTATACATTTTCATATTCCCTCCTCTGACCCCAGGTCTTCTGGAGGCTGAGGTCAAGGATTCTGGAGATAAAATCGCTTGAAGTATCGTGTTCCTAGAACTCAGAGTTAAATCAAATGAAAAAGAATGCTTTAATAAGCAGAAAAGGCCTTCCAAATACTGATATCAAAAATATTTTAGAAGTCATAAAGGAAAAAAACTGATAGATTATACCATGCAAAAATTCACAATCTCTTTACATCAAAAAATACCATAAATATAAAAAAAAGCAAACAAAACAGCAAAAAAAAAAAAAATTGCAACATATATGACAAGGGGGATAATATCCTTAATGTATTAAAAAGCTCTGACCAATCATTAAAAAAAGTCTAAATAGGGGCCGGGTGCGGTGGCTCACGCCTGTAATCCTAGCACTCTGGGAGGCCGAGGCGGGCGGATCGTTCTGAGCTCAGGAGTTCAAGACCAGCCTGAGCAAGAGCGAGACCCCCGTCTCTACCAAAAAATGGAAAGAAATTAGTTGGACAGCTAAAAATATATGTAGAAAAAGTTAGCCAGGCATGGTGGCGCGTGCCTGTGGTCCCAGCTACTCGGGAGGCTGAGACAGTAGGATTGCTTGAGCCCAGGAGTTTGAGGTTGCTGTGAGCTAGGCTGACGCCACAGCCCTCTAGCCCGGGCAAGAGAGTGAGACTCTGTCTCAAAAAAAAAAAAAAAAGTCTAAATAGAAAAAATGGCAACAATGGATAAAAAATCACAGAATAAATACACATGACCAAAAAGCATATGAAAAAAACCAACAACCTACCTTATAATCAGTGTGGAAGATACTATTTTTTACCTATCAAATTGGTAATTATTGTAACAAATTATAATACACAGTGTTAGTGAAAGGTGGACAGTATGGGACTAGAAACTGGATTCGCTTTCTTGGGATCAATTTGGTAATGAATATCAAAAACCTTGAAAAAAATGCATACCCTTTGACCTATTAATTCCTCTTCTAGGATCTTTATCCTAAGGAATTAAAAGAAAAGTCAAAGATTCAGGTGTAAGCTTCCCAGACACTTCAATTATTTATAATAGTG
This sequence comes from Propithecus coquereli, assembly GCF_000956105.1. NCBI lineage: Eukaryota > Metazoa > Chordata > Mammalia > Primates > Indriidae > Propithecus > Propithecus coquereli. The sequence goes on from NW_012154062.1 coordinate 4,941,869, forward strand.
AAGGAAAAGAATTCCCCAGAAACAACCCAAGGCTCACAAAAGGGAATTGGCTCAAAGAAGTGTGATAGAGTAGAATCCCATGGAATACTATTCAGCCATTAAAAATGGTTGGTATTTAATGACATAAACTGTTGCACTATTATGTGAAAAAAATTAAATTATAAATTTATATATCTTTATATATATTTTTATATATAAAGATATAATTTATAGGTATAAAAATGTGGAAGAGGCTGGGTACATTGTCTCACACCTATAATCCTAGCACTTGGGGAGGCTGAGGTGGGAGGATAGCTTGAAGCCAGGAGTTCAAGACCAGCCTGAGCAACACAGAAAGACCTCATCTCAACAAAAAATGAAAATATTAGCTGGGTGCGGAGGTGTGCCCCCTATAGTCCCAGCTACGTGGGAGACTGAGGCAGGAGGATTGCCTGAGCCCAGGAGTTTGAGGTTGCAGCGAGCTATGATTGCACCATTGCACTCTAGCCAGGGTGACAGAGCAAACGATCCAGTCTCAAAAAAGTGTGCTGGAATTTACACCAAGATGTTACTACTAGTCATCTTTTAGTGTGGAAGTTGAGACATTTATTTTTTTCTTCTCTTGTTTTTTTTAAAAAATCTGGATAGTCCAAATTTTTACAGTGAACATTTGGGCTACTTTAAAAAATGGTATCCACACACACACACACACACACACACACACACACACACACATTCACTCATACATTTTGGTTTATTTTATGTTGTTATTATTATTATTATTATTTTAAGATATTATGGGCATATGAACATTTTGGTTACAAGTAATGACTTTGCCTCGTCCAAGCCGGGGCTAGAGGTTATTTTTTTTTAGAGACAGGGTCTTGCTCTGTCACCCAGGCTGGAGTGCAGTGGTATGATCACAGCTCACCACAACCTCTAACTCTGAGCTCAAGCAATCCTCTCGCCTTGACCTCCCTAGTAGCTGGGACTATGGGCTCATGCCACTGCATCCAGCCACACATTTTGGTTTAATGCCCTGAGGCAGTCAGAGAAAATTCCCAATTTATAGAGAAAGTCTCCATACCATGTGGGGCTTACATCACCTACCAAAGGCTACACCCTTCTCTCAGCCTCTTGCTCCCAATCACTCATTTCAGAAACACTCATGGCCAGAGCCAAGTTCCCAAAGAACCACCAGGAGGGGAAGAGTAGATGTTCGGTGTATTTGTTTCCGGGCAGTGAGCGAGACGCATAGCAAGGAAACAGCAGAACCAGGCCGGGAAGCTAAGGGGGTGGTAGGCCGGGAGCCGGCCTGGTTGGTAGGGTCCTTGAACCCAGGACGGATCTGATGAGTCTTTCATCTGAAGTCAAAGGAGAACCCTAAGCTGGGGGAGCCTATGGGGTTGATCCTAGCGGCATACAGAGCCCAGAACCAAAGAGAGAGGTGGAAGTAGGTTACTAAACTGAAAAGCCAGAAACCAATATCAAATACTGAAGTATTCCTAGTAAGCTTTTCTCTCTGTCTGTCTCATTTTGTACATGTCTCAGGCAGCATATTGAGTCAGGGAGCAGTGAGTGAGCCACTGAGATGAACAGGAAGCGATGGATAGGGCCCAGTCCTTTGTCTTAGCTGATAAAAGCCCAGCCTATTTATTAAGCAAACTAAGGCAGCAGCTACCAACCAGGGAACCCTATCATCTGGCCATCAGACTTCCCAGCGGAGCCTGCACCCTGGGAGAAAGTCAGACAAGGGAAATCCAAGTAGCTTCTAACACAGAGCCAGTAATTTGCCAAGTGTTAAGCGTGCAGCACTGAGGTTGCTTACGACTATTCAGTGGAAAAGAAGTCAGGCTAATCATGCTGGAATCTCATTAGTTTCCATTAATGCAGCTGGAGCTTGAACACTTGGTGGGGGCAGGGGATCAGTTCAAACCAAAGCCAGCAGAAGAAACAACCAGAGGTGCCCAGGTGAGATAAGCCTTAAGGACTGTTTAGCAGAGAAGTTGGGTTGGGATGGAACTGGGATCACAGCTTGGCACACTGACCCACAGAGCACCTACAGGTTGAGCAGAATATTAGAAGACTCACCTCAGCAATAAATGAAATCCCAAAGCCCAACTTCTAAACTCCACACTCCTTGGCATGGCACCCAAGGCCCATGTGGCCTCATCTCTCACTATATCCCTCGCTGTACTTTAAGTTTTGGTCCCATCAGTCAACCAGCCTTTCCTTGAATATAGTCTACACTCCCGTGCCTCCCTACCTTGCCTTACACCTTTGTTCTTTTTTTAAACAATTGTTCTAGAATATACATATTATACATTTTGCCATCTTAACCATTTTTAAGTGTACCGTTCAGTACTCTTAAGCACATTCACACTGATGTGCAACCAATCCCCAGAACTCTTTTCATCTTGCAAAACTGAAACTCTGTATTTATTAAACAATTCCCACTTCCCTCTCCCCCCAGGCCCTGGCAACCCCCATCCTACTTCCTCTCTTTGAATTTGTCTCCTCCAGGTGCCTCATATAAGTGGAATGACACAGCATTTGTCTTTTTGTGACTGGCTTATTTCACTTGGCATAATGTCCCCAAGGTTCATCCAGGTTATGGCATGGGCCAGAATTTCCTTCCTTTTTGAGGCTGAATAATTTCCACTGTGTGGATAGACCACATTTTGTTCATGCATTCCCATTTTTATCGCCCTCTTAAAATATGACTCCATCTTCAAAGCTTAAAAACCAGGGTATGTACTTCATGAAGCTTCCTCAAGACCCTCAATTATAGCTAGTCAGACACAGAGGTCTTTTGAGCATCTGTTCTGGGCCAGAAGCCGTGCTACACAACAAAGACACGAGGATGAACAGCCACCATCTCTCTTGCACAGTCTATCCCAGCCCAGCTTCCTGAGCACACTGCAGGTGACTCCAAGACAGCCCTGACGGTTATGACACACCATGCTGCCGTGAGGTCTACATAGTGGTTTCCACATTAGTTGTCTCATTGTAAGTGCTTGAGGACCTGGGACACCTCTGACCTCAGTATCCCCAGTATCCAGCACAATATATTGAATATACAAAGTGATCAATAAATATTTGTTAAAATAGAATTAAATTCACACCCCTTGGAAGGCAGGGTTTCTTGACTTCTAAGTGACTGACCAGTTGACAGGATAAGGTAGCAGTCAATGCCCACCTCATTGGCAGAGCGGTTCCCTGATCCAGGCCCAGGGCCACAGGTTTAGATTCCAAGCCCTGCACACGGGAGTGGGGGAACTGTATAAAAGTATTTCACTTTAGCTTTTGATGCCAGCATGTGCGGAGAGAGGGGTGGAGGCTCAATTTGCCCTGTAATAGCTAATAATCACAGCGAAGGTGTATCGTGCTCTCTCCACGTGCCAGGCTTTCTAAGTGCTTTCCATAGACTAACCGAATCCTCACGACAGACCTAAGAGATAGGTTTTTACCTAGGATAAATAAGAATCTATTACTACGCCCATTTCACAAATGATGAAACTGCAGGACAGAGGGGCTATCCACCTTACCCCAGGTCCACATAGGAAATTAAGTCCTACTGCCAGCATGCAAATCCAGGCGGGCAAACTCTTAATCCTATGCCACTCTGATGTACTTGCTTGGCAAGATTTGACACAGATTACGTTTAGCAGAACTCATCGGAGAATCTCTTTAAAACATTAAAAGGGGGCTTGATCAGGGGCTCTCTGATGTCAGGGATCTATTTTCTGTTTTGGCTCTTGTTCAGGGTCTTGCGGCCCATCTGGAGTCTGAATTTCCTTAGGTCCAAAGGATGTCAACTTGATTACAGAGAAATATCGAGAACTAAGAACTTCTCTTGACAGAAAGGTGTGGGGTGGGGGTGGTGGACAGAGGGAAACGAAAAGAAACAGAGAGAAAATGATTTCGGTTGCCATTTATAATAACCTACACTCAATCTTTCACTCTGGTGATAAGATCTTAGGAACAATTTGTTAGGAGGGTTTGACTGGCATCCTGGTTGGTTTCAGGAGGGGCAGGAGAGCTAACTGTCATTCTCTCCCTCCTCCCTGCCAATTCGGAACCCTGAATTAATCTCTCCTGCAGGTTTAGCTAAGCACTGGGTGAGTGATGGAGATGCACAAGAGGGCGCCTGACCAGTATTGACGGCAAGAGGAGAAGGAAAAGACCGAAAGGACACGGGCTAGACAGAAGGTATCGGGTGAGAGCAGGGCCCAGGGACAGCTGGGCAGTGATGTTCAGGAGGCCACAGGAAGAGCAGGCCTGGGGTCCGCCCTTGATCTTCCCCTGATCACACAAGTAACTTAATCTCTGGGTCTCAGAAAAACGCGAGCTTGAAATAGTACCCCCAGAATGTCTTCTAGCTATAACATTCTATAGATTTTATAGCCTAGTCAATTCTCTACAAGAGTGTCTCATCTTCAATCAAAAAATGGGACTTTTCTTCTAAATGAAGTATATTTTCTTGCCTCAGAAGAGTAAATCAGCAATTACAGGGTCAATGGTCCTCTTCCTAAGTATCCAAGACTGAAAGGAAGTGACCAAGTGAAGATCTCACAGGATCCCAAAACAGCAGCTTGTGTAGATCAGCTGGAAGAGGAGCTGGAAGCACAGCCACACCAAACAGAGCACACAGGACTCTGGCAATATTAAGAATAATTAGTATTTATTGAGTGTTTACTATGTACCAGACACTGTTCTAAATGCTTAAACAGGTGTTAATTCTTTAAGCTTCCCAAGAACTCTAAAATATACCCAATCTACAGGTGAGGAAACTGAGGTTTCAAAAGGCTGAATGAGTCTGGGCGCAGTGGCTCACGCCTGTAATCCCAGCACTCTGGGAGGCCCAGGCGGGAGGATCGCTCAAGGTCAGGAGTTCGAGACCAGCCTGAGCAAGAGTGAGACCCCGTCTCTACTAAAAATAGAAAGAAATTAGCTGGACAACTAAAAATATATATAAAAAATTAGCCGGGCATGGTGGCACATGCCTGTAGTCCCAGCTACTCGGGAGGCTGAGGCAGGAGGATCGCTTGAGTCCAGGAGTTTGAGGTCATGTGAGCGAGGCCGACACCACGGCACTCTAGCCTGGGCAACAGAGTGAGGCTCTGTCTCAAAAAAAAAAAAAAAAAGGCCGAATGAGTCACAAATTCTCTAAGGTCACACAGCTAGTAGAAGTGGAGGGTCCAGGATTTGTGCCTAGATCAGAGCCCACCCTCTAAACCAGTATACTGACCTCCTCTTTTGTTGCTACCACAGACTGGGATTTAATATCAGAATGATGGCCGGTGGAAGCTATTAATATTTGAAGTGAAAGGTGGCTGTGGAAACCTCCAGGCGCACCACTGACAGCATGGAGAGCAAAGCCTATCTCCCCGAATTCCAGCCACACCAATAGACAAAAGCTGAATGTGGGTGAGTCCCTCTGTGCCACCCTCCTCTCTGTGTGTCCTAAGGGCTATCATCCAAGCCCATCTTCTGCACAGCTGGCTCCAATCGGAGCACATTTCAGGTGTTCAAAGAACGACTCTATAATATTTTGGTTGGAAAGCAGGGCACTGAAACTGGTAAGGAGGCTTCCTACAGCTTCTAAAGCTGCAGTCTTTGCAGTTGGCAGCATCCTCTGATTCATGGTGAAGGCCATGGAGGGAGGAGGGTTAGCTTCCAGTTGAAGTGTGCACGGGGCTTTAACTGCAATGAGGATGGTTAGGGCCCTGCATCCCTGCATCCTTCTACCTCCAGCTGGGGAGAGAATTTCCCACCCCTTTTTGTTGCTCTGATCTGATCCAGCACACATTCATTCAACAAGCTTGAACGTGCACAGGCTGTATGCATCGTTGCTAGTTGCCATGGCAGAGACAGGGGGTGGGTCCCCGCCCTCCAGGAGTACTAGGCGTCCAGCACAAAAGGGAAGGGCTCCACCTGTGTGATGATACCTGGCTGAAATCCTAGGGAGACGTTTGCTTTGGCTGCCTAACAGTGGGCTACAGGAAAAAAGAGGGACAGGTCACCCTGGATCTCTAGGTAAGTAACTGTCAAATGTTTCTCAAATGCACCCTGTCCTCTCCAGGACACCTCCCCTCCATGATACCTGGTCCAGACTTTTATCTTCTCTTGCTTCAACTACTGCAAGGGGCTTCCTGACCCATCAAACCCCCTCCTCCCAGCCACCAGAATGATCTACTTAAAAGTCTAGTTGGAGGTGGCTCTCGCTGAGTCCTTTCCAGGCACACAGAACATTTTCACCTCTGACAACTTCAAACTGCTTTTTTCTGGACCCTGCGCTTTTGTTCACAAAGAGTGCTCTTGTCCCCTGCTTTTTGCTTGATTAACTCCAATTCTCAATTACAGTCTCAGCCCAGGTGTCACCTCCTCCAGGAAGCCTTACTTGATTTTAAATAGGACATAAACAGCACTAAGCGCCTCCCTCCCTCCCTGCCTGGGTGAGATTTCCGTGCCCATATAACATTCTCCGCGGAAACAGCTCTGTGGCGTCATGCATTTGTATTACATTGATCTGTTTCTGGGCTCACCCCTTCCACTGGACTCAGCTCACTGAGGACAGGGATTGTCTGACATCTGAACTTAACCCAGGACCTGGCTTTGATCAAGAGGAGTCAGAAGGCACTGAAAAAGGCAGAACCACCCACGGGCCATGGGAACCAGGAGTTTTGTCGGGTGCTGGATCACATCCCCACATCCTAACCCTATGCCTCAGTTTCCACTTTGGGGAAGCGAAGGGGAGGGGTGAAGAGGGAGCAATGGGACTCTAAGTTACTCCGGAGGAAGCAGCTTCCATTCATTAGCATTTGTAAAGGGCTCTGAGCGCTGCAGATGGAAGCTGCTCCGCACAGGCAGCTTGTTAGGACTAAAAATAGAGTTGTGTAGCACCTTCCCGGCAGAGAGCTCAGGAAAGGGTGGAAGGGGTGAGAAAATAGGTAGCCAGGGGTGGAAGAAGGTGACCAAGTCCTGGCCGACAGTGCGCACCAGAGTAAACTACCGCGGGCGACCCTGGGCACCGCCGAGCGCCCGGCTCGGGAACCGACCCCCAGCACGCACCATCTGTTTGGGGAATCAGGGGCAGGGGACAGAGGGCGGGGCTACTGTGCGGGGACCCAGATGAGCCAACTTCGCAGCCACCCGGGCGGGCGGGGAGCGCGGGTCGGGGGCAGGTGTGGCTGCGGGAGAGGGAGGTAGACGCGGGGGGGCGGCGGGGAGGGTAGCCAGGCGGAGACCCGCCCTGCGGGGCCAGACGCGGGCCCCGTGCGCAGGGAGAGGTAAAGAGAGGGGCTGGGGGCAGGCGGGGGGAGAGCCGAGGGGGAGGGGGCCCACGTTCTCCTGTGACTCAGGTCTGACTCAATGCCATTTCTGAAACAGCCTGGGGGGCGGGGGGAAGGTGTTTTTGCAAAATGGCAAAACAACTCCTTGCTGAAGGCAGCCGGGGAAGAGCCGCGGGCGGATGGGAATCACCCCGGGTCCCCCTGCAGCAAGACTCCCGTGGCCACCCACGGGCGGCGGCGGCGAGGTGGCGGGACCCCGGCCTAGCTGCGCTCTCCGCCTTCCCCTCCTCGGACGCCGGGCGGGGGGCGACGCTTTCCCCAGCGCGAGGCGGAGCGCGCCACCAGCCCCCGGCCGCGCCGGCGAGAAGGAGCCTCGGGGAAGAGCTAAAAAAGGCAAGGCGCGGTGCCGGTGCCGGTGCCGCCGCCGCGCCCACCCGCCGCCGGGGAAGGAATTCCCTCCGCCCGGCGCGCGCGGCCCCTCGCCCCCGCCCGTCCTGCCCAGAAAAGCCTCGGATTGTGCCCGGGAGGAGGAGGCGTGGAAGACTCAGTTCCAGCCACCCCCCGCCGCCCGGATCCCAGAAAAGTGGAGAGGATTCTCCCCACCGGATCTGGTGGGCAGGAGGATGGGCCTCGGGGAAGGGAACGGCGGCCACTCCCGGGGGCGCGAGCGGCGGCGGCGCCCAGCGGGGCCTCCCGGGCTCGGACCCAGGCCGGGCTGCAGCGGGGGGAACACCCTGCAAAGTGGCCGGCGCACCCCGGCTCTCCCGGCGCGGGCTCCGAACGCCCGCACCTGCAACTCCGCACGAGCGCCCGAGGGTGGCCCGGCGCCGGGAGAGCCTCGCGGCCGCATCACACCAGCGCCGAGCCCGCTTGGGCCTCTGTACTCTTCCGAACTGAGGGCATCGCCGGCTCCCTGCCTGTCCCCTTTCAGAGCCGGAGCGGGGCCCCGAGAAATGAGTAAATGATAACTTCACTAGCCAAGTTTTACAGTTTGCAGAGCAGGTCCGCGGAATCATCTTGCTTGTCTCACTGTCACCCTGGGGACTCCGTGTGACAAATGAAGAAATGGGAGCCTCAGAAAACTTATTAGCCCGATATAGCTAATACTTACAAGAAACGAGGCCACGGACGCAAATCTTGGGTCCTGTGATTCAGGAACTTTCATCTGATCCCTAGCACTGGGCATCATTCTTTGGAGTCTCTTCACGCATTTAATATTTTGGGGATGCCTGTTAAGTACCAAGCAAGCTGCTCGGGACAGAAAGATGAACAAGAGCCATTCTCTGACCTCAAGGAACTCACAGTCCGGTGAGAAAGAGAGAGAAAACAAAATTATAGATTAAAATACGGTGTAGACCACACTGTTCTAAACATGGAAGCAGATTCAGTAACTTGCCCAGGTTTCAGTATTGTAGTGGTGCTGCCAGGATTTGAACCCAGACAGTCTGACTCCAAGGCCACCCACACATAACCACTATATTAAACTGCCTCTTTTGTGCTTAACTATATAGCCTTAAGTGAAAAAAAAAAAAGGGACAAATCACCAAACAGTATGTACAGTATGCTCCCAATTAAAATACATGTAAACACACAGGGGGGAAAAAAAAGACCAGAAGAATGTATGTCAAAATGATGGGTGATTTTTGTTTTCTTCCTTTTTGTTTTATAAGCTCCATATTTTCTGCACATGAATTTTGTAATAAGAAAAAAGCAATAAATGTTATTAAAGTGCAGCTTCAATGCAAAGCTTCCGAAAGGTGGTGGTGTGTGAGTCTGCCCTAACGGAAGCAGAGAGCCAGTCAGGTTTGGAGACCGGGAAGGGCACCCCAGGGGAGAGAAATCTGTACTCCAGGGGTGCAAAGGAATGGCAGGAGAACACAGTCCAGCTGAAGAAACTGCAAGTCCCTGTGCTAGGAAGGAGGAGGGGAGACAGCATGGGAGACAAGGCCTCAAATCTAGGGAAGCCCCTCAAATAGAGAATTCCAAACCCCAATATTATCCTAAACTCTGCCCTGAGGGGAGATGTCTATTGGGGACCTAAGAGAGCTGTCCAGGAGTGATCTGAGATTCCTGAAGGTTACTATTGTGCTATAAATCTTTTTTCTATCTTTGGAGGTGAAAAAGCTAGTGTAGGACATTAGACTCCATCAACATGTTTAGGTCAGAAGGTGCCAGGGTGCTGGGTAGAAGTCATCAGGATGGGTTGTTCCTGGCCACATTTTCATTAATCTGGCCTGGCTTCATAACTCAGGCTTTCTCTCGCTCAGATCCGAGCCTGCAAAGACATCCTATCGATAACCCCTGCCTTTCGCCATTCTACCCATCTCTCAGGGGTCTCCTTGGCCCCCTGGCTCTAGTATCAACCTCAGCTTATTAAAGAACTAGATTTTCAGGTTGTGGCTGGCAGGTTTTGTCCTCCACAGCCAGCCCAGGATTCCCAAAGTACTCTGCTTCCCCTTTCTCTGCTGGGGAACCTGGGACAAAGACCAGTTAACTGCTCTTTCCGCTCCTCTAGCCCTCAGAAACAACCCTGACCCCTCCCAACCCCAGCCCAGAGTCACAGCGTTCAGTGCCCAGAATGCAGACTAGCAGCTTCTCCGCAGATTCCAAGTTCCAAGCTGGAAATAGAGGGGCCTTTGCTCACGTCATTGCATGAAATTCACCATCTGCCACTTGAACAAGAGAGACTCTGGGATGTTTAATGTGAAAACTCGGCTCTTGCTTGGGCAGCCGACTGTATTTCAGGGTGAGGACCACAGCTGGCACGGTAATCCTGGGACCTGAGTTACTGATATTAGGGATTTGGCCTAATATTGGTCTAATAAGTGATGAACCAACCCATAGTCACAGATCTCCTCCCTTTAAACAGCCACCTCTGTGTATGCTCAGACCACAGGCAACAGGACCCAGGGAGCCCACTGGCCATTCAAGGTTGATCTGGCTGCTTGACAAGTGGCTGGGGGCAGAGCTGAAGCAACTGGCTCAGACAGGGGAGTGGATCCCCGTCTTTGTGCCTGTGTAGTAGGTGGTGAGGGAAGGCACACACACTAGGAGAGGCCGTTGTGATCATCTTTAGAAGTCGGAAGTGTCTACGTTCCTGCTACTGGAGAAGGGAAAACACCCCCTGCTTTCCCCTTCCCACCTCCTTTTTAGTAGTGAGCAGTCAAGATGTTTTGGGGGTTTCTCTTGTATCTGATGTCTCCTAGTGTAATTTTTGGTAGCTTGGATTTATTTGCCTGCCTTCAAGCTTCAAGGGAATCTCAAAGGAGCTGCCTTCCGCTGGGTGTGCCTGTTTTATGTGTCGCTGCAACTCCCCAGTAAGTTCAATGCAGAGGTAGGGGTGGGAGGAATTGGATTTTATTCTTCCTTTTTATTCCCCACAGCACTCAGCACAGTGTCTTATACACAAACACCCCTGAACTCCAAATCCATCTGTCCAACATCTGCCTGACATCTCCAGCAGGATGTCTAATAGCATAAATGTAACATCCCCCACCCCCGCCCACCTGGTCTTCCCCATCTCAGTCAATGACACAAAAATCTTGGTGCCATTTATGATTCTTCTCTTTCTCACCCCCCATCTAATCCAGCAGGAAATCCTGTTGGCTCTATCTTCAGATAGATCTGGAATCTGACCACATCTAACTTCACCTCCTCTGTCATCTCCTATCTGGGTTATTGCACTGGGCCTCCCAGCTTCTACCGGGGTCTCCTTAGCCTGTTTTTCAAGATGGTAGCCAGAGCAGTATTCAAACCTAAGTGAGATCATGTCATTCCTCTGCTCAAATCCCTCCAATGGCTCCCCATTTCTCTCTGAGCAAAAGCCACACACTATACAAGGATGATGAGACCCTACATGATCTGCATATACCACCCCCTAAACCATCCTATGTCTTTCTCCTCTCTCCACTCCAGCCACATTGGCCTCCTTGCAGTTTCTCAAGCACACCAGGCACACTCCTGCCTCGTGGCCTTTGCAGTGGCCAGTCCTTCTCTACCCTCTTGGCTTGGCCTTCATTCTCTTTGCTTAAATGTCCCTGTCTCTATGAAGCCCTCCCTTCCACCTATTTAGATTGCAAATGTCCCTGTGCCAGCACTTCCAATCTCCCTTGTTCTGCTCTCACATTGGACTTAGTTCCAGAATGTTATATAATGTACTCATATTAATATATGTTTTTCAGTATATGTCTCTATGTTTATTTTTAGTATATGTCTCCCCTACCAGAAAGTGAGCTCCACCAGACTCAGAGTTTTGTTTGTTTTGTTCACAGATGCCTCCCCAGGACTTAGTGCCTGGCACAGTGTGTTTAAAGAATGAATAAATGTGTGGGTTCAAAGTGAATGGTGGTCACAGGCTCACACACTTTCCTCAGGAAGCCATGCCCTTCCATGACTACTCTGGCATCTTTGCATCTTTTTCAGGGAGATAAGGAGCTGTACATCTGCTGAACACACAGGAAGAGGGAACAAAATTGAACGGAGTGAAGAGAATGAGGAGACAGGCCATGGACTGGGAGAAAATATCCACAAAAGACGTACCTCGTAAAGGATTGACATCCAACATACAAAGAACTCTTAAAACTCAACCATAGGGGCAGGGTGTGGTGGCTCACGCCTGTAATCCTAGCACTCTGTCTGGGAGGCCAAGGTGGGAGGATCACTTGAGGTGAGGAGTTCGAGACCAGTCTGAGCAAGAGCAAGACCCCGTCTCTACTAAAAATAAAAAAATTAGCCAGGCGTGGTGGTACATGCCTGTAGTCCCAGCTACTCAGGAAGCTGAGGCAGGAGGATCACTTGAGTCCAGGAGTTTGAGGTTGCACTGAGCTATGATGATGCCACTGCACTGTAGCCAGGGCAACAGAGCAAGACCCTGTCTCAAAAACAAACAAAACAGAACAAAACCAAAAACTCAACCATAGAAAAATGAACAACCCAATTAAAAAATGAGAAAAGATGTAAACAGACACCTTACCAAAGAAGATATAAAGGTAGCAAATGAGCATATGAAAAGACATCATATTTCATTAGGGAACAGCAAATTCAAACAACGAGATACCATTACACATGTGTTGGAATTGCCAAAACCCAGAACACTGACAACATCAAATGTTGGTGAGGATGTAGAGCAACAGGAACTCTCATTCAGTGCTGGTGGGAATGCAAAATGAGATATCCACCTCACAACACAATTTGGCAATTTCTCACAAAACTAAACACACTCTTACCACACGATCCAGCAATCATGCACCTTGATATTTACCTAAAGAATTGAAAACTCATGTCCGTACAAAAACCTGCACGCAGATGTTTATTCATAATTGCTAAAACTTGGAAGCAACCAAGATGAATAGATAAATACACTGTGGTACATCCATACAATGAAGTATTATTCAGCAGAAATAACAGAAAGAAATGAGCTACCAAGCCACGAAAAGACACAGAGGAATCTTAAATGCACATTACTAAGAGAAAGAAGCCAATCTGAAAAAGCTAAGACCGCATCATTCCAATGATGTGACATTCTGGAAAAGGCAAAACTATGGAGACACTGAAAAAGATCAGTGATTGCCAGGGGTTGGGGGGAGGGAGGAGGGAGGGATGAATATAGCAGGAGCACAGAGGATTTTAGGTCCTGTAGTGCGCATCGGCAGGAATGAAATTACATTTCCTACAGCAGCAATGGGAACAATAAAATGTGGGCCCAGGCCCGGTTGTAGATTGTCCTTAGGATAGAACTGCTATAGGAGAGAAAACCAGTAGCTTGTCTGACCTTGGCTTCTAGACAGTGGCTGGATTCCTGCTCCTGCTTTCTGGGGTCCTCTATCCCAGCTGTTTCTGCTTCTCTATTTCTCCCTAACCCCTCACCCCCAGGGCCCAGTGGCATTTCAGTGGATTAAAGGATCCTGCTCCACCCCGACTTTGGGAAGGGGGCATGGGAGCAACAACAGGAAGGAAGTCTTTTTTTTATCTTCCTGCCCTCATTCTTGAGTGAAAAATGAACAAGTCCAGGGCATCTCCAGAGGATCCTCCAGGAGGTCCCCTTCATCTAGGGTCCTCATCTAGGGCCATCTTTGATCCTGAAGATTTTGAGATGAGGGTTGTTCCAGAACAAAGCCCCTTCTCTGGCAGAGGCCCCAGGAGCTTCTCTGGATAGGTGAGAAGTAGCCATTCAGAGCCTGCAAATCTACTGCCTGAAAAGACCTATGGTCTGTTCAACTTTTTTTTCAATAGACTTTATTTTTTAGAGCAGTTTTGGGTTCACAGCAAAATCAAGAAGAACATACAGAAATTCCCATATCCCCCCAACTCTTCCCACCCCCCATTGCCCAGCACTCACTATGGACATCTCCCACAGAGTGGGGCATTTGTTACAATCGATGAACCTGCATTGACACGTCATTATCACCCAGAGGCCATACTTTATATTAGGGTTCACTCTTGATGCTATACATGCCTCCTGGCCCAGGGATGAATGAGTCAGGCCAAAAGACAGGACTCCTTTCTGTAGTTTGTGCAAAGGTGCTGAGTATGCTGGCTACAGTCTGCACAGTGAAGCCCGCTCTCTGGGACTTGCGGGGGCCATGAGCAAATTTTCTGCTAGGACAGGGGAAAGGAAAAGAAGCCAAGAGTCTTTTGTGAACACCTGGGAAAATGAAGCAGCAGAAAGTATTGCTTCCATTCCTAAGAATGAAGGCACTGCCTTCGATGGCTTTCAGTTTTCCTGACCATTTACTCTGTGGCTACTTTGATTTCCTTACTAGAACTGGTTCTAAACCCTGTTTCCTGACTTCCAAGGTCTTTTTACTAGATTAGGGAAGATTAGACATAGAAAGGGGAGAATTCCTATAGGCAAAGTTAAATTACAGCTTAAACAGAGCAAGTTCTCACCAAAATCATTCTTCCCTGGCTGGGTTTAAAGAGAAAGGGCCAGGGTAATCTTCTGCGGCCGGTACAGGTACCAGAGAGGCTGTACCCAGATTGTTCTTCTTAAACCCAGATAGTCCTGGTTACATTTTTCTTCTTGCTCTTCAGTATCAGCCACAGAGGAAAGAATGAGAGGAAAAGATGTCTTAGGAGATGACTTTACGTTTTTCCATTCAAGTTCACCAAGATGGCATTTAAAGTAATCCTGCCAACACAGCTGCAGATTAAATATATTACACTCTGGGTAACTCCGCCGTTGCCCACTTGAGAAATTAACGCTGTCCTTAACATACTGATATTCACTTTAATTCCTGGGGAGGAGATTGCTTATAGCCTGATGGGTGTATGTGGAATGGAGAGGGGCAGCCCCAGGCCTTGACTTTGGGGTATTAGGGGAGATTTAGGGGTTGGCCTAGTGTGCGAATTTCAGGATTTGCAGGGTTGGGGCCCTGCCCTGCTCCTCTCTGGTTTTCCCCCCCCGCAGCCTGGTTACGCATTTGTCCCTCTCCAGGGACAGCTCAGCCAGCTAAGCAAAGGAAGGTGAGAAGCCAAACCCAGCAAAGAATTTCAGGTCTTGACGTCTCAATGCCCTGAACTAGCTCTGTGTTTGGAGCCCACCCCGCAACTGTGACCGTGGAGGAAGCATGTGGGCCACCAGAACACAGATGCCAGAAGGCTGGAATTGTGCAGCTCAGGAGCTGAAGGAATTTCAATGAAAAGAAAATATGGTCAGAGCAGGGGAAAGGGAAAGAAGTCAAAAGCCCTTTTTTAAGTACCCGGGAAAATGAAGAGGCAAAAAATTATTATTTCAATTACTATGAAAATGTATTTTATTAGAAGATGGGGATTCATCATTGACACTCAAAAGCCCGAAAAGCAATATCTAGCACTATAATACCCCTGTCTCCATGCAGGGAGAATGAGTTATTAAATCGGAAGATGAATGTTTTGCAGTTCAGTTAAACTGTGTCTGTTAAAAAAGAAATAGTTATAAACTTGCTGGGGATCCCCAACCCCTCCCCACTAAAGCTGCGTCTTGCCAACCCCCAACCCTCCATAGCTTCACGAATCCTGGCCCCCCCTTCACATTTCTATGGCATATGAAAATTCAGGAGTAAGAAAGGAAAAAAAAATCAGCAAATTAAATGCAAACCGGAGTTTTTTTATTATTAAAAAAAAACCAGTTGCACATGGTTCAATTGTTGCAAAGTGCGACGATGTAAATGCAGTGCATTCTTATGTATAACAGCTTTTCCTTCCCTCCTATGGCAGCCTCAATAACTCGGGAGCTTCTGTTCTGCATGAATAAATATGTATAAAATGTAACGCTGCAAAGAAATAAAATCCGATAACTGAAAGATACCATTTCTTAGATTCCAGGGGCAACATGAGGCACCAGCTTTTCTGATTCTTTGGTATTTATGTGAGCAGCCATTGAAATGATAATGTGGAATTTAGTATTTTTTTTACAAGGGCAAGTAATTTCCAGCTGTTCATCCCGGCTTTAAGAAGTAGAGGTTCTGGTAGTCTGTCTCCCTATTTTGTTTTCTGGGTGGGGTCTGTGGCTGCTTCCCTGCTCCCTCTTTCAGGCCATATACCCATGACCTCTAAATCCTTTCCCTTCACCGCCTGGGGAGTCAAACTCCCAAGTAAGTGAAATAAAGTATTTATCCTTCGGAGCCAGCTGTTCGCAGCCTTTCACCACTGAGACGCAAGCGCCAGACCACTGCAAGCTCGACACGCTCGCGTGCGCCAGTGCACTGGCCTCTACTGGTAATTCCCTGCCCACAAAAAGGAAACTTCACCCCTTTCCCTAGTCTCGAAATTGTATAGGACAGTATTTTAGTAATAATCTTACATATGAGCTAATTTTTTTTTTTTCTTTTTTGAGACAGAGTCTCACTCTGTTGCCCTGGCTAGAATGAGTGCTGTGGCGTCAGCCTAGCTCACAGCAACCTCGAACTCCTGGGCTCAAGTGATCCTACTGCCCCAGCCTCCCGAGTAGCTGGGACTACAGGCATGCGCCACCATGCCCGGCTAATTTTTTCTATATATATTTTTAGTTGGCCGATTAATTTCTTTCTAATTTTAGTAGAGGCGGGGTCTCGCTCTTGCTCAGGCTGGTCTCGAACTCCTGAGCTCAAACAATCCGCCCGCCTTGGCCTCCCAGAGAGCTAGGATTACAGGCGTGAGCCACCGTGCCCAGCCCTAATTTTTTTTTTTAAAAGAGGAGATCGCTTACAAACTTTGGCACTTCGTAACAAAATACTTGGGACTCTGCTGACAGTCAGTCCTGACTTGCCCTTTGTCGTTTGCGGAAGGCTGAAGCTGGGAATTATTAATATTAGGGACCAGGTTGTTTGGTTCCAGCCCCCAGCGCTCTTACGGGCCGGCCCCAGCCAACCTTTCCTGCTTGTCTCCCAGCGCTTCACCCGTCCACACTGTCCATGCTTCCACACGCCTCTCGGGCTTTCCAGATCTTCTTGTCATTGCATTGACTCTTCCCTCTATGTGTAATGCTCTCTCCAGCCTTTCTAGATTTGGGATTCTCCACCTCCAAGATTCAGCTCAGATGTCACCTGTCCTGCAGCTTCTTACGCATCTTATCCATCCCATAGTGATGTGTCCACCGGCTTTCTCTGCCAGCTTCCTCCAGGGCAGACGTCAGGGCTTAGCACTTTTTGCCTCACCAGTACGTAGTGTTCATAGTGCAATTAACAGTGCCCAGTGTTTGTTGAGGGGTTCAATGAATGAACTACCCAGGAGAGACAGTATCTAGCTTATTCTTCCGGTTTTCAAGATTTTCCTTTCAGCCCCATCCCAGGAGAGGGATGGCAGGAGAATACTTGGCAGCACTTGAAAAGTGACTCAGGAGAGAGGTCACTATCCAATGATGAAGGTCCCACCAGTGGTGACATTTCCTATCTCTACCTTGGCTCACCGCCCAGCTCACGGCCCAGGGGCACCTCACAAATGTGCTTCGAAAATGGCAATGTATGTTTGTGATGCTAGGGTTCTGGAAATAAACAGCACTTGAAGTATAAGATTAGAGGTAAATAAATCAGTGAGGAATAGTCTCCTATTTCAACAGAGCTACTTATTGAGTGGGACATTAGCTTCCTCAAAGGAAAGCCAAAACCTGGCTTGGTTAGCAAGAAAATGTAAACAAATTTCTGTTGATGTTAAGGGTAGAAAGGAAGCCTCCAAGTTTTGATGGGAACCTCTCCTTTAACTGCTGTGTGACCCGGGCTAGTTATTTAACCTCTCTGGGCCTTGGCCGCTTATCTTTAAAATGGGAAATGATAACAGTGTCTCCTTCATTAAGTCCTTGCCCGTATCTAAATATAAATTACATAGCATGACGCCTGAAACAGAAAAGCACTCCATAAATATTAGCTATTTTAATTATGTTTGGGTTTCAAGGATTTCATTTTGTCCTTATAAATATATCAAGTGGACATCATGTTTTGGTCTTTTCTCTCCTCTCCAAACCAAGCTCTCCTAATGGGAGAGCTGATACGTCAGAACACAGCTATGCAGTGACAAGACCCTCTGACACCTTTGTGCCGGTGGGAGTCCTCGAACTGAGCCCCTCAGCTTCCGGGATATGGTGTCCCAGCCATTTCGACTGTTTTGGCGGCTCAAACCCCTCTTTGTTCACTTTCTCCCTGTCCTTGGTTGTATGGATGAGAACAGCCAACTCTGAATATACACTATTGGTGCATAACTAAAGAGCTATTCCTTATCATGAACCAAAGCTGGAGGGGCTACAGGGAGGTCATCTGAGCCTACGGGTGGCTGGGTCAGTTGGTAGGTCCTTGGTATGTTCATCCCTTCAAACTGTCAGTTTCTTTGCCGTTAAACAGCCCAGCGCACCCAAAGATTATACTCCTGTGACTGGGAAACCAGACCGGGAGATCAGGAAGCCCAGAGGCCAGGGCCAGCAGCCTGT
This sequence comes from Propithecus coquereli, assembly GCF_000956105.1. Lineage (NCBI taxonomy): Eukaryota > Metazoa > Chordata > Mammalia > Primates > Indriidae > Propithecus > Propithecus coquereli. Next base: position 4,960,019 of record NW_012154062.1, read on the forward strand.
GAACACACACACTCCTGGAGCCCACCACTCTGCCTCCCCGTCCTGTTAAGAAACCTGACCCAGGGACAACCACACATGTGGGCAGCTGGGGGCTCTCCTTGAAATGACAACAGTTTCTTGCTGTAGCTGGGCGGAACATGAGCTCTTACATAAACACTGCCTCAGAGACACCCGCAGCGTGGGACGCAGGGAATCGGAGTCAGGGGAGGCTGGAGGGAGAGGCAGAAAGATACAGGGTGAGAGCGTGGCTCTGCACTCCACAGTAGAGGGGTCACCAGGGCATCGGTACATCACACACACACACACACACACGCACATATGCACACACGTATGCACACACTTACATGCATACGCACACGTGCACACATTCATACAAACACGCACACTCACGTATGAGGTTTGTCACCTTCTCAGCGGGGACTGGGAGGCAGGGAAGAAGGCAATACAACCAAGTAGTCCTCACTCTTTACCAGACTTGACCTTTGTCCCCAGCCCACCCCATCTCCTCCCACAGCTGCCTCCGAACAAAACTTGAACAAAACTCGCTGGGAGAGGAAAGCCCGAGTGTGCTGTGCTACTGCAGGCTGGCTGTGCGCAGGTGAATCCACTACAGATACAGGAACAGCTCCTGGGGTGAGGTGGGGTGGGCGGCGCGGAGTCCCTGGAATTTAAGGTTAGAGAACACAGTAGGGGATTGGCCTGGTAAGATGGTGTTTAGGGGTCTCTACTGAAAACTTATCTCGCAGGTCAGATGGGTCTGGGATCTGTGGGAGAGACTGGAGGGTCAGTGCATGCCCAGGGAGGGGGCTCTGAGAGGTGGCAGGACAGGCTGTCCACAGAAGGCTCCGGTCTCTGGGTCACACTTTCTCACTTTTCTGCTCGTCTGTTTACCTGAGGCGCCAAGTTAGTGCGATCGCCTGGCACTTCTGGACTTAGGTCCCCGGGCCTCCATCCTCTGGTCCACTCAAGTGGGCTCTTCACTCCTGGCCAGCCTAGGAGGTGAGTGGAGCAAGAGGTTTCCCAACAGGGGTGCATTCCTGGCTTTGTCAAAGCAGAGGCTCGTAGCTCAGGGAACACAGGGCAAACTGGATGTCTAGGCTAGGCTGGAAGCCGAGGGGAAACTGTCCCCGCTTTTCAAAGTATTCTTGCTCTTTAACTGTAGCCATCACAGTTAAGCCACCCTGGGCAGACCCCAAAGGCTTGAAGGGACATTCAGAGTGATGTCAGCTGGTTTCTTATCACAGAACAATGGGTGGGAACAAGAGCTAAAAATTGTGGTTCTTGTTCCCAATGCAGTGTGGCTATAGTAAGGTCAGGGGCATCTCCTCTGTGTCCCTCTGTGTCTTGTGGCAGAAAGGGAGGACAAGTCCTGACCCGTGGGAAATGCTTTGCTGTGACATTGCTCTATCATCATCTTACTCTCTCCGCCCGCTCACAGCAAACTGCACCACAAACTGGGCAGGCAGGCAGAGATCTCCAGGTGACAAGTGAAGAGCCAGACACTTGGGAAAGGCCACATGATGAGCACACATACCTCTGGAACGGCCCTCAACATATTTTACTGTGATGTGTCTGCTTCTGGACTGCCTGTCCCACCAGACTGCATGAATTGGTTAGTAGGAGAGGTGAGATTTCAGGCCAGTGGGGAGGGATGGCCATCTCTCAAGAGGAATGTTGACTTCAAGAAGCATCGAAAGAAGTAGAAAGAATCTTGAGATTAAGTTCCTCCTCTTCAGTCTACACAAGACAGAACTGAGGTCCAGAGAGGTTAGGCTACAGACTCAATCCCACACAGCAAATTCGAGGCAGGGCCAGGACTACCATCCAGGTGTCTTCACCACGCTACTCCACGCTGATTAGGGGAGACGGGGAGCTGGCACAGGGGTGCTTCACGCTGGGGGAGGTGTGATTCCAGGCCTTGGGGTACATACACGCTTGAAAACAAACCACATGATTCAACACACATCTGCAGCAGCAGTGCAATTATCTCTGAGATCTAAGCATTGATCGATGAGAGTTTTAATTACCAAAATCTCTTCATCCTCCCCCACGGAAGAAAAGAAAAAAATTTTCTGGCATGTTTACTTCATGACAAAATATAATAAAATTCTACGTCACACAGGAGTGTGCTGTGTCTGCAAAAAGGGGGTGTTGAACACCATTTTGTGGTGGTGGTTGTTTCTACAGCTGAAAATATTGTTCCTTCTGATCTTTCAGACTGAAAAAATAAACAGACTGCTGCATACGCCCAAGTTGGCCTTCAAAACGGAATAGCTGCACCCAAACTCGGGCCTGAAGTGGAGGGTGTGGCCTGGGACTCTGCCTCAGCCTGGGCAGAAGACAGCACGTGGTGGGGCGGGGGTGACAAGCCAGCAGCGAGGGCACTCGGCCTTCTGACTCAGCTGAGTAGACAGAATCCCCAAGGAGCCCCACCACAGTAGTGGGCACCGCTGTGACCTCGGCCCCTTCACCCGCTGTCCCTGCCATCTGCTTCACAGGACTCTGTGGGTCAAATTCCACATGAACTTTCCAGAGTCTCAAATGGCTCTATAAATTATTTTTTTATAAATTTATGAATTATTTATACATTTATAGATGTTTTTAAAGTTAAAAAAAATTTTAAATGTATTTTTAAAATATTTTTAAGGTATGTATAAATTTATAAATGATTTATAAATTATTTCTTTATAGACACTCAATCAGCTCTATACATGTGAGGTATTGTTATTCCATAGACACGGACAACGGCTGTCGATGGCCGCCCTGGATTTTTAAAGGAAAAAATTGTTCAAAAACTGTTGCTAAGGCAGCTGTCATCTGTTTTACGCTCTGGTTGCTTCTCTTGCATGGTGGCTGTCGGTGTACGTGTTCTGTTCCTGATGCTAACTGAGGCCCTTCCCAATGGAGTCTCGATCCCTGCTCTGAGTAGGAGCCTGCTGCGTGGCAGGTGCACGTGGCTGTAGGGGACATCTCTAGGTGGCCTGGGCCCTCCTCCCTGGGCCTGGGCCTGGGCCTGCTTGCTCTCACTATGCCCCCCTCGCCCTTCGTGCTCTGCTCTGCATGAGCAGGGCAGGGGGAGGGGTGTGGGGGTGTGGGGGCTGCGTTTCCCAGACTTCCCATCTCATGTGGATTTAGTCTGGGTTGGGTCATCGAGAGGCACTGGCAGGAGATTAAAGGGCAAGCGGGAGGGAGAAGCCAAGATATTTCTACTTCCTCTTGGAGCCCAACAGTGCTTCTGGCCTCAGTGTGTCTACTGAGACCCACGGGGCTCCAGCATCCCCGGGGAAAGACAGCCCAGCCCCTGGACCCTCCTGACTCTGTATCCTCCTATGTCCCCAGCCCAAGGGCAGCAGGTACTGGGTTTTGGATGGCCTCTCATCCTCTCTTTGGCTTTTCAGACCTCCCATCACCCGCATAAGCAATTCCTTGCACTAAATCCTCTCTTGTTGTTAATATAGCCCCCAGCCTCTGACGAGGACACGTCTTTCCTGGTGTCCAGGGTCTGCTATCTATAGGCCTTGACACAGAGAGGGCCAGAGCCCGTCAGACCATGCTTTCTATAGCAATTGTATTTATCTGTTCACTGTCCTCTCGTCTGTACCCCTCTACCAGGCTGAAAGCCTCCCAAGTGCGGGGACTTGGGCCATCTCATTTACGATTGTGGGTCCCCAGCTCCTAGAGTCCAGATTAACATCTAACAGACACAAAATACTCGCTGAGAGAAGAAATTAGCAAAACCCCTTAAGTTCCAAACAGTGCTCTCCCCATGGGGCAATGCCCCTCTTTGGGGTAACCCCTCTGGGAGTAAGATCTATTGTCACCTGGAACACACCTGGTCAGGTCCTGCTGAGCTTATCCATGACAGAGAGGCAGCAACGTGTGGCCAAAAGGGATGGGGCTATTGGGCTGGAGCTTTAGCTCCATCCCTGGTCACTGGTGTGACGGAGACCAACTGGGGACAAGTGACTTAACCTCTCTAGACCTCAGTTTCTCTGGCTGTAAAATGCTGCTGAGTGGCTACTCCATCCTAGGGTTGTTGTAAGAATCGAACAAGGTGATATGTGCAAAAGCCTGGCCACCCCATAGGTGCTGAATAACTGTATTACGAACATTGTCACCTCCATGTGAGTCTCACTCAACAGGACGGATGAAGACAGATGCTGGGGAGACGTGGGAAGCTTTTCTAGTTGTGCGACTGTCCCAGGTTTTCTGTGAGGATTAGAGAATCGCCTCTCCCTGTCTCATTAGCTTTTCTGCGGCTTCACTTCATCCTTTCCCTAATTTTTCAGAGAAAAGCGGCGTTTAGAACTGGGATCCATCCTGTCTCTTTTCAAGAAGGAAACTGAGTTCCAGAAAAGCAAAGCAGCCTTGCCAAGGGCACGCAGCCTGTCACTGGTGGGATGGAGGGAGCAGGGTTTCCGACTCACACTCCAAGGAAGCCTGTGCATCATCAGCACCAGGGACCCAGACGGCGCTGTCCACACCCAAGCAGCCTCAGGAAAGGAGAGGTGGGAGGCGCCGGCCAAGGGCCCACAAGTCAAAGGGAGGTGGGTGTATTCCTGACCACAGAGATCCAGGACTGGGGTGGTGTGGGGCACCTACCACAGCTCTTTGTCACGTGTGCATGGTGATCTTGCCACGCCCTGTTTTGATCAGGGGTCTGGGCCAAAGGACAGAGAGAGTCCTCTAGCTGCCTCTGGAGAGAGAAGGCTCCAGGAGAGAAGGCAGCTTTTGGTGTGGGACTATGGGGGTGTATTAATCCTGTCTTTTTACTCTGTATTTTTGGTGCTTTGACATCTTGGGGCCTCACCCATCCTGGAGGGACTGCCCTGCCCTTGGCTAACCAAACCCTAGGGATACTAAACTTCTGTGTGGGTACACCTCTCACGTGTAAACCAACCAATTCAGTGCCCACACCTGCAACCACTCCTCTGTCAGACCCTCACACTCCAGGGCCAGGTAACAGACAAGAGGCACAGCCCCTATGTCCCAGAGCCTGCTGGAATTATCCACACTAGCCAGTCCTACACCTGCTCACCTGGCTCACCTGTTCTGTCCCAGGGAAACCACGGGAAAGACTCCTATTCATGTTTTCCCCTCACTCCCTCTGTCTCCTAATCGACCCTGGGGCTTTCCTGTGTGGCCCTGCATGTCATACTTCCTGTTTCTAGAGACCTGTGAGCATAAAACCTTCCTTCATAACAGTCATTTCTGTGTCTGTGTGTTTTTCCATGCCCAGTTAAAACAAATCCCAGGTACCCGCAAAACAAGAGGGTCCTCTATACAAAGCAGAATTTTGATGCTTGTTTAGAGGTTCAGAGACTCAGGACCTGGAAGTATCCTTATGACTTAATTATACCCTTGGTCCAACCCTTTCTGATGTGGGAACAGTCCCAGAGAGCCAGCAGGGAGTCCCATCACTCTCTCATGCTAAGATCGGCCTGAATAGTGTTTGTCACCGTGTTTCTTGTCACCCTTAATACACCCAGATTATTTGCCCGATACTGGCCACTCAGAAACTGACACCAGTGACCTCACCGTGTCCCAAGGGGCTATGACCAGATCTTAAACTCCTGCCCCTGAAGTCCTCTCCAGGGAAAGTTGTATCTGCACACTTAAAAAAAAAAAAAGTTGAGCCGAAGACGGCACAAAATTAGTTCCTTCGACAGACAAATTTGCTCCTGAAACACTCTGCCAACCTGCTAATGAGTCGTCTTGAACCTTGCGTGGTGTTACCTCTAATTTTGCAGCCTGTAGGATTTGAGTTCTGTGGACAGCCTCACATTTGGTTGGAATTATAGGCTGAATTGCTGCTCACTTCTATTATTGTGCTGTCAATCTTGGATTAGCACATTATAATATGGTACACTGAATGCATCTGTTCTGTATATCACGGGGCTTCATTGTCATTTGTTGAATCATTTTGTCTTATATGATTGTTAAGCAATTATTTCATCTTGGGCGGCTTCAACTTTGATTACTGTATACTATTTACGGGGGATACAAAAAGAGGGAGGCCAACTCCGCCATCAGCTGATCTCATCAGCTCTCAGCTCCAGTGTTCACAAATATTTATGTTGGAGTGCAAAGGCCTCCCGACACCTGGACACACATCCTCGGATCCCAGAAGGCAGCCGGGGGGAGGGGATGGAGGAGACACAGCTTGACTTAAGGGCCAAAGAGTTTGCAAGTTTGCAGGCAAGTGAGTGAAGAGCCACGTTGAAAATGTCCCTCTGTCTGCCATCGCTGGCAGTTCTTCTTGCTCCCATACTGCAGAGCGGGCTCCCACACAGCTCTCAAACACAGGGGCCGCTTTACAAGGAAGACGAAATGCACCCAGTTCTACCACCTAGTTAGAAGCAGTTATGAAGGTTGAAAAGCTGTTATCTGAGATGCATAGCCCAAATCTGTGAGATAGACTCTCTTAATTAATAAGACAAGGAAGACTAGAAAGTTGCTAAAACTACCTGGCAGGGCTTGGAGCCTGCTGTCACCACCACAACGATAGCATCGCCTTCTCTGCTGAGCCTATTATAATGTCAGGGCATGCGTTCTCTTCTCCCCGTGGGATGGCGAGGAGCCCAGGCTATTAGGTGGAAGCAAGTACAGATCACGACTAAGGCTGCAGGAGGACAGTTAATCAAGGAAGAGCCAGTTGATAAGACTCACTCGGTTCCCAACTGCTGAGAATACCAGGAAGGGAAAAGGGAGAAGGAAGAGCCTCTTGCAAGGGTCAGCATCTGCCCCTAGACTTGGCCACCCCCTCAAGCCCGGGTGCTTCCTGACATCCTTCCTTCTCCTCTGAGCATTTTCCTACTTGTCCCTAACCTCCAATGTGAATTTTTGCTTCCATGCTTGGGCTCATCCTATTCCCTTTGCCCTGCCTGAAAAGAATTCCTTCTTTTCTCTCTACTCATTCAAGTCCTGCCCATCCTTCAAGGTATGGCCAGGCTCACCTCTTCCAGAAAGCCCCACCCTGCAGTGCGAGCTCCATCCTGAACCACAGCGGCATTGACTGTTAGATACTTAGCAGGTTACATCTAACAAGAGTTCGCTGCACTCTCCCCAGATGAAGGGTATACTTGTTGGACATAAGAAAAGAATATTATATCTTTTCGCACACGGTGGTGCATTTGGCACTGCCAAAGAAGGTTGTGATAATTCTGAAAACAGGTTCTAGCTGGCCCCGGGAGATGTACACCATCCTTGCCTGATGCTAGTTAATAAAGACAGCTCTTGGCCGGGCGCGATGGCTCACGCCTGTAATCTTAGCACTTTGGGAGGCCGAGGCGGGCGGATTGTTTGAGCTCAGGAGTTCGAGACCAGCCTGAGCAAGAGCGAGACCCCGTCTCTACTAAAAATAGAAAGAAAACTAAAAATATATAGAAAAAATTAGCCGGGCATGGTGGCACATGCCTGTAGTCCCAGCTACTTGGGAGGCTGAGGCAGGAGGATTGCTTGAGCCCAGGAGTTTGAGGTTGCTGTGAGCTAGGATGATGCCACGGCACTCTAGCCTGGGCAACACAGTGAGACTCTGTCTCAAAAAAATACATAAATAAAATAAAGACAGCTCTTATTTACTGAGAGCTTCTGAGTGCTGAGGACTATACATGAATCATCTCATCCAATTTTTCTAATGATCCCATGGAACGATTTCTCTTATTTCACCCTTTTATAGATGAGGAACCTGAGGCTTAGGGGTTTAGGTGAGGTGCTCAGGGTCATTTCTTGAACCAGAATTCAAGCCCAGGTCTGGCTGGCTCCGGCTCCTCCCTTTTCCTCCACACAAGCACAGAGCAGGCTGGCGCTGGCCTTTCCCGGACACGGGCGCTGAGCGAGTCCCGCTCACCCACCTCCCCGGCACCAGGCACCTGACACAGTGTGAGCCCTCGGAGTCTGCGAGGAAGCTGACACTTGCCCTCCGCCTGAAGCAAAGGAGCTGTACTCTCTAGTCCCAAAGAGTCTGAGGACGCCCAGCGGACAAGGACACAGGACAGTCTGTAGACATCATCTCCGCTTTCTGGCTTCCACTGTGCTGTTGCTGTCGAAGCTGCTCTGGCAAAGGTCTCCAGTGACGTTGGGAATGAAGTCAGCGCTCACACATCCACATGAACACACCTCACTGGTGTTCACGCGGGGTCCCCTAGGGAAGCCTTCCCTGTGTCCCAGGCATGCAAGAGTGTGGGAACACCGGAGTTTGGGAAGTGCCTTTGGGCCAGTTTATAGGTTACTCCAAGAACCCACCTCATTGCTTCACGGCCACAGACTGCCTGAAAACTTGATTTACCCAGCCCCCGTGGGAGACGGGCTCCCTTCTCTTCTGCGATTAACGCGGAATTGCAGGTTAAAGAGGGAAGTTGTACTCATTTGTTGATTCGTTCATTCACTCACTTGCTCATTCATCAATCATTTCTTCAACAATGAAACCCTTACTAGACAAATACTGACTCCACTCCAGAGCAGCTCTGCTGGGGGCTCGGACTGTGAATGAGTAAGCGTCTCTTCCCACAAGGCGCTCGGGGTCTATTTCTGCACTTTACAGATAGACAAGGCAGAGCGATCAGAAGCAGCCACCAACTGTGGGTTCTCACCTGGCACATTTCGGGAAGAGGCAAAAGGCAGGTGCGCAATCCAGGCTGGTCCTCGAGAGGAAATTTGATGCAGCTCACAGCCATTTGGATCTGGCCCTCAGTTTGACAGCACCCTATCACCCTGGCTATTGGTTAGTGGCCGGGTGACCTTGAGGGCTTCTTAAATTCCCCGTGCCTAGACTTTCTGATTTTTAAAATGCAGCTGGAAACAATGCCTACCTCATGGAGTTGTAAGGGTTAAATGGGAGCATGTGTATAAAGCATTCAGCACATCTGAAGTCTGTAATCTCAGGTCAAGGCCAAGACACAGGGACAGGGAGAGGTGTGACCCCCTTCTATTCAGAGCCATGCAGGGCCGCCTGCCACTTGGCCGCCCTTCCAGGGCCAGAGCAGCAGCCTGGTGGGGGCCTTGACCGCTCTGGTGTGCCTGGCCTGGTTGTCCAAGCCCCTTCTCTCACCTAGCAGCAGCTGGGATGGTGACAGGTATCTGAGATAGGGCGATCCACCTGGCTGTGAGCAAGCCTGGCAATGGGCACATTGCCCAGAGGGTGGGGGGCTCTCAGGCAGGGGCAGAGGTGGGTGGTGGAGGGTGCAGTTAGCAGTGCTGTCCACTGTGGCAGGGGTCTTGCGGGAGAGGCCAGAGAGGCTGAAGGAGGGCCAGGGATCAACCGGGACGGGGTGCTGCTCAAATCAGAGAGTAAAGATGCCAGGTTGTTAGTCTAATCGTGACTCATGTCTCCTTATTTTACTCCTTGTGACTTGTATTTCTTTATTTTTTTAATCCTCCCAAGTTGCTGGGCCCTGCAGAAACTCCTAGTATATTTTTATATTTACAAAGTGAAGTTTTATGATGTTCTCTAGCACTTTATATCTTATTCTCTTAAAAAAAAAACCCTCTGAAATATCTCTGGAGAATGAACACACACACAGACAGACACATGCTGGGAACAGTAGCTGCCTTGGAGGCAGAGAACCGGCTGGGAGGGAGACTAGCTTTTCACTATGACCCTTATTTATACACCTGCTGACTCAAAAAAATTTAATAACAACAACAACAAAAAGGGAGTTAGTGCTCTAAGTTTAATTGCTTTCTACTTTTTTCCAGTTAATTGTCTTTCTCACGTGGTGACCTGCAAAGGACTCCTCGCATCTGCTTTAGGACATAAGCCCCTTGGGTGCAGGACCAACCCCACAGGAGAACCCACAGTCTTGGCTGCTGCTCCAAGGATGGGGTTTATAAATGAGGTGGTCGTGGGTCCTGCCGGCCTCCAGCTGGCCCCCTGGATCCCTTCTCGGCTGGACCACACAGGCTTGCTCAGGGGCAGGGACACTGGCTCTGAGGCCCCATATTTCCGAGGATCTAACACATTGCCATGGAATAAATCCTCCTAAACCATTATTTTTATGCTATTCATACCTGTGCCTCCCTTCTGTCCCCATTGAATCTCAGCTCCCTGCTGGGTGTCAGAGGCCTCTGCCACCAGGCCCTCGTGCCCAGCCGGCTGGCTGTCCTCACTTCTGTCCAGCACACAGCCAGGCCTCGTCTTCTCCACACCGGGAAGTGCTGGGCTCAGGATTCTTTCCCCTGATTCCACCTGCTGGGAGTTCTTCTCTCTCCCCTTTCCTGACTAACCCTGGGCTAGCCTCACCCAAGAGCTCCCTCCTCCAGGAAACCTCCCAGGCTTCTGAAAACCTGCTCTGCTCTTCTTCAAACTCCCAAGGGCTTCAGCCACGATGGGATTTAACCACTGAGAAGGGCCTCCCATAGTTTATTCAAAAGTACGTTTGCCTCCCCGACTGGACCAAAAGCTCCTGGATAGCCCGGCTCATGCTCTAGCCACCTCTGCAGCCCACAGCACCAGGCTCACTGCACATCGTCAAACCCTGAAACCACTTGATGTGATCTGGACTCAGAAGACCTGGGTGTGATCTCTTGGAGACTGAGTTTACCCAGCTATAAAATGGGGAAGATATTCCTATCACATGGGATGTATTGAAATCAGGCCTCGGGGGAGAGCAGCACCTGCTACGGATGGAGGGGAAGGAGAAGAAAGGAGGGTCTGTGGGAGGGAGAAAGCAGGAGGCAGAGGCTGGGCCATCTGAACCCACAGGAGCCCCCTCGAAATCCAGAACAACGAAGGGACTGAGAATGGGAAGATGGGCTCTGGGGAGGGACCCCAGCCTCTATTGGGGGAAGATGCCACTGCATTCTCCTTTCTGTTCTAAGGCTCTGGGGAGATGGTAAGTGGGAGAGAAAATTAAAGGCAAGAGAAGTCTAAGGAAGTTGTCAAAGCACAGCCAGGCGAACAGAACCCTGAAAAAAGGAGGTAAAAGGTAATGCCGTAAATTACAGCTTAAAAGCCTCGTTTTGGGCAAATTGCTTTTTAACAAGCAGACAAGCTCTATCAATAGCATCTACCGTATGTTTTTATAAAGTGCAGAAATATGTTTTTAAAAGGCCAGTAAATAAAGTTCCTATCGATTTGAACTCAAGTGTAATCTGTTTTTCTGTCTGCCACCAACACTGGTAATAAAGCAGAATCATGTAATACGGTATTTCGGCTAATGTGACTATACATCACTGCAGGGACGCCCTGCTCGGTGGCGATCTATCATTTTCTATTGGTATTGCTTAGCTGCAGAATTTATAAACTTGCTCCAAATTGATGCAATGTTCAATTTTCTTTTCCAATTTATTTTTGGTTGAGCCAAGCAATATTGAGGTCTCCGAGCAAGCCGCTGAGCACTACCAGATGTTACCTGGAAGACCTCACGCTACTCGACAGGAGTAAGGATAATGGAAGCCAGCACTCGCCACCCTCCGCAGGCAGAGATGGAAGGCCCTGGAAGTGGGTGAGTGATGGAGAAGAGGCAGCTTCCTGCCCTGGGGACCCAGCAACAACTGTGCTCTGGGGTATCCAGGGGTTGAAGGGAGAAGGGTAAGAGAACATGCAGCAGAGAAACTGCAGCCATGAGCACTCAAGAGTCTGGACATTTCAGTAGGATGCAGACCCTGGCTGCATAGGTCTAACAAGTGGCCAGGCAATGCCAGTGCTGCTAGTCCACGGACCACACTTTGGGTAGCAATTCTCTACAATTTTAGGAGGTTTTTGTCAATAAGCATCCTGAAGTCATAGACTTAACAAATTTCAGAGCTGAAAGACCCCAGTAAGAAATCTGGTGCATTCTCCAGTCTTCACGGGGAAGGTATTATTAGCTCTATTTTTCAAACTCCCTGTTTCCCTGCCCCGTGCCCCACTAGCACTGTTGGGCACACCTGTGTTGTTCCACCTGCCATATCGCACTGTGTTGTCCACTGGACAGTGAGTGTTGAGAGACTGCCTGGCAGGGGTCAGGTAGCAGTGTAGTGTGGTGGAAAGAGTTTGGAATTAGACAACATGGATTTAAACCCTGACTCCACCACTTATTGGCCAGCATGCTCAATCTTAGGCAAGTTTCATTACTTCCCTGAGCCTTAGCTTCCTCACTAGTAACTTGGGAATAAAGTTCTTTCCTCAAAATCTACCCACCTTATCAAATAGTATAACATATACAGGCTGGGCAGTGGCTCATGCCTGTAATCCCAGCACTTTGGGAGGCCAAGGCAAGAGGATCACTTGAGCCCAGGAGTTTGAGACCAGCCTGAGCAACATAGCAAGAAGCCATCTCTGCCAAAGAAAAAAATAATATAACATATACAGTACACTGCTCTTGACACAATACCAGATGTGCGATAAGGGTCAGCTGCCTTATGTATTTCTCCAGCATACACTTGCCAAATAAATGAATTCTTCTGCGGCAGCAAAGAGAAAGGAAGTGTAAGTGGCTCACACTAGATGACAGAGTAGGAAGAAGCCAAGGCAGAGGGCAGGGTGGGAAGGATGGACCTGGCTCCTCCTGCTCTCAGCCCAATCTCACCTGCCTCTTCCACAGCCTCACCTCCCTCCAATGAAACCCAAGTGACAAACGCATGAAATGCTCATTTCGGCCTCTTGGGCTGGTGTCATTCATGTCACCCAGAAGGTAGAGCTGTTTGGGGAACCAGGAGTGTGAGTGTAGGACGACAACATGGTTAGGTGTGGTATTGGCTCTAGTGCACCGTGAGTTCCTGGTGTTCCTGCTGTAGAATTCAGGGTTATGGAGGCGAATGTTCGAGTTATTTAGAGAGCAGTCCCAGGGAGCTAGCTAAGGGCTTAGTGAAGTCCACTTAGGTGGGCCTGCTGCAGACAGCTGAGTAGGGGTGAAGCTGGGATTATAACTGGGTCATCTGAGCCTTCTGTACAATTTCCCCACCATAGACTGCAGCCTCCTTCACAGCTGAAGAAACCAAGAAAGGAGAAAGTAGAGGGACTAAGTCATGCTTAATTAAACCAACGTATGAGAAATGAAACTCTAGTAGTCAGCCTATTTAATGCTAAACTTTAGTAGTCAGCCTATTTAATGCTAAAATATCTGAAATAAGCAATATCTTTTCTGAATTATTTTTAAATGACATGTAAGGGGTGTTTTTTTTAAAACTGTAGCAAAATACACATAGCATAAAATCTACCGCCTTAATCATTTTTAGATGTACAGTTCAGTAGTGTGAAGTGCATTCACACTGTTGTATAACCATCACCACCAGCCATCTCCATAACTCTTTTCGTCTTGCAAAACTAAAACTTCACACCTAGTAAACAACTCCCTATTCCCCCAGCCCCCAGCTCTGGCAACCACCCTGCTACTTCCTGTCTCTATGAATCTGACTACCCTAGAGACCTCATTTAAGTGGAATCATACAGTACAGTATTTGTCTTTTTGTGATTGGCTTATGTCACTTAGCATAAAGTCCTCAAGGTTCGTCTGTGGTGCAGCATGTGTCAGATTTTCCTTCCTTTTTAAGGGCTGAATTATATACCATTATATGTACAGACCACGTTTTATTTATCCATTCATCCACTGATGGACACCTGGGTCGCTTCCACCTTTTGGCTATTGTGAATAATGCTGTTATGAACATGGGTGTGCAAATATCTCTTTAAGACCCTGCTTTTAACTCTTTAGGGTATATACCCAGAAGTGGAATTGCTAGGTCATATGCTAGGTCTGTTTTTAATTTTTGAGGAACTACCATACTGTTTTCCATAGGGCTGCACCATTTTACATTCCTTACCAGCAGTGCACAAGGTTTCCAATTTCTCCACATCCTTGCCAATACATTATTTTCTGTTTACTTTTTTAAAATTTCTTTTCTTTTTTTTTTGGAGACAGAGTCGCTCTCTGTTGCCTGGGCTAGAGTGCCGTGGCGTCAGCCTAGCTGACAGCAACCTCGGTCTCCTGGGCTCAAGCGATCCTCCTGCCTCAGCCTCCCGAGTAGCTAGGACTACAGGCATGCGCCACCATGTCCGGCTAATTTTTCTATATATTTTTAGTTGTCCAGATAATTTCTTTCTATTTTTTTTTAGTAGAGACGGGGTCTCGCTCTCGTTCAGGCTAGTCTCAAACTCCTGACCTCGAGCAATCCTCCTGCCTTGGCCTCCCAGAGTGCTAGGATTACAGGCGTGAGCCACCGCGCCCGGCCAAAATTTATTTTCTAATGGCCATCCTAATGGGTGTGAGGTGGTATCTCATTGTGGTTTTGATTTGCACTTCCCTAATGATTAGTGATGTCGAACATCTTTTCATGTGCTTTTTTGGCCATTTGGATATTATATTCGGAGAAATATCTATTCAGGTCTGTGGACTGGTTTATTTTGTTGTTGTTATAGTTCTTTATATTAATATATGCTCTATATTAACCCCTTATCAAATATATGATTTGCAAATATTTTTCTCTGTTCCATAGGTTATCTTGTCACTCTGTTGATTGTGTTCTTTGATGCACAGTTTTTAATTGTTTTCTTTTTGAAACAGAGTCTTGCTCTATTGCCCAGGCTAGAATACAGTGGCATCATCATAGTTCATTGGAACCTCAAACTTCTGGGTTCAAGTGATCCTCCTGCCTCAGCCTCCCGAGTAGCTGGGACTACAGGTATGCACAATCATGCCCAACTAATTTTTCTATTTTTTGTAGAGACAGGATCTCACTCTGTTGCCCAGGGTGGTCTTGAACTGCTGGCCTCAAGCAATCCTCCTGCCTTGGTCTCCCAAAATGCTAGGATTACAGGGGTGAGCAACCATGCCTGGCCATAAGTTTTTAATTTTGATGTAGTCCAACTGATCTGCTTTTTCTAATTGCCTGTGCTTTTTATGTCATATCCAAGAAATCATTCCCAAATCTAATGTCATGAAGTTTTTCCCGCATGTTTTCTTCTAAGCGTTTTATAGTTTTAGCTTCATATTTAGGTCTCTGATCCATTTCGAGTTAATTTTTGTGTATTGTCTCAGATAAAGGCCATAGGTTATGTTTCAACACAAATTTTTCCATATTATTTTTACCATCACTATGACTCTAGCAACAAAATACCAATTTAAAATTCCACAATTTAGGAGGTAACATTTTTCCCAAAGAGTGGCAGGAACATTAATGAAAATAAAACAGGTACATGTAAATAAGTCTACGTCATAGATTGAACGTTTGAAATTTTGTATATGCTATTTTTCTCCATTCAGGCAGGGTTTTTTTGTTGATTTGTTTTTATCACGGCTCACAAATATGTTACCTTGGACAAGCTACTTACCTCTCTGAGCCTTAGTTTCCTGATAAACAAATGAGATAAAAATGTCTCAGCCTCCCGGGACTGTGACGATTAGACGAGATTCAGGCATAGAGTATGTGTTCAAGAAATATTAGCTTCCTTTAGTCTGTGAGCTCTGGCTCCACACCTTCACCTTGAACATTCTACCCTTTCTTCTTCATGACAGTACTGAGTAAACATCAAGTGGCTTCAAGGCTCATCTCTTCCAAGAGGGCTTCCTTGACTCAAGCTACTCATTCTACTCTTCCCTTTCTGTGCATGTCCTTGGTACATAAAGGTTATCTCAGTTTTCCCTGACTATGGCGAGCAGAACTAGGACAGGAAGACTGTGTCCTGCTTCTAACAGCAATCGTGACAGTGAGTGGGTGAGTAAATTAGAGATTTGATGCCAGCAGGTAGCATGGTTCAATGGGTTAAGTGAACGCTGAGGAGCCCAGAAGATTCCAGGTTGCTAAGTGATAGGTTAAGTGCCAATTTAATTTGGAATTAGAACAAATTCAAATTTCTTGGGCTTCTGTTTTCATAGATTGAACACGGGCATCATAATACATCATTGTGACATTAATGAAATGATAGTTTGAAAAACCACTGAGATGATTTGCTTTGTAAAGGCTAAAAGAAATAAAATAAAATAATTTTAAATGGGGATAATATCAGGGATTCTTAACTTTTTAAATCTCAGAGTTCTAAAGAGAAGCTGGAGGAAAAAAATGTATGGACTCCAGAAAACACTTCACAAAAGTAAATTTGCAAATAATTTTGGGAGTTTGCAGACTCCCCAAGGACTGTCCAGTGTCTCCGGACTATTGATGAAGCCCAGGACAAGGGCTCTGTTCTGTATAGCTGAGCATAACAGCAATAAAACATGTGCTGTGTGTCACTCCTGTCTCATGGTTTGCTTTTCTTTCTTTCAAGTCTCTGTCCACTAAAGCTTGGTATTCCACTACATCAGGTAGCTGACTCCCAATATCAACTGCTTAGCAGAGGTGAGACTAGGGTATGACCAATAAAAATGTCACATTAATTCCTTTTGCTGAAGGATGTGACTGTACACGGTGGCCCCTTCTTTTGCTATTACCAGCTGAAGACGTGGGGACCCCCCCATGATGGAGGCCAGGAGCCCAGGACCCTTCTCCATCTCCAGGACACCTCCTCACAGTCATCAGGAGCCCCACCCTCTCCAGCCTGGAGACTTCCTCATCGCCACATGAGAACACATCAGATTATAAACCCCACATAAGGAACTATTAATAGGACACAAAGTAAAAAAGGAATCTAGATTTGTTTAGATAAGTCATGGCTCTGTGCATTTCCATCCAACTTCCCACATTCACTCCATCCCTGACTCAGGCTCTTCTTTTCCATGTGGTGGTTATGGCGACTGGCACTCCTCCTGCAAGTACACCCTCCTGAGCTGCAGAGACTCGAAGCTAAAAGCTGCATTTCCCAGACTCCCTTGCAGTTAGGGTTGTGGGTGCAAGTTCAATTTCATCAACGAGATGTACTCATACAACAAAGTGAGGTGGAGGCCATCTCCTACTTCGTGGGCTGGTGCAATTGTACAGACTTTGGGGTTCCTCTGCAGCAGTTTCCCAGTATTGGCATCAGTTTCATGGGTGTTGGCAGAGACATACAGCAGCAGAAATATCCACATTCAGTGTTCTCAGGTCTAGTTACTGACGTGGTTGCAGTTGAGAGGCTCTTGAGGCAGAGGTGGTGATAGCTTCCTTATCAGAGGTGGTGGATGCTTCCTGGCATTGTAGTAACTCTGTGCTTTTGAAGTCAATAGTACCCTCCTGATTCCCCAGCTTCCTCACTGGGGCAGAAAAAGCAGTTCCTCTGGTGGGCCAGTCTGGTGGTTTTATTCCTGGTGGAGTCATTCCTGGAGGCCTAAACTACAGCCTACTTCTCAGCCCATCTAACAATTTTGTAAGCACTCAATTTCCTGTATTAACTACTTTTCTGTTTAAAATAGCTGGAGTATGGTTTTAGTTTTCTGCAAGTAAACACTGACTGACATGGTGTTTTGGAACTAAAAGAGGCTGCAAGCAAGAGATCCTTATATTTGGGGTTGGTTATCTGCCCAGATGGATTTGAAGAAAGGGGAAAGTCTTCTGGTTCCAGCCAAGATGGAGTATTATCAGGAACCAGACTTACCTTACCACCTAAAACAATGAAAATACTAAACGAAATATGTAAAACAATAGTCTTCAGACTTTAAATTTCAGGCAGTGCTAGATAATAGTCACTGAAAGAGGGGAAACAAATAAGGGGAATCTTATAATCACCACCTGAATAGAGTTTCTAGGCAGCAGTGCAGGAGGGAGAACCCAGGGAGCCTGACAGTCACCCTGAGTTAAGCAGATAGGGCTGGAAGTCCAAGGAGACTGAGGTGCCCAGAATTCACAGGGCAGAGACAGCTGTGCAGAGCAAGCACTCTGGAAATTTAGAAGGTCCTCCCGGAGTCTTCAGTTGAGTACAGACTAGCAAATGCATGCAAGGAAACTATCTGAGTCCAGGAGAAGAACTCCACAAAAGAAACAGAGGAAAAAAATCTTCAGGGCTCACACAGAGCTGAGAATAGTTTGTATTCCTACCAGGAAGAGTAAAAAACTTCATAATTCCTGGAGCAGCAGGTAGAGTACTCAGCAGTGGGACAAAATTAGTCCTAGAAAAAGGCTGCTCTGGTTCCATCTACCAAAGCTTAAAAGCCTGAAAAGGATCAAACTGTTTTCAGTGAACCTAACTATATGCCAGAACAAAGCTCAAAAATATAGGTAAGTATATAATAACATTTCACACCTAACAAAGTAAACACAATGTCTGGTACTAAAAAAAAATTACTAGACATGCAAAGAAGCAGGAAAATAGAAACCATATAAGGACAAAAATCAATCAATAGAAGTGGACACTGAAATGACATAGATAATAGAAGTATTACACAAATACATTAAAATAGTTGTTATAACTCTATCTCATATGTTCAAGAAGATAGGGGAATGTTTAAACATTCCCAGAGACATGGAGAATATTTTTAAAAGACCCAAATCAAATTTGAAGAGATAAAAATTTCATTGTCTATGAAAAATACACTAGATGAGATTTAACAGAAGATTACACAGAATAAAATATTAATGAACTTGAAGACATAGCAATAAAAACTATCCCAAATAAAACACAGAGAAAAAAATGACTGGACAAAACCCAGACAAGCGCATCAGTGAGCTGTGGGACATCTTCAAGCAGCCAAACATACATGTAATTGGAGTCCCAGAAAGGGAATATAAGAAAAAATATTAGAAGGAATTATGGCTGAAAATTTTCCAAATTTGATAAAAAACTATAAAGCCACAGATCCAAGAAGCCTAACAAAAGAAATGCCAAGCAAAAGAAATAAGAAAACTACCAAAGCACATTATAATCAAATTGCTTAAAACCAGTGATGAAAATGGGAGAACAGGTTACCATTAGCAAATGTGACATTGGTAGCCCATGGCATACAGTAGCAAAAGACTCTTAATTATCAAGTGTGGTTGCCTAGAATGAAGTGCCCAGTGAAGACAAGAGTTTGACTGGCAGAGTCGCACGACCGATGATGATGTTGGAGTGTTGAATACAAAGAGTAGAATACGATGGCTGCTTCTGCCAGAAGTAGAAAGACCAAAGAAAAAAAGCGCACCCTTGGGGTTTAAGAATCAGAATCACAACCTAACTTAAGTTCACAGCCTCATCAGGTCTCTTGTGGGAGGAGGCATTGGTTGGGAAAGATGGGACCCTGTGAACTAGGATGGTGGAATCGGATAAGTGAACCTCAGACCCCAGGGAGCCTCCCTTTCCAGAAGAAGCTGCCCCTCCTCCCTGGATCCTGCCTTGCAAGAGAATCCCTGTTCTCCTTGATGCCTCTCACTGATCCTGACCTCCGGTAAGATTTCAGCATGCCCTAGGGAGACTGGTCCAAAGTCAGATTCTGAAACAGTAGACTTCCACACCAAAATGGTTGCCATTTTGTTCTTATGTTCATTGGTAGAAATCTGAGAAGTATATAGTAAAGTGATAGCTCAGAGAGGAAAGAAGATCATTTTTGATTGGGCCATATTGATCAATACGGATAGATTCTGGATCCACATTGCTAGCTGGATCATCTGCGTATGGTTCTGTTTGCTTGGTGGGTTATCTGATGACTGCTGAACTCAATGGTAACCTCTACTAAATAAAGCTGAGGTGGCAGAAATTCCTCAGTATAATACGTAAGAAATCTAAATACCTAAAGAGTTACAGAAAATGTTAGAGTAGGTTTGCACATGTGGCCCCTCATGTACTCCCTAACGCTGTCCCCTGAGAACATATCTCCTTCATGAGCATTTATAAGTACTTTGGTGAAGAAAATGCCAACATTAGTTTTTCCTTGGTTGTCTTCAGAGTTTATCTTTGGTTTTCAGCAGTTTGACCATGACAGGTAGGTAGTTTTTAAAAAAAAAAAAAAAAAATCCTGATTAAAATTCTTGGAGCTTCTTGGATCTGTGGTTTGTTGTCTTTTATTACTTTTGAAAAGTTCTCGGCCTTTATCTCTCAAATATTCCTTCTACTCTGCTCTCTCTCTTTTTAATGGGACTCCAACTATATGTGTGTTAGGCCATTATTTGTTGTCCCACAATGCTTGCATGACCTCTACCCTTCTTCCTTTCTTTTCTGTTTATTTCGATCTTTTTTTTTTTTTTTTTTTTTTTTAGAGACAAGGTCTCCCCTTGTTACCCAGGCTGGTCTTGAACTCCTGGCCTCAAGTGATCCGCCCTCCTCAGCCTCCCAAAGTGCTGGGATTACAGGCGTGAGGCACCACACACAGCCTATTTAGATCATTTCTATAGCTCTATCCTCCAGTTCACTGATTCTTTCATCTGTTATTTCTAATTTGCTGAGAAGCTAATCTTAAATTCCTGTTTCAGTAACGTGCCTACTTATCTAGGTTTCATGGAGGTTCTGCCTTTTTCGCCAGATTACCTCCAAGAAGATGAGATCTATCCCTGAGGCTAGGCTCAGTGGCATGTGCCCTGCTTCCCACGGGCAGATTTGCTCACGCCAGCCTATCTAAGCTCCCAATCACTGCCTACCCAGTGCCCCTTCTGCCCTGGGATGGGTCTGATGTGTGGCATAAGACAGCTGCCTTAAAGTTGCTAGTAAGATAACTGGGGAGATGAGCCATGTCCCCAAACCCCATATCCTGGCATAGGGTGGGACAAGTGTCTTTGGAAATGTAGAGTGATGTGGGAGCTCAGAGGAGGAAGATGTGCTAATCTTGGAGGAGAGACAAGGAGTGGAGCTGGGGAAATCCCTGTCATAGCTGGAGTGTGATATAATGAAGGTGTGCACTAGAGCGACGCATGGGTCAGGGCTAACACCCACTGATAACCAGGAATCGCTGAGCTCTGCCCTTGATGACTTATCAGTTCTTACCCTGGTGGCTTATTCGTCCGATGGCTGCAGTGTTCAGCGGGGACAGTGTCAGGGCTCCATGCTGCTTGCCAAGCACTTAACCCTCAGGCTAAGTGGAGCCTCCCCTGGTCTCCCCTCCTCACCCCAGTGATCAGTTTCCTTCCACCTCCCCTGACGGCTTTCATGGGGCTGACTCAGCTGCACTCCTAACCTCACTTTCCTGATTTTTTGTCCAGGCAGCTTTTCCTAGTTCTGGATACCTGGAGAACCACGTCACCTATTTCACTTCTCACTTCCACACCTGTCCTTGGCCTCTCTATTACTTCTGAAGCCGAGGGCCGGCAGTTACGCAGACTCTCCCAATGCCATTGGTGGAACCGGCATCACGCAGAGTTCGGGAGGTGACAGTTTATGATGGGGCAGAATCTCAAAGTGTCAGATGCCTC
Source organism: Propithecus coquereli (assembly GCF_000956105.1). NCBI lineage: Eukaryota > Metazoa > Chordata > Mammalia > Primates > Indriidae > Propithecus > Propithecus coquereli. The sequence goes on from NW_012154062.1 coordinate 4,981,163, forward strand.
AACTATCTCACCTTCTGACATACAGATGCCTCAAAATCCACAATTACTACCTCTTCTCTTTAGCTCACTAGGTCTCAACTTATACTGAAGTATAGTACCTGACGGTTTCTCTCTCTCTCTTATATATAATATATATAGCATATTTGGATATTTTTATATATAGTGTTTTTAAATACATTGCAAAGTCAAATATATAAAATAGATAATATATCTATATCGGTACCTATCTATATATATGTGTGTATATATACATGCAAAATATCCAAATATACTGAGGCTTCGTATAGAGACATTGAGATATGGAAAAGATTTTTTAAAGTATGGGAGAAACATTCAAAAGTGAGTAAAATCTATATATTGTTTTCCTGCTAGTTGAGAAAATATAGCCCCTTTTCTCCTCCTCCTCCTTTAAATTTAAGACTGTTCAGCCTCTCATCACGCAAAGTCCCTGGGGACAGCTAACATTTTAAGCTATCGGTTAGCACATGCGATGTGATGTGATGTGTTCAGAAGCACAGACACAGATGGGGGAGGGGAGGGGAAGGAGAACGGGGACGCTGCCATGTCCAAGGAGAGAAGAAATGGGGAGGATCGAGGCACCGAAGACAAACTCTTCCATGATCTCACCCAGGCTTATCGCCACTGTTTGACTCTCAAGAATTAGCTCTCTGGTTCTCAGTGTGCACAAAAAGATCACAAAGTATCTGCTTTTCTTATTCGAACCTTGCAAAAATCCTGAGATAGGTATTATTAATCCCACTTTATAACTGAGAAAACTGGCTTGGAGAGGTAAATTTCAAATGCATTTCTGTCTCCAACCCAAACATCTCTTTTGAACATCAAACTTATATAGAAGCATGCTCAATATCTCTGCCTGGACGTCTGATAACGCCTCACACTAGCCATGTCCAGATCAGAACCCCTGAGCTCTTGGTCCCGTCTCCTAAGCTTGCTCTTCCCTCAGCCTTTCCCATGTGCTAGGAACTGAACTGTGTCTCCCAAAATTCGCATGTTGAAGCCCTAACTCCCAAAGTGATGGTATTTGGAGGTGGGGACTTTGGAGGTGTTTAGGTTATGAGGGTGGGGCCCTTGTGATGGGATTAGTGCCCATGTAAGAGACCCCAGAGAGCGTGCTCTCTGTCTCCACCATGTGAGGACACAGTGAGAAGGTGGCATCAGTAAGCCAGGAAGGGAGCCCTCACCAGGAACTGAATCTGCCAGCACTTTGATCTTGCACTTCCAGCTTCCAGAACTATGAGAAAATAAATGTCTGTTGTTTAAGCCACCCAGTCTGTGATATTTTGTTACGGCAGCCAGAGCTGACTAAGACACCATCTCAGAAAATAGTAACTCTATTCTCCCAGTCGCCAATGGCTCAATCTAATGTGCAGACTCTCAATCAAAGTGCTCTGAACTCTGGTTTAGGATAAGTTTAGAAGGACAACCACAGATGTTCTTGCACAGGGACTGTTGCCCTCATGGCCTGCCCTCCCAGGTAGCAGCTGGAGGCAGCCCCTTGGATGTCTGTTAGCTCCTCTTTGCCCACTTTCTTTCCCCTCTCTGGTTCAGTAAGTCCTTCTCAAGGGTCTGGGGTGGATGAGACACTGCTCCTAAGAGGAACTTTGTGGTTGAAATCCTGGTTGAAGGGCAGGGCAGGCTGGAGAGCCCTGTGGGATAATAAAGGGGCGAATGTGGAGGTGCTGAACCCTGAGGAGGCTCCCTCACCGCCCAGAGGGAGGAGTTCAGGAAGGCAGAGAGGGATGGGGCTCACCATGGAAACCAGATCTGACAAGGAAACTGAGGCCCAACGTCCCTTTCTTAGTCCCTGCCGTGGCTGTTTCCAAGGAAGTGTGGCTTGGTTAATTAAAGTCCATCGTCCTAGCAGGCAGTATAGCATGGGGGCTAGTTTACGTCTCTGGAGCTCACTAGCTATGACCTGAGGCAAGCTACACACTTGCTTCCTCTAGGGAAAGTATGAATGGTAATAGTACCCACCTCGTGGCATTGTTGGGAAGATTACTGGATGACAATACATAAGGAAGCTAGGACAGCGCCTGACATACAGAGTTAGCGCCTGGTCCTGTTCTCTGGAGGTAGAAAGGCTGCCCTGAGCAGGCTGCACACAGACTAGGGAGCCAAGGGCTGCTGGAAGCATTCAGCCACCACTGCCCCTTCCTCAACCCCAGGCCCTCTGGGCAAGTGCCAGCTCCTCTCTGGGGAGCCTTGGCCCATGGCAGGGCAGAGGGAGTGGCTCCTGTTTCCCTGTCTGAGGGTCCCAAGGTACTTATAAGAGGAAGCTGAGCCTTCGAAATCATTAATTCTGAAAAGCCCAAGTACGGTAAGGAATCTGCTTCAGCAAGGGGCAAAAAAGTGTGTTTCTTAGTGTTCTGTTCTGGGAGGCTCTTTGAGTGCACCCTGCTTCTCGAGCTTAAGCTTCTTAAGCCTGACGCTGGGCTCCCGGCACCTGCGACTCACCCCGTTACAGCGGTGTCTGTCAGCAGCACCTGGGGGTGGTGCCTTTCATCTGGGAGAGGCGGCTGGCACTCTTAGCCGGGGTGGGGATGGAGAGAGGAGGGGTGTCAGGCATCTCATCTGCTCGATGCTAGAAAGGAAGTGAAATATTGCAGAAAATCGCCGAGTTCGTGTGTGCGCTGCTTTTCACTTTCCAAAGAGCTTTCACGGGCATTATGTCACTTGAGCCTCCTAACAACCCGGGGACAGCAGGGATGGCCAGGAGAGTTTTATGAGCCTGTGTTACGCATGAGGAGATCAAGACTGAGGATAAGTTAACCTCCTCACCCGTGGTCACCAGGAGAGCGACAACAGGAGCATGGCACAGAAGGAGTGCGAGGAAAATGATCAGGGAACCTGGCTTCCAGCTTGGGCTCCGTCGCCCCCGGCCTGCGTGACCCTGGGCAAGACCCTTGACTTCTCTACACTTCAGCTTTCTCGTCTGCGAACTGAGGAGCGAGACACCTGCTGCACCAACCCCGAGGGACTGCCGTGAGACGAGGCTGAGGAACACGAAACACGTGACAGGCTTTCTGCATGTAAGACACAATAAAAACGGCTTAACCGGGGTCACATTTCCCGCAACACGGCTGAGCATCAGAAGGGGCGGGGAGATGCGAGAGGATGTTTAGTAAGCACCTATTATGGGAAAAGCTCTGTGCACTCTCATTGGGTCCTTTGAGTGCATTTTCTCCTTTGATTCTCTCGGCACCCCGTAAAGTGGATGTTATTATCCACTTCTACAGATGAGGGAACCGAGGCTAAGAGGCTGAGAAACTTGTTCAAGCGAGTTAGTGCAGAACTGGGATCTGAACTCAGATCTGCCTTTTTAAGCCTCCATGGCTCATGTTCTGACCATCCCATGCTGCTTTCCTGTCCCCACCTCTGAAAAATACACACATAGGCATCTTATACATGTCACAGGGCTCATGGGTGAAAACTCAGGCACTTGACTCACGCCGTGCTCATTTTGAGCCTCTTTACTCTTAGTTTAGACATAATTCTGACATGCTTGTTTGTCAGGTTTCCCATCCAGCCACAAATTAGAAGGCCCATAAGGACACTAATCATCTTTGATGGCAGCAAGAAGTGACAGATGACAAGAGGAAAATAAAATTAAAAAAAATAATTTTAGTAGTTTTGGATGGTTTTGTGAAGAAGCAAATAGCCCTAAACATTTCCTGGATCATAGATATCCCTGTGAGTGATTTAAGAAAATTTCTGCCTTCCTTTATGAATATAAAATAAAACCTACATTCCCTGGGCAGGCCCGGCTCCAGAAAAAGAATCTCCATGTTGGATGAGGCTGCTCGTGAAACAAGAGATACGGCGCGTATTCCCTGAAGACCTGGAGACGGTGAAAGGGGAGCAGCTGAAGAGAATGACACGAAACCAGATAATGTGGTGCAAAGTCGCCCCTGGCTTGTCATTGACACAATCAGTGGATACGCATCGGGACCCTACCATGTGCCAGCACAGTCCTAGGCCCGGGGGATTCGGTCGTGAAGCTGACTGACTCTCTCTCCGCCCTCTGGGAGCCACCTATGCTCTTGTAGGGAGTTTGTCATGTTAATCTTCAGCTTCTGACCCCTGGGGAGGGAAATATCCCCTCCTGGGGCAGCCTGCCTTTGTGTAGCTGAAGTCACCTTTAATACGGCCAGCCTACACTCCACACTGTTCAGCAAGACTAAGGCAACCTCCAGAGTTCTAAGTCCCTGTCCTAGATGATTGACAACTAAGGGCAACCTCCCGATCAGGGCAAGGCCAGACCTACCTATAGGATCTCAGGCTAGAGGCTTTGCAGGCTGTGTAGGAGCCCACTGACAGAACTCTGTTGGAATACAAGCTGACAACTCCTGCCGCCATAGAAAAGAAAAACTTGCACATAGTGAGAGCACCGTTTTGTGACAGATATTTATAATGATGCCACGGAGTCATTTAACAAAGGTTAAATCATGTTCATTAGACTCTTTTTAAGAAGACAAGGTCATATGTCATCTATTTGTGAAAGACTGCCATTAAAGATGATTAAAATAAGAAGTCTGAGTACAAAAATGAGCAAGGTTCAGCTATCCAGAAGACGAGCTTAGAAAGAACAGCTCACTCCCAAGTGTGCTATTATTGTATTGCCATTTTTAAATTAAAAACCTACCTTCTGACTCCAAGCCCTGCATGATTTCTGTAACAGACCACACCAAGATCCCCGGATTCCCTTTAACCTTATCGCATGAGGCAGAGATCTCTGACACACACATGTGACTTTGGTGAGGATGTGACAAACCCCACGTTGCTTCATTTGGGATCTGATGCCTTGTTAGCCTCTCCTCAGGCTACATCCCCACACGACCTGGCTGGTGTGCACACCTGGACTCTAGCCATAGCTCTGTCACCAGCCCCAGGTCCCAGTGAGTGCTGAGCTCTAAGCTCTGATTTATGTCCAGCTCCTGTCTCTACAGACTTCCCTAGGGCAAGGAACAGCCCCTGCTGCCTGGGAAGAGTTAAGGTTCCAACATTTCACAAAGGATCAAAGAGCACAAATAAGCAAGAGAGTTTGTCAAAAGGCAGAGCCCAGGACCTCTGCAGAAGGGAAACTGCATCGGACACAAAGTTTTTCCAGGAGAACAGAAGTTCCGCACTCAGGGATCACAGATCCTGCGGGGGCAGCCCTGGGTTGCACATGCTGGGGGTGGGGCGTGGGCGTTGAACTCTGAACCTTTCTCATGTCACTGCACAGACCTTGTAAGTAGGGGACTCACAGTCTGATGGGCCTGAAAGGATAACAGTGACATTTCAGGCACAAACACCTGGGACCGGGATTGCATCTCATTCCGATGGTGCCTTCTGTTCCCATAGCTTGAGAGAAGAATCACCCCAAAAACTTTGAAATGTTAAGAGCAAGACTTATTTACCCACAATTTGAGAGCCAATCATGATGTTGTAATTAAATACACAAATTTAGAAACCAGACAGCCGGTGTTCAAATTCTGGCTTCATCACTCACTGGCTATGTGACCTTTGGCAAGCTGCTTAACCTATCTGTGCCTTGGTTTCTTCATCTGTAAAATGGGAATAAGCGGTTGTGAATAGTAAATGAGCAAATATTTCTAAAGCACTTAAAAGAGTGTCTGGCATGTGTCGGTGTGTGCTACATAAAACAAAATAAGCAGGCAAAGGCAAGGGATTGAAAAGATGAAGCATTTCCAAGAAATGTGGTTGAGGCTCAAATGCGTGGATTCTCTCTCCTCACCCCAGTGGCAGCGCTTCCTGAATGGGGCTGCAGAGGAGGGAGTGCATGAAGGGTTAAACCCCCAAGTGCACAGAAAAACAAGTTCCATCTGGTCCCTGGGACAAAGCGACAGCCTGCAGAGCCCCCAGCCCGGGCTCCTGCTCAAAGGACACATTGCTTTTTAAAATTCCAACTTGTGGCTGCCTCGATCTATAAATCAACCAGTTCTCCACACCCTAGAGCTCTGAGCAGGATTCACAAATGGCAGCAAGACATTCGTATTCCGAGCATAGGGATATAAAAGTGCCTTTGCAACCAGCTCGTCCAGGGTTACCTGGTATCCAGCCTCCCTGCTTCCGGGCATTTCATCTTTGACCTCCCCCTCACCGCTTCAAGGCAAGCATTGCTCTCCCGTGGCAAAGAGAAGGAAGGCAAGCCAGAACCAATGGGCTAGGTTCAGCTGGGAGCAGGACTTGCGTTTAGATGCCCAACTTCAGTAAACTGTCCCTGAGGCTCACATGAGTTCCCATCTTTGTTCATCAACACAGAAAGAAAAGTAAAGCCACTTGTCCTACCCTCTGGCACCATGACTGGGACCCTATCTTTAGACACCAAGCTGGGAGTGGGACAAGGCTGATCAATGAGAACCATCAAATACTCCGCGGAGGCTGGGGGAACCCTACTCAGACAGGCAGTGAGCGGTGTCTTGGCTCCCTGGCTGACCTGCACTTGGGGCAGCTTGTGCCCCAGTATCTGCTGCAGGACTCCAGGGCCCTCCTTACCCAGAGGAAGAGAAGGAGCCAGGATGAAACCCAGAGGGTCCCCTTGTGGACCCTGGCCCTATGCAGGGCCCCTCGGCTTTTACCTCCCCCCTAGACACGTGCCCACGCCTGGATAATGCTGAGTCCAGCACCAGCACTAACCCCGCAGACCAGGAAAGTAATTCACAAAAAGTTGGGCAATACAAAGTTCCAGTTTCCACAGCAACCAGCACTCAGACCATTTGGGTAGCTGAAGCTTTTTCCTCTTAGCATTCCCTTTTTTTCCCCCAAATAACATTTTTTTTTCTTATTATTAAAGTAATACGCATTCATCGGAGAACATATGGAAATTACAGACAAGTGTAAAGAAGAAAATAAAAATCACCCTAATCCCAACCCTCAAGGAGAGATCCAATGCTTAACATTTTGATGTATTCTCCATTCATCTGGTTTTTCATTTTTGCATGCATAAAAAGATATAATTTTTGAAAATTGGGACTATTGTGAAATTACTATTTTATCATTTGGTTTCTTTCATTTAAAAATATATTGTGAGACTTCCCAGTAGCCTTAAATATTCTTTGAGAACATGATTTTTAATGGCTATATGGTACTTTTTCATATGGATAGAGCACATTTTATTTAACCAATCTATTGTTGAACATTTAAGATGGTGTTCTTTTTTTTTCTTGCTATTTTAAATAACACTACAATGAACATCCTTTTACATAAATTTTTGTGTATGTCTCTGATTAAGTAATCAGATTAGAATCAATTCCTAGAACTAAAATAACTGTTCAAACACAATGAACATGCTAATGATTCTGATACACTTTATCAAATCGACCTCCAGAAAGGTTGAAGCAATTTGTACTTCTACTGTAATATATACTCTCGTTTAAAAAAAGAACACAAAACGCCATTGGGTTGGTTTTTAGATAAAGTTATACACCATTTTTTAAAATTATATTTTTTTTTGTATTATAAGTGCAATTGAACTTCCCTGCACATTTTTAATGAACTTTCTTCTTTCTATAATCCCCAATTAACATCCTTTGTTTTCTTTTTCTATGGAGTATTCATCTTTTTCTTATTGACTTATGAGAGCCCTTTATGCATAAAGATAATAATCGTTTGCATATCTGTGGCACATATGTTCTCTCTGTTGTTGGGTTTTTATTCTGTTCATGACATTCTTAAGTGCAGAAGTTTCGAATATTGTTGTAACTCACATTCGCCCTTTTTTCTTTGTGACTTTGTCCTTTGATTTTATGCCTGGGCAGACCTTTTCTGCCCTGAGATCAGACATAGTCAACTGGATGTTGCTCTGCTAGTCATTTTAAGGCTGTGTGGGTTTGGTTTTCTGCTGACTGCTCTAAGCTACCTGGGTTTCAGGTAGAGGTGGGGTTTGGCCTTCGCTTCTGTAGCGGTCCCGAGGCAGGAGCCTACCTAGCCAGGTCAGAGGTGGTGGCCAGGGAGATGCAGGGAGAGCCCAACCTGTCTGCTGTTCCTGTCTCCAGGTCTCAGCCTCCCAGGCACCTTTCCACAGGCCCTGATGTTGCTAGTGAATGGAAGAGATGCACGGGAGGAGGAAGTAGCTGTTCCGCGATTACACACTGAAAAAAGGTATACCTCACGTGGCCCTGCTTCCCATCTGAGGTGGGGGCGGTGGAGGATGGGGAGCGCCAGATGTATGGAGAGCTGGCAAGCAGCTTCAGTCTCAGCACGTTAGAAATCAAGGGATCTGATTCCAAACCTGAAATTAACCATCGCTCTATGCGCAAGATGAAGAGCTGGAGGCAGTTTTGCTGACATTGCATATCACGGGGTACCAGGTTTTCATCAAGGAGAGGTGCTGGGGCAGAGGGAACCTGGGGCTCCCCAGGGATGTGGGTCTTCTCTTTGGTCGAACCCCCCGAGGGGCCTTAGACTCAAAAAGTACCGGGCAGGACAGTGTGATGCTGAACAGAGGGAAGGTACCTTGGGATACCACCTGGGAAGGGGACGCTGCAGGATGCCCCCTCTGTCCGGCCTCAGGGGAGTACTACCTTCCATCGTCCCATTTTCAATCCAGCCCTCGAACTTTTCACCAAGGCTGCTTGGCCAGTTTGCCAAAGTCAGTTCTGCATGTACTGACAAGGTAAGGGATGGCCAAGAAGACTGTCCACCCCCATGACCACCATCATCTCCTGAACACTTCCGGTGCCAGGCAAGAACAGGCTTTACATACATGAACTCTTGTAATCTTCATCTAATCTTCATTCAACAAATATGTATTAAATGCTTACTATGTGGCCAAGACTGTTCTAGTGCTTGGGATACGCCAGTGAATAAACCAGACAAAGATTCCTGCCCCCAGGGAGCCTGCATACTAGCTGCAGGCTGGGAGTGGGAATAGACAAAGCAAACAAACAAGCAACAGCCATAATAGATGGAAAAATTACCCATAGGTTAGAAGGGAGGAAATACAAAGAAAGGAAGTTGAGAGGGATCTGGGGCTCAGGGAGGGGGATCTGGAAGGCCTCCTTGGGAAGGTGACAAAGCAAAGATTTGAAGGCGGTGAGAACGTGAGCCCTGAAGCTATGAGGGGCTGAGGGGTCCAGGTAGAGGCCACCAAGTGCCTGGGCCCTAGAGCACACCTCGTGTGGTGGAGAAGCAGAAAGGAGACCAGGAGGCTGGAGCCAGGGGAGCAAGGCAGGCACAGAGCAGTAGGGAGCAGAGGTCCCAGAGGGACCAGGTCGCATCAGGCCTGGGAAGGCACTGTCAGCACTTTGCTCTTGCTCTGGTGAACTGGGAGGAATCTCAGAATTTTTAACAGAGGCATGAACTGATCCAACCTGCAGATTTAAAGGCTCACTACGACTGCTGGGTTGAGAATACGTTGGGTGCTTAGGGCAGGCAGGGATGGTAGTGGGGACACCCACTGGGGGGACTATTGCAATAACCCAGGTGGAGAGGGCAGTGGCCTGGCCAGGTGCTGACAGTGGAGGGGAGAGACAGTCAGCTCCTGGATCTATCTCCCTGGTGCACTGGCTGCATGAGGGAGAGACATAGGACTTGCCCTGCCCCTGGGTTGTTCACGTGCACAGCTGCGAAGCTGGGGCCTCTCTTCACGGAGATGGGGAAAGACTGCAGATGGAGCAGGTCTGGAGTGGTGGGGCGGTGACTGGGCGCTTGGAGCTGGACGTACTTCATTTGAGGGGTCTATCAGGCACCCCAGGGGCATGTGAATAGGAAACCGTAGTTAGGGGAATGATATTTAAAGTCCTGACATTGGGTGAGGCCCCCCAAGGAGAAGAGGTTGGGAGAAGAGGAGCAGCCAGCAAAGGAGTTGGGACCACAGGTGTGGAGGCAAGTCCAGAGAGTGTGGGTCGTGGAAGCCAAGAGGAAAAAACCCGTTCCGACCGAGGAAGTGACCCGCCAGGCGAAATGCTGCTGACGGGTCAGGGAAGATCAGGATTGAGGACTGACCACTCGCTCTCACTCTCGAAATGGATGTTCTGCCCATTTTAAGGTGAGGAAAAGGAATCTCGGAATGAGGAAGTAGCTTGCCCAAGGTCACAGGCAACAGCACTAGGATTGACACCCAGGTCTGTGCAAAGCCAGGGTCCTGAGAGCTTCTCAAACTCACCCTCGAGCACCAAGTGCCCCACACACCAACGAAGGCAGTTCCAATAGCCAACGATTTGCGTTCCCCCTGGAATACCCACACCAGGCGTCTATGGATGGGACGGGGGAATGAGGGAAGGAGAGGAGACTGTCGGCACAATTTTTTAAAAACCTTTTAAATCTAGGGTAGGGTGTAAGAAGCACTCTTGGTGCCAGTGGCTTCCTTTGTTTGCAACTGGCTGTTTCACCCAGCTAATTAGGGGCCTGCTCCTTGAAGGCACTTTGAGTTAGTGGCCCCAAGTTTAAAGCCATGCACTCCAGGGATATTTGCATTTTAATAACAGGAGGGCATTTTCACCAACAACTGGCAATGGGAGAGACGGGAGGGGGTGCAGAGGTGTGATACCTGACCCAAATCAGGGGCCCCCAACCCGCCCTAGGCAATGCCTTCCTGCCTCAGGAGCCCTAGCCACTCAGCTAGCTCTCAGTTCCCGGGACAGGATGACGGTCGCCTGTCTCCCCCTGGTGTTGGCTCTTCCAATTGCAGCCTCAGGAGCTAGCAGAAGGCGATCTCCGCCTACCCACCAGCGAGGCCTAGGGAGCCACGCCTAAGGAGCGGCGACTGGTCCTCCTCCCTTACCCGCTCTCTGGCCTTACGCGGGGGCGGGCACAGGCCCTCCGCATTCCCCACGCGGTGGGAAGAACACAGGCTTGGGAGCTGGAACGGCCAAGGGCTTCTCCCGACTCTACTTCGGGTCAGCGGTGCAGACCCGACCAGCAGCGAAGACACAGCAGGTCCTGGATTTGTGCACGCCCTTTATCCGGCCTGGCTACTGTTGGCCCATTTGTAAAGGGAGGTGACAAACACGAGGAACCCCACGACCCACCCATTCCCTGTACTGGCTTCGGAGGCCGAGGTGGCAGTCAGGAAACACCTCAGGCCATTGGGGGAACACTGCAAGCTGCTGTCCACCTGTCAGGAAGCAGTACTGTGGCGCGGTTCCGCGCATGAGTTCTGGTGTCCTCACAGACCTGGTTTCAAATCCTGACTCTGCCACTTGTGAGCCATGGGAAATCTTTCTGTGCCTCAGTTTCCTCATCTGTACAATGAAGGTAATCACGCCTTCGGTGCTAGGTGGCCGCAAGGCTTGAGTGTGATAATGTTTGCAAAGCACTTCGCACAGAGCCCAGCCATGTGGAGAACGGTCAGTCAATGTCACCATGTAGTAAACGCTTGAATCTCCCTGCTTGGGAACCCTATTTTATTGCCAGTCTTCCAAGCACGGAGAGGTCTTTGCCCTTGAGGAATTTATGCTCTTGTCAGAGAGACAGGTAAGAAAATGAACAGTGAGAACACGGAAGTCCACACCAAGGGCAGGTGAGTGATCATCTGTCCACTCTTAGGCCTTAGAAACACCCAGTTAAGGGAAGAGCAACCTCAGAAGGGAGGCTAAGCCACTGCGCACCTGCCCACGGGCTTGGCCAAGATGGGCAACATTATATAACCCTTGTATAGTGAAGAAGGTCCTAGAACAGGAGTCAGGAGGCCCCGGTGGTACGCTAGGCTCTCCATTAATCTGAAATAAATAATCTACCTACTGTTCCAACTCTACAACATTCTAGAAAAGGCAAAACTATAGAGACAGTGGAAAGATCAGAGGTTGCCAGGGGTTGGGGGATGGAGGTGGGAGGGACGAACAGGTGGAACACAGAGGATCTTCAGGGCAGTGAAACTACTCTGTAGGATACTATGACGGTGGGTACATGTCCTTACACATTTGCACAAACCGTTAGAATGTCCAACACCAAGAGTAAACCCCAATGTAAACCACGGACTTCAGGTGATACTGATGTGTCAATGTCGGCTCCTTGGTTGTACCAAATGCACCACTCTGGTGGGGGTGTTGATAGTGGGGGAGGCCGTGCATGTGTGGGGGCAGGGGGTGGATGGGAATTGTCTGTACTTTCCACTCAATTTTGCTGTGACCCTAAAACTGCTCTGAAAAATAAAGTCTATTAAAAATAAACAAATTATTTTCCCACGAGCTGTTTCCTCATCTGTAAAACAGAGACACTAAGGCCTGCTCTGCCTGCCCATCACATCCACATGGCTGTGGTTAGGGTCCTTTCCAAAGTGTCGGGGTGCAGTGGTCCATGGAAGAGTGAGAGATGCCCTCAAAGTCGGGGTCCTATGATAGCAGCAGGCCCAGCAGCCGCCACACCCCTGTTCTCACGTAATTCCCCACCGGGTAGGCTGTAAGATTGGAGGGGGCACCTCATTCCAGCAGGTGCTTCCCCCAGCTGAGGATCTACCCCACTTCCCTCTTGCCTCCCCCCACCCCCAAGCCTGCAAGTTTTAACAAATAATAAGCGACATTATTACTCTTCTAAAAATTCACAAAACCGTTCTCAAAATTCCTCTTTAGGCCACCACCCTCTTTCTCCAAGGAGAGCAGGCAACTAGTCACTGTAGCATTCAAAATGCACGTGTTCATCCCTCTAAATGGCTCCAACAAAGGCCGGGCAGCTATTTTAAAATCCAAGAAGCCTTTGCTGACACTCCCAACAGACCACTGCGAACACATCTCAAACATGTGAAGAGCCCCACACAGACACTTGCTAAATGCCTTTAAAAAAAACAAAAAACAACAACAAAAAACCCAGGATGCAAACCCACTGAACTCTCCTTTCAGGTCCCAGATGCCCCCTCGGTGGAGCAGCCCACACAGTTTTTTCAAAGAAACATTATTTGATCTGAAAAACATCTGGACCCTGGTCCCCCGGCGCTTGACTGGGAGCTTTTGGCCGACGTCGGATGCTCAGTCTCTGAGTGTGTGCCCTGCCTGCCTGTGTCCCCAGCAGGGTCCCCCTGGACTGGGGAGGGCCCTGCTTAATGAAAAGCTCAGGCGCGGGTCTGACCGGAAGTTCTGTAAGCCCTGAAGCCACAAGTGTAAGGACAGCAAAGGCGGCTGGGATTAAAGAGGGCTGGGAGTGAAGATCAAGACTGATGCTTCCTAATGGGGCTGCCCTGGAGTAAGACGGCCACCTAAACACGGGTTCATTCTTTTATGGCTTCCCCTCAGCTCTCAAGTGTTCGAGGGACATGGAATAACAACGGTTCACATTCTTACTGTTCCAAGACCCACCTGGGCAGGGCAGGGATTTGTGTCGTTTGCATCCCTGGCTCCTGCGCCAGCATCTGGCAGCGGGGCTGAGAGTGCAGCTCCCTAAGGACCTGCTCCAATGAACGAATGAATGACACCCCATGACTCCATGAGTCCAGCATCCACATTAGGGGCTGTTTTCCAGCCGTCAGGGTGGATCCAAGAGGCAAAATCATGTAGGTGAAAGGGCAGCGGGCTGCAAGGCAGGAAGCCTGCCATCCAGGGCTGGTTCTTCCACCTCCCAGCTTCGGCAAGCGTGACCTTGGGCAGTGTCCCTCATCTGTAATCACGGGGGTGCGCAATCCCTACTCTGTGCTTTTCCCAACATCGCCAGGAGGATCTTGTGAAATCCTGCATGGGGAGTTTCTGTGCAACTGGAAATCTATCTGCAAAGGTTAGAAATGCTGATAATCATCGTTCCCCTTTCGCTTGGCCCCACTGTGCCCAGAGAAGCCCCTGGTAACAGACGGCCAGGCAGCCTAGGCTGGCATGGGACACAGCTGGGCGATTTTAGCAGACTCAGACAAAGCGAGCTGAAGAGCCAGGGACAAAGGATGAAATGACGTGTGAGCGGGTTCTCCTGGACGCGTCCTCACCCAGGTACTGGGCCCGGCTCCACCTGGCAGCCTCTCCACTTCTGCAACTTCAGCTCTCGCCTGTTGGGGCCTCAAATCACTCCTTTTTGCCCTCCCCCCTCACCTCTCCAGCAATGCCCACAACGTGAAAGCTCCCCATGCTCTGTCCCCAAAGCCCTTCCACTCTGCGGCTTCATGACACCCCCCTGCGTGGCCTCCTCCCCCTGCAGGAGGGGCTGGGCTGGCTGCTCCAGGGCTCCGGCTCACAGGGCCGGGGCCTGGGAAACCCCTCACTCCAGCAGTCCCTAGCCCCCTGGGACCACACCTGAACTCATGTCCCCTTGTCACTGTCTCCCTCGTCTTCCTTGTTCTCTCTGGCCTCCCCTTCCTGGAGCCTGGGAAGCACCTCCTGTGCCGCCCACCCCTGACCTCCAGACAGTGGCCAGTCTGTCACTTCTGAGGTGTCTGGGACACCCTTGGAAATCTCCTCCTCTTTGACCCCCACATTCGCTATCCATCTCCTCGGACATGAGCGTCTCCTACAGGCCCCATCCCCTCTCTCTGCCGTACGTTGGCACTGCCCTTCCTACTGGCTCCTTCCTGCCAGCATTTAAATATTCCCAGCGCCTCTTCCCCGTGGTGAACTGGTGTCAGTCGCCCACACCACGGCGTCCACATCTCGCTCCCTCCCTGCTGCCCTCAGGGGGTGACCAACAGGGCGGTAAGGCACAGTTCCTGTGGCTGTCTAGCCTGACCTCTCAGGCTGGCTGCTGGCGACCTCTGCACGCTCTCTCCCCAGGTGGGCCTGTCCTCTCCTGGAGTCCTCCCCTGCCCCGATGCCCCAACCCCGGCCCGTGGCCCTGCCTTTTCTTCCTGTGTCAGACAGCCGACATGCCCATCGGCAGCTGTCTCTGGTGCCCTGGCACCCTCTAACTCTGTGGTGCACAAATCACTGCAGCTGGCTGCCATCCCTGGGAGTCTAGTGCTTCTCCGTGTCCCTTCCTTGGTGGGTGCACCATTATTAGGGTTCACCTACACCCCAGCTTGCCAGAGCTGTGTCCGATGACCCCCGGTGATCCTGGCATAATTATTAACAGTGTTCCGCTTCACTCTGCAAAGGGTCCTGTGTTGGGTGATAAATCATATGCTCAGCCTCAGCCTCACCCACTGCCTGCCCATCTCAGCAGCTGGAGGGCCATCCGACTCCCCTTCTCCCCTGACATCCTCACTGCCCCCAGCCCCACAGATCCCACCTCCTCACCATCTCCCAGACCCACTCCCACGGCTCACGCCCTCGCCTAAGCTGCTTCAGCAGGGTGGGTCCCTACCTCCAATCTCACCTTCCCTCCATTCTTCCACCTGCTGCCAGAGTGATCTTCCCAAATCGCAAATCTGATCACATTCGCTGACACGCTCCCCTCCTCCCCAGCCTGGCTTCAAGATAAAACCCAAGCCCCACACCAAGGCTCTTGCAGCTTCCTGGCTCCTCCCATGGGCCCCCACCCTCTCCAAGCCTCACCCTCCCCCGGCCGTCCTGGCTCCCGTCCGGCCCTTGCTGGGTGCCTGCTCACTGACGTCCCATGTCCCTGAGCTTGCTGGCTACCTGGCTGTCTCCTCACCTGTACTGTGAGCTCCGGGATGGTGTCTTTCACCTTTGAATCGACAGCACTGGCATGGTGCCTGGCACGCAGTGTACCCTCAGTAATAAGTGAGTCACTTCCCATCCCTAACACCAAATAGCCTGCAGTGGCTGCAGACCCCTGAACCAACGGGCCCCTACCTGTGTGCGCCCGCCCCTCCACTAGATATGCCTGCCTCTGCGCCCCGTCTCTGCCCAGATGCCCATGTCTGCTCCACCCGTCAGGGGCTGCTCCACCAGAATTGTCGCGGGTGTCAGACACTGTGTCCTGCCTCAGTTAATCATTTTGTGGCCACAGCAGCCCCCACTTTTCTGCTCTGTGCGCACAGGGGAGGGTGGGGGTGGGCCGGCAAGCTCCGAGGTCTCCTGCAGAGAGAAGAGTCTGTGACTCCCACCCCCTGTGCAGGTCTCCGGATTTCCAGGCCTCTGTAAAATCTGTGTTGAAACTTGCATTTCTACCACAGGTGGATGAGGGGAGAGGGGGGTCCCTAGGAGACTGCGGTGCAGGCCTGGGCTGGCACAGGGATGTGCTGGCCCTGCCAGGGGGGGCACTCATGGTCACCTGCTTTCCCAGGAGAAGAAATAGGGCCAGAGCCAAGCCTGACTGGAAACCAGAGGGACAGCGGGACAGAACCTTTTGTTCCTGTCCTCTAATGCGATGCACATTCCCCATTTAAAAGGCAATTTCTTCACTTCAAAAGGATTCCAGCTGGTTAAATTTAAGGTGAAGAATAAGCTCCCAGTCAAGAAGGTTCTCAGGGGCCTTTCAGTTTTCATCGGCTTGAGAACTGGATGCATTTAAAAATGTTTGCCTCCTAACGTTTGTCTGAGCGCCAGGGGAGAAAGCTCCTCTTACTCACACCTCTCTCGCTCTCGGCGACGGCTGGCACACGATCCATCCACGTTCCTCTGCACTATTTTGCCTTCTTGTGAACCTGCCTGACTTCCTCCTGCTCTTGCCTGCTTCCCTCCCGCCCTCCAGCTCACACCCAGCCTGGGGGGAGGAGTGAGTCTTGCTGTGGCTCTGGGGTCCACTAGGCTCAGCGACTTTTCTTCAAATGCCCCAGGACAACTTGCAGCTTAAAGAGCCAACCATTGGGCTGACACAGCTCGCAGATCACCCTCCAGGAGATGTTCTTCCACCTGCCATTCATTTATTCACGCCTTCACTAATTCACTCGCTCACCTGGTCACCCAGTCAGCCAACAGTCTCTATAATGCTGGTAGAGACTGCGGGTGGTTCACAGAAGCACAACACAGAGTCTTGCTCTCCTGGCTTATAGAGTGGTTGAAGCTATGAGAGACATGAATGAGCAACCACAGTACAGATGGAAGTAGACACCCAGTTTAGAGGGTGGGGAACATTTGAAAAGCTCAGAGAAAGAAGGGATCAGCCGGGGATGCAGGTGGAGCCCAGAGGGAGGCAGTCAGGGAAGGCTTCCTAGAGGAGGAAGCATTTTGATGGAGGCAGGGTCCAAAGACGCCAAGGGTGGGAAAGTGGCCTGTCCCATGCCCGCTGCCCCTCCTTCCAGGGGCCTCAGGACTTGCTTTGGGGGCTCCCTGGGCAAGTCTGCAGGCAGCCGCTGCTTTGGTGGTGGTGTGTCTGTCACCTTGGAAGGAAGGCACCCTCCCCACACAGCCAGTCACCAACTCCTGCCCTTCTCCATCAGGACCCGGGCCCAGAGGAAACGTCTTCATCCTCTTTTCTGTCTTAAGTACTCAGGATCCCCTCGTCCCAGACAATAGCTCTCCCCAAGCTCGCCAGTCACACTTACTCTGCGGGCTTTGTTCCCTCAGTCCCATAAGGGAAGCTCCAACCACCACTTTCCTCAGCCAGCACTGTCCTGCCTGCCTTCCCTTTCCATTCTAACTGGGGAAAGTGTCCCTTTGCCCACCCCCCACTCGACCCCACTGGCTGTGCCAGCTCCCCTGATGTCTCCATTAGAGCCCTGCCAGGGGTCCTCTGGCCAAGCCCGTGGGCTCCGGCATTGGGCAGACCTGGGTTTGAACTCTGGCTCTGCCACTTTCCGGCTCTGCACTTGGCCAGATTACCTACATCCAGGGACGCTCTTGTGTTTCCTCCCCAACATCTTTCCCCACCTGCTAAACGCCACCTCGACTCTCCTCCAGGGCAACCAGCATCCTCTGCTCTCGCTCCTTGTGGATTAAGTGCGGCTGCCCAGGGCCACCGTTTGGTTCAAGGGTGGGCATGTGACCCACGCAGGACAAGTCCCCTGACTTTTAATGGTTGGAAAGTGTCAGTGTATTTCCACAGGGATTGACAAACTGGTCAGACACAAACCTGAGGCTGCTGGGGCCACGATTGTCACCACAAGGAAAAAGTCTATTTACAAACAAAAACAGCAGAGTCAAGAGACAGATTTCTAGCGACATTGGGCACCTGGATCCAGCCACACCTGGATTTTGTGAACCAATGAGTTCCCCCTCTTTTTGGGGTGAAGCCAGTTTGAGTTGGCTTTTTGTCCCTAGCCACTAACAGTCTTGACTAAACAAATACTTAACTTGCAGACTTCATGAGAGAATTAAATGAAACGAGCATGAATAGTCCCAGAATAAAGTGGCAGTCAATGGATGGGAGCTTTCGATAACTCACTGAATTTGCCTTCTCATGGGCCTGTTACGTTTTCATAAACTATAGTTACAGAGTAGTATTAATATAACATTACTTTTTCGTTTGTCCCACAGCTTCGACCACAAGTTCCTTTGTGAAATCTTTCCCTCCCTGTGATCTTTCCTGATCACAGCTCAGTGTCCTTCCCAAGTCTCTGTGTTCCAGACCCGTTTTCTGCCCTACCCCACCCCCGGGCTGACTGGATGGGTTTGTGAACAGTGGGAGATTTCAGAACATGGCAGGGGCGACATCGTCTCTGTGTCGTGGGCCCATAGCCCAGGACAGTCAGCATCGACCGAACCCAATCAGAGCAAAGGCCTTCCCCGAAGGCCACCGGCGCTCAGAAGGTCTGCACTGCCATCTAGTGGACGTCTGCAGTAATAGCAGCAGGCGGAAAGGAGCCCTTTGCCCAGAAGCCCCTGGAGACCGTCACCGGCCTGTGAAAGGATCTGGCCCTCTCTCCACCGGAGGAAAAACCAGAGGACAAGTGGATTAACGGTGAAACCGAGAGTCCTTCCCCACGGGGTAGCATACACTCTTCCCTAAGAGACTGGGTTCTTGCCCTGAGTCTGTGGCCCTTCGCCTCCTGTCCCAAGGGTTAGAATCACAGCAGCCTCCCTTTCTCTGCTCCTTTTGGCTGTCCACAGTGTGACCTGGACCAAGGGTCCCCGGGCAGGAGGGCCGATGTGTGCACACCATGGGTGTGCATGTGTGCTCACATGTGTGTGCACATGTGTGTGTGTGTGGCAGGAGAAGACACCCAGAAGGCTTCCTCGTTGCTCACTTGCTGGGTCTCCCAAGGGAAAGGATGTTTGTCACATTTGCAAACAGGACAACCTATCAAAGCTTCATGATAACAGCCTCACGAATTGTGAGACATGGCCGGGCACGGTGGCTCACGCCTATAAACCTAGCACTCTGGGAGGCTGAGGTGGGAGGATCGCCTGAGGCCAGGAGTTCAAGACCAACCTGAGCACGAGCAAGATCCCATCTCTACAAAAAATAGAAAAATTAGCTGGGCGTGCACACCTGTAGTCCAGAAGGAAGACTGCTTGAGCCCACAAGTCTGAGGTTGCATTGAGCTATGATGATGCCACTGCACTCTAGCCTGAGCAACAGAGTGAGACCCTGTCTCAAAAAAACAAACAAAAAAAAATTGTGAGACATATCACAGTCTATTTGGTCTCTGATAGTAGAAAACACTTCAAGAAAGAAAGGAAAGCTTTGTCCTGCCCCCTACATCCAAGTAATCCGTGCGCCACTGCCCTCCAAGCTTGTGGCCTTGCTGTGTTTATGCTGACCACTGTCAGGCCTGCCTAGGGCAGCACGAGAGGGAGGAAGAACGCCTGGTGGCCGCTCCCTGCTACGCTGCACAGAAGGATCCAGAAGGTCCACTTTGGTGTGTGTGCTTAGTCACATCCTGACCACGACGCTTCCATCTCCATGCATTTGTGACCTGAGTCCTGGTCACATCCCAGTCCTGTGCCTAGGGTGACGCCAGCACCTCCTGCCTTAACCCAGCAGAAAGCAAGAAGACAACCACCACTGACACTTTGGGGGCTCAATCTGGCCCAAGGGTCAAGAAAGGAAGAAGTAGCGACCAGAAGACCAGAACAGCACCAGGAGGACATGCTCTGGCTGCTGGGGGCAATGGCAGCCCCATTTCCCACGTCCGCGACGCTTCCCCAGGCTTCCCAGATCCCCAAACCAAGGGAGGCTTCCAGAACAGGATCGTACTAATCACTTCCCAATAAAAGAAACGGTTGCCTCCAATTCCTAAAATGCTTTGTTCTTCTATTTTAGACAACTTTGGGTGAAAGAAGAGCGTCTCATACTGCAACAGCCGAGCACCAAGATGCGTCGACCTCTACTTGTTTGGCCTACTTGGGAAGCTCTGTCCTGGTGCGTACGAGCTTCTCTCTGGCTCAGATCTTTCCGAAAGCCCAGCCTGTGCACCGTGAGAGAGGACTCCTCTCTCACCCCCACCCCTTCCTTGTCTCTGCCGACTCCAAAGCACACGCCAGCGGGCCTCCGTGTTGCCTCTGCAGAGCCAGATGTGGGGGCTCAGGGGTTTCAGGGGAGCAGGAAGAGGCCTGGGTAGAGTGGTCTCAGACAATCACCAAAGATCTCAGCCTGCAACTGTCCCTAGGCCCCCAGCCTCCTCCCCAAGGCCATGGGACCACTCTAGGGAAGGCACATCCTTATGACAACAGCCATCTGGTACCACCACACCCAACTCAGATGACTCTGTACGCAGCTTCAAGTCCCCAGATGAGCAAGCTCAGAGGAGAGTCAAGATCCCCCATCTCTCCCCTTTCAGGCCAGCCCTTCTTACTCACGTCCAAGGCCCCCGGGAACTTGACTATGGGATCAGGCCAGTAGGTGATCTTCTGTCTGTAGTTGTTGCAGTCAGGAACATATTTGCAGCCAATGCTCCCCACCTCCGGGTAGACAATTTCAAGACCCCTGTAAGAGACAGAGGAGGTTGCCCTGTGTCAGAGTTTTAGAGCAGCCTGGGGTTCACAAACTTTCAGTCTAGCACTGTTGGGAATACAAACTCGAATAGGATTAAATCCTAAACTTACCACTAACCAGTTGTGTGACCCAGGAGTTACTTGACTTATTTGTGCCTCAGTTTCCTCATCTGTAAAATGGGGACACCGATACCTCTCTAACAGGATTGGTGTGAGGAGCAAAGTAGTGGCCAGTGTCTAGGACAGAGCCTGGCATGCCGGGAGTGGTCAGGAAGTGTCAAACCTCATCAGCGTTTACTTCCCAAGAAGAATATACATCCTTAGGCAAACTTGGTCAGCATCTTTAAAACAGGACTGGGTTTATAAGAACAATATTTACATGCTGCTTTTCAGGAACGCTCCTGTTACAGAAAGAAAGGTTTAGCAAGTCAGCACAGGCTCCTTCGTGGGCAGAGACCTCTCTCCCCTAAACGATCGAGAGCTCCTATGCCTGAAATCCCACCGTTAGTTGAATAATGCACTTCTTCGGGTTAAGCGTTGAGCTAGATTCTCTTTCGAAATGCAAATATCCCTTGGGAGTAAAATATCTCATCACTGAGACTGTAGTAGGAACCCGTTTATCTATGTGCTCCCTGAGAAGAGGGCCTGAACAGCAGAACAGTGTTCTGAGAAGCTGGTTTCCCGGAAGGGAAGACAATGTAGTGTAGACCAAGGAGACGGAGGCTGCTCCACTTCACCAGGGCTGGCCTTCGCCACTCACCTATATTTGAAACTCAGAAACGCAGGCCAGACTTTCCAAAAGATATTTTTTAAGCTTCTTTCACTTGTCCTTCTGTTATATTTTGTCACCAAAACCCAGGGTCTCTGTAGGTTTCACTTGGTGAAGACAATTCATTGAGAAAGAAGGGGTGGAAGGGCAGGGGTTACAGGTCCCCAGCATGGCTGAGCTGTTCCGCCGCCTGTAGTGGCCACCCACAGCTGTCCACAGTGCCCTGCTGGGGCAACAGCCAAAGGAGACCCGTGAGGATGTGATGGAGGGGAGCTCCCTGAGGTTGGGGCCTGGGGTTAGGACAAGGGTGGCTTCTGCCCTTCCAGAGGCTCCTGCATTCCAGCCTTGGGCAAAGGCCACCAAGCCCACAGCACTTCCATGGACCAGCACACCCAATGCCCGCACCCAGGCGCTCTGGTCCCACGAGTCATTGGCTTGCTGAGCATATTTGCTTCTTTCACTCTTCCCGTGTTTACGGTGATTCCTTTTGGACGGCATGGTTTTAGCAGCTTTCGAAGACATTTTAGAGGGTGGCTTTTCATTTATCTTCATAGCAGCATTTTAAGGAACGTTGGGTTTGTATCTGTTGCAGCTCCTTGGCACTGCAGCTATCGAGATGTGAGGCAGAGAGAGGGGACCCTCCAGCGACAGAGAGACGGACAGTCAGCACACAGCATAGGCTTGGGAAACAATGGGGGATGGGAAGGAGGTGAACTGAGGGCAGGGGGTCCCTCCACCCCCAGAACAGGTGTCCCCTCTCCATCCTGGTACAATTGCTGCCAATGTTTAAGGAGTTAAACAAGTGAAATCAGCAAGTTGCTATCTGGTGAGTGGGCCTAGAGCCACAGGGAGCGCCCTGACAGGACAGGGAACATGCCGGGGAACCAGGGATTAGATCGTGTCCCTGTCCTTCTCATCACATCCATGGGCGCCGCCAGCCCGGCATTTCAAGATGGTATATTTCTCCACATAGGAGGACACGCTGAGGGGCGTGCGCAGGCCTTTGTCCTGCTCAGTAGTTTTATCAGAGGCTTGGAGAAAGGACACAGAAGGCACATATATTTGATTTGCAGACGGCGCAGAGTTGATGATCGATTCAGATGATCAAATGGTCAAATAAACTTAAAAGAAGATCTGGACAAGCCAGAGATGCACCGAATTAAAAATTATAATTAGTGAGAATACACTTTAAAATCTGTATCCACGTCCAAAAACCTTGAAGGTGCCACCTGCTTGCGTGCCCTTGCTGCTGTGGTTCATCCGACAGGGGACACATTCTCATTTCCACCCTGAGATTTGGGGGACCTCCTGATCTCTTTGACAAGACTTGGAGGCGCCCCAGATATTGGAGTGAACAAAGCAGTGGCCCTGGTCCCAGCCTGGCCACTAACGAGCACTGCATAGGGACTGGGGGCAAAGGGAATGGCGTTTACTGGGCCACCCCAATAGGTCAGTTGTACCACGTATTATTCATTTAATGCAGCGATGCCTCAGACCAGCTATTATCACTATTCTCATCTGCCGGATGACTAAGCTGGGAAACCGTAGGACAATAAATGTTTGCAGCCGCTAAGTTTTGGGGTAATTTGCTGTGCAGCAACAGACAGCTAATACGATGGGTTTGTCCGTACGTCCCCCCGTACCACACGGCCTCCCTCATGAGTCACTTGGTTTCTCCAGGCTTCAGTTTGAGCCAGATGGTCTCTTGAGTCTCTTTGTCATGGTAAGAATTGAATCAGAGAAACACAGCTCCCCAGCCGTACTGGGGGAAGGGCTCAGAATCTCAGCTGCCCCAAAGTGAGTGCTATGGTCTGAGTGTCGGTGTCCCCCCCAGATGCATACGTTGGAACTTAATCCCCAAAGTGATCACATTAAGAGGTGGGACCTTTAGGAGGTGATTAAGTCACCCTTATAAAACACATCCATATAAAAGAGGGATTAATGCCCTTATAAAACAGGCTGAAGGGACCTGCCCTTTCCTTCTGCCATGTGAGGACGCAGCAAGAAGGCACCGTCTCTGAAGCAGAGAACAAGCCCTCACCAGACCCTGAATCTGCCGGCGCCTTGACCTTGGACTTCCCAGCCTCCAGAACTGCGTTCGATACATTTCTGTTGTTTAAAATTGACCCAGTCTAAGGGCCGGGCGCGGTGGCTCACACCTGTAATCCTAGCACTCTGGGAGGCTGAGGCAGGTGGATTGCTTGAACCTAGGAGTTCGAGACCAGCCTAAGCAAGAGCGAGACCCCATCTCTACTAAAAATAAAAAAATTAGCCAGGTGTGGCGGTGTGTGCCTATAGTCTCAGCTATGTGGGAGGCTGAGGTAGGAGGATTGCTTGAGCCCAGGAGTTTGAGGTTGCTGTGAGCTAGGCTGAGGCCACTGCACTCTACTCAGGGCAACAGAGTGAGACTCTCTGTCTGTCTGAATGAATGAATGAATAAATAAAAATACTTTATATAAAATTGACCCAGTCTAAGGTATTCTTGTTATAGCAGCCGAATGGACTAAGACAAAAAGGGTGACAGCTCTCATGGGATGTGAGGCTGCCTTCACAGAGGGGGATCTGGTGGCACCCCGCCTTTG
Organism: Propithecus coquereli; assembly: GCF_000956105.1. Lineage (NCBI taxonomy): Eukaryota > Metazoa > Chordata > Mammalia > Primates > Indriidae > Propithecus > Propithecus coquereli. The sequence goes on from NW_012154062.1 coordinate 5,005,105, forward strand.
TTGCACGGTGCTCACTGTGAAAATGTGGGGCACCACACTTTAAAAGAGCAGTAACCGAGGCCCCCGAGGAGGAGCTGAAGGGCCGGGAGTGGCGGCCCAGGTTGGGAGGAGCTGGGGGTGAAGGTGCACGGCCTGGCGTCTGTCTCCAAACACGCAAAGGACCATCAAGAAGAGAAGAAACTAGACTAGTTCTGTGCAGCTCCGGGGCCCACACTAGAGAGAAGGGACTGAAGTTACAGAAGAGCAGCCAGTGCCCTAAGATAAGGATGGACTTTCCGAAGGGTAGAGCTTTTCGACACAAAAGGAGGGGGCTTTGGGTGGCAGCTCCCATCATTGGGGGAGTCCCTAGGGCTGCCTGTATGGGCTGTTAGGTGGATTCATCCACTGGGCGCAGGGTTGGGTGACCATGGTGCTGAGACTGAGCCCGGGGTCCTGACCCCTGGTGGTTTTGTGTCTAGCCCGGGGTATCTCAGAGGTAGGCAAGGTCTGATTCCCGAGGAGCTCCTCCCTTAACAATGTTGTCACACTGCTTGTCACGGTACATACAAGTCCTCCTTTATAAATTGCTACCTTTAGGTGCTGCGTCCTATCTTCAACAACTCCCCATTAGACTCCAAACACCCAGGAGAGGAGTGGCTTCTCCAGGAGGCCTCCTGGCAAGGTCAGAAGTCGGAGCTGAGCAGGGATCGGGGCGGGGGCCCAGGGCAGGAGGTACCATTCTCTCTTCTGGGGTTTGGTATGTCCACGATGTGGTTTCATTTTGGTGATGATCTCTTACAAATAAAAATCTTCAGCAGTAGTAATGACAAAGCTTCCCTTTTGCAATGATGGCTTACAATCCAAAGACATCTTAGCATTCAGGTTTAGGGTCATAAATCCATGTCTCTGCTGGCATATTCCAGGAGTCCTGAGAATGGCCCCCCTGGCTTGAGTCTAAGAGGTGCTGGGCCCAGGATGAGGGTTGTCAGAGGAAGTGGGGGTTGGGGGAGAGAGAAAGTGTGGAGTCAGACAAGGGGGCAGACCCTGGCTCTACCACTTCTGAGCCATGTAGGCACCGTGGGCAGGTTCCTTAATCTTTGGGGACACTTCATCTGCAAAATGGGGATGATAGTACCTACTCCGTAGGTTCCTTGTGACAGAGAAGTGAGTCAAGCAGACCAGGCACCAGCAGAGCGCCTGGCACATGGCAGGTGTCCTGGAGCTTCCCATGTGTGCACGAGTCACCAGGGTACCAAGATGTGGACCTCCGCAGGGCAGAGCCTAGGGTCCCAGGCTGGCCACTCCAGTGCCTGCACAGACATCCTCATTTCCTAGGTGTTCCACAGTGTGGGAGACGTGGGGAAGCACTGAGACAATCCCTAATGGGGCCATCACTGCGGCCCAGTCCTGCCTGGCGCTGGCCCAGCTGACCCCTCCAGCTCACAGGGGTTCAACCTTGCCCTTCTAGGTGTGAGAAGCCTGCCTGCCCCTGGGTCCGCTCAACAGAGCACCTAGAAAATTAGAGCCTGCATGTGAGAAACAGCCATGTTTCTCTTCTCTCTCCCACACAAAAACTTCACCCAAACTGTTTAACAAGATTCTTTGAAATGTACTGATATGAACAAAATTTGTTACTTTTTTTTAAGGATTCAACTACATAACTTTTAAAGAGAAGGCACTTATTTATTGCAATGTTTGCCAAAATCCAAATGTATAGAAGAAGGAGTAAGAAGTGAGAGTTCTCTCTCTCTCCCTCTTCCATTTCTCAGAGACGGGCTCAGTCGGGTGTCCCTTCTCCCAGGCCAGAAGACTGGCAGCAAAGAGGCCTGGGGAGCCCTCCGAATGACCCAGGGGTCCAGCAAAATGAAGACTTGCTTTTCTAGCGAGCAGACAGTGAGGAGAGAGCTGAACTTTTCATTCGACCCAGAGTGGGAGCGGCTTGTGCCCTTGGAAGGGAAGAAGCTGGCCTTGGCCAGCCTCGTCACTGGGCTCCGTCCAGTGCCACACTCCCTACGGGGCCCCCTGTCCCAACACTCCTGGGGCCCATTATGGAAAAAAAATCTCTCACACGGGCCCCAGAGGGCCTCTCTCTGGGTCCCAGCGGGAAGGGTAAGGCCAACCCCCACCAAGGCCCCTCACATTTGGAGGACCGGAGGGGAGCCAACCCACATCCACAGCCCTCTTGGTCGGAGAAGTGCTGTCTGGAAGGCAGGGAGGAGCCTGTTTCAAAGTCCCTTTCTCAGCGCCATCCTCCAACAGGGTGGTCTCCAGATCTAACACCTGTTTGGCCTTTCTCAAGAAAGTGGGCTTAGGAGATAGTGCTCCTTGGTTCTGGAAACACCCCTCCCTGGGATCTGCCCACCCAGCCTCCCCTGCCTTACTTGCACAGGACAGCGTCTTCCTCCGGCAAGGGCTCATAGGCACACGGGCCGTTTTCTTCCTCGTCTCCAGTGACCACCAGCACAAGACCCAGCAACAGGGCTGCTGTCGGCAGCCTCATTTTCCAACCCATGGGCACCTGGAACAAAAGGAGCTTTAGAGTAGCTGGACCCCCTGCAGGGGGCTGCCTGCCCACTGCCCATGTCCCTCCCCAGGGGCCCACCTGGTGGGGCAGAGACCTCTGGTAAGTGCAGGGAGAGGGCCGAGCAGCTGTCTGGGCTCCAGCAGCTAATCTGCCACCCGGACACGAGTACCTTGGGAGGACCTGGGCCTCCTCCAAGCTGGACTCAATTTGCAACCCTGGCGGACGCTTCTCCCCTGGCAGGCCTCGGCTTTGTTGTCACTCTTGTCCTGGCTGCCAGGGCAGAGAGCAGGCTGCAAAGTAGACGTGTTTATGTAAGCCTTTCAGTGCAGCTCCTTGTCCTGCCCCTGCACTTGCACTGGGTGTGGTCAGCTGGCCAGGGACAGCTTGCTCCTTAACTCTAAGGCCAGCCCTAGGACACTAGGGACCTCAGGCTCTGGGCTGGGGGTGGGGTTTGGGGGTTGGGCTGCGCTGTGCTCCTCAGACTGGCTCTGCCTCTCCTGGCCCCAGTACCTCCAACACCTGTCCCAAGGTAGAGGTGGCTGGAGACAGCCACCCCGTGTAGGAGGGCTGCAGCAAGGGTGGGGGCAGAGGCATCCCGGCCTGAGGCCAGCTCTGAAGGGCCAGCGGAGGACAGGAGGGTACATCTGGCTGCACCTTGCAGCTGTGCTGAACTCAGCACTCTCCCAAAATAACAGCCTCTGGAGAAGGAGTCCTGCGGAGCTGCTGGGGGCTCAGAAGGGGGCAGCCTGCCCCAGCACTGCTCCACCGCTCCAGGAGGGAGGGGCGGAGCCCGCAGAGCAGCCTGCATTCCCTCAGGGAACAGCCCTGCTGCCAGTGTGTGGGACTCAGATTAGAGCCAGAGCAGGCAAGGGAAGATCAAAGGCGCCTCCCCACAGCTTTTCCCAGCCTCTGCTCTCGGTCCTCTCAGAGGCAAGATGGGAGGCTGCTCCACCAGCCGGCAACTCAGGACTCCTGGCTTGTGCTCTGAGCTCTGCCTGGGCTCTGCAGAGGAAGCCACTGTGCCTCCCTAGAATGAACAACTTTTCCCCCTCAAAAACAAGTAAAATGACTCCTGTCACCCCTGTGCCTTGCTAAGTAAGATGAGCTCAGAGCTATAAAGTATCTGCACCTAGATCTTTAGGAAACTATTTTCAGCATAGCCTGCTTTCTGCTTCAATTCCTGCCTCCAGGATCCCAACCTCTAGCAAAAAGTCCCCCTTTGGGGCTACCAATTAAACACATTTTTCAGTCATTAGGCACCCTGAAGTACGACCAGGACTCCCCCACAGAGAGTTTATTCCCAAAGTCTTCCCTGCTGGAAAGTGTCTAATAGTAGCCTCCTCACAATATCATTGTCAGGATGAAGTGAAATGAACTAGAAATGAACCAGAAATGAACTAGAAAGCACTCAGTAGGGTGCCTGGCACATAGAAAATGCTCAATAATTTATGGGTAGTGCAGGCATTCTCCCACAGATCCATGTTCACTCATTTATTCATTCACTCATTTGCAATCCATTTCACCCATAGGTATTGAGCACCTGCCACGTGCCTGTCCCATGTGGGACCCTGGGGTATATAGTTTGAGCACGGGCCCTGTCATGCAGCTCACAGAGCGGCCAGAGCCAGAGGATGCTGCTTCCAGAAGGGTTGCCCAAGGCCAAGAGACTCTTCCAAGCGGCAGCCACTAGAGAAGCCAAAATGCCCGGAGGCGGGGGAGTGTCGTTGGGCCCACCCACAACAGCCATCCTTCCGCATTCTACGTGCGAGGCACTTCTATCACTGAGTCCTCATGCCAGTCCTCTGAAACAGACACTATTATCAGCCCATCTTACACAGAACGGGGCACAGAGGGGTAAGCTGACCTGATTTGGGTCACACAGCTCGTAAGTGTGGGATTCGAATCCAACCTGGCTTCAGAGTTGGCGCTCTTAACCACTCCGGTCCACTGCCCCCTACTGGCGTAGGGCCCCCCCCCTCCGAACTCCCTCCATATTCCCTTTGCTCTAGGGAGGAGATCCCAGAATCCTTCACGTGACCCATGATGCCCTGCGAGATCCAGCTCTTCCGGCCTCTCTAGCCGTCTTTGCCTCTCACATGTTAGCTCCGCCCCAGCCCCGTGGGCCCCGGCCCCACGCCCCACCCGCTTGGGTGGGTGGCCGAAAGGTCCTTTCCTCAGGAAACTGACTTCCCAGGCTTAATTAGCTTCCTGCTCTACACAATCAGAGCACCTTACTTCTTTCCTCCTTATTCTTATATATTTGCAATAAATTATTTTGTAGTTATTTGCTTAGTGATAGTGCCCCGGCCTCTAATCTCCCGACAAGCAGCCCCGAGTCTGTGTCCTGCGTTCCAAGCACGCTACCTGGCCTATATAGGCGCTTAATAAAATGCTTGTTGAAATGCAGGAAAAACTTGCCACATCTGTTTCTGATCCTCCTTATTTTCACTTAACAGCTCCTAAGTCCCTGTAAACATTACTATTCCTACTACCCACTCACGTTGGCCCGTAGCCCTGGGTCCCTCTTGGTTATTTATCTAACCTCCTCCGGCTTGTTTTCGTACAGAGAGATCTGGCAGAATGCAGTGGTTCTCGGTGTTTTCAAACCCTGTCATTCTCTTGGGGATTCACCGGACTTGGCTTCATACTTGTGTGAACTTAAGTAAAATCTTAAGACTTCCCGTCCCCGCACCGGCTGACTGAATGGACCCCCTCTTTGCCAAGGGGATACCCCAAAACTGAGTTGCCAGCCATGAGGAGGGAGGTCAGACATGCCTCATCATGCCCCCCTCCCTTCTTATACATATCCCCTGGAACTCATTAACAGGCCTAAGGCTTATCAAGACAAACCTGCAGGTCCTCCATATACACAGCAAATCACTTGAGTCCGGGTATGTGTCCTGTGGTTTGCCTCTGATTAACAGACTTCCTTATCTTAACTCAAGCATTTCCTTTCTGCTGACTCCTGGTCTTTTAGACAATGCCTAACTCTTTCAGCCAATTGTCAACTAAAGAATTCCCAAAGCCACCTCTGCACAGCTATGCTGTCCATAGGGGCACCTTTCTCTCCCACGCCATGATCCACCTGGCTAACTTTCGCCCACCCTTCAGGTGCTACTTAAACATCACCTCCTTCAGAAAACCTTCTTGGACTTCCTCTCATATCCACAGACAGCATCTGTAATACGTCCACCAGGATATTGCTATCTGGCCATTTTTGCCTATTTACTTGTACTTCTCTGCCACTAGACTGTCACCTTTGTGGGGCAGGACTCTATGCAGCCTATGAATTGCTGTGTCTGCCCCCAGCACAGTGCCTGGGAATAGCAGGTGCTCAGTTACCAAGTGAGGAAGAGAGACAATAAGGGAGGTGGGAAGATACTAACTTCCTAAAGACCATGCTTTCCCCTCTGTTAACGAAGGGTCTCACTTGAGCTCCAGCGGCTGCATTGCTGCTCCCTCCATAGCCATCCATGGCTCTGCCACTTCTGCTCTAGCTTTCTGTGCACATAGTTCATCCTGTAATGGCCCCATTTATCTCTGCATTCCCTACAGAGCTTTAAACATAGCAGATGCTTAGTAAATAGATAAATAAGCACACACATTTAAAAACCATATGCTGTTAACAGACTGTTCTGACCTTTGATTGTCCTTCATATTTAAAGAATGGGAAAGAAGGCCGGGCACGGTGGCTCCTAGGACTCGGGGAGGCTGAGGTGGGAGGATCACTTGAGCTCAAGAGTTCAAGACCAGCCTGAGCAAGAATGAGACCCCGTCTCTACTAAAAATTGAAAAAATTAATCAGACAGCTAAAAATGTATAGAAAAAAATTAGCCGGGCATGGTGGCATGTGCATGTAGTCCCAGCTACTCAGGAGGCTCTGAGGATCGCTTGAGCCCAGGAGTTTGAGGTTGCTGTGAGCTATGATGACGCCACGGCACTCTAGCCCGGGCAACACAGTGAGACTCGGTCTCAAAAAAAAAAAAAAAAAAAGAAAGGAAGGAAGAGCATCAAAGATGAAGTAAATGAAAGTAAAATAAAATATTTTATTTTTCTTACTCTTAATTGACCTAATAAATAATCGTTTAACATGATAAGAACAAGGATGTACTGAGTGATTATAGCTCGTGTTAAGTGGAATGAATGCTAGCAATACTGAAAGGATTGGGAGGAATGAATGGAGAACCCTCTGTCATAGGTATCTGTGCTGGCTCTGTTGTTGTTTTAAGAAATGCTTGGCAGGCCGGGCGCAGTGGCTCACTCCTGTAATCCTAGCACTCTGGGAGGCTGAGGCAGGAGGATCCCTTGAGCTCAGGAGCTTGAGGTTGCAGTGAGCTGTGATGACGCCACTGTACTCTAGCTGGGGTGACAAAGTGAGCCCCTATCTCAAAAAAAGAAAATAGCTTGCCTTCCTTCTACCAAGCAGAAGATAGAGGAATTGGTGGTGGCAGTGGTGTCACGGGCAGAGAGAGCTCCAGAGATGTATTTTCCAAGCAGTTACACACTCCAGGAGTCAGGGGAGTATCTGTGGGATAAATCCAGCCCCAGCCCCGGCCCCATCGCTCCATTTTCCCAAAGGTCCTGCTACACCTCTGGCTAGAGGGCCCCCTTCACTCTAGGGACATGAACTCTCCTTTTAGGTAGCCCCAGCTTGCTGACTTAACAATAAGTCTATTTCTTCAGTCCTATATTGTAAATATTAATGAATCACTGTGCTCACGGAATGGAAAGCTCTGAGACGCTATGAAATAATGGTGCCTCACACATTCGTTTGCCGCCATGTCAGCCTTGAAAGGTTGAACACTCTGCCTGTTCTTGTGGAGGGGAAAATTGAACTTAGAGCCCACCAGAGCTGTGTATTTATTTACCTCCCCGCCTCCTTCTGGGGATAGATCCAGTCTCTGGTTCTCCCCACATTTCTAAGGGCGGGAGGAGATAGGGACTCTTCTTCCTATTTCGGGGAAGGGGAAGTGAGGACCCCACAAGGAAAAGGAACTCGCTAAGTCCCTCACAAGTAAGGCCTGCCTGAAATCAGCGATGCTCGTGCCAGCCCAGAACGCCAGCAGGGAGAAAGGTGTCAAAGTGTCCTTTCAGGGGAGAGTTAGAGAAATGTTTGATGCTCAGAGACAGGTACCTAGAAATGCCATGAATAATGCCTCGAATGATTGCCTCAAATCATGTTAGAGTAAAGAAATTGGAAATATCACCCTTAACACTAATTTCTATTAACTTCCTAGGCCAAGTTCCTATCTCTGAGACTCTCTGTCTCTCTGTCTGTCTGTCTGTCTCTCTCTCTCTGGCTTGTGGAAAGTCCCTACCTCACACCACCAGGGGAGAAGAGCCCTTGTCACTTACCCAGAGCAGTGTGGGAGCTGTTGGGTGGTGGCTGCTGGAAGGCCAGAAATCTTGGCAGGTTTGTGGGCTGGACAAGGTGGGGAGAAAGTTCTCTCCAGGATGCCCCACAATTTGGGCCCTTAAGGCGATCAGGGTCTGCTGGTGTCGAGAGTTTGGGAGTGTTCAGGAAGGTTCCTGGAGCAGCAGGAGGAGAGGCAGCAGTTGGCCGTTGGGGAGGCAGTTGGGGAAGTTCCAGGGAAGTTCCAGGGAGGAGCTAATACATAGAGCAGGAGAATAGGAAAAGAAGAGAATAAGAAAAGAAGGGTGGGTGGGTTTTCCTGCATTCCTCCTTCCAAAGATTCTAAGGAAAAGAGTAGAAATTGCAGAGACAATTTTCTTACTGTTTCTCCTAACTTTCAACATACGCTGTGAAGCAGGCAGAAGGGACACCAGAGATGAAGAGAGAAAGCTGCAGAGGAGTATAGAGAGAAACCACTGAGACCAGACTCCAGAGAAAGATGTCTAGCATTTGACCATGTGAAGCAAAAGGCGTGCAGCCACAGATAGCAGAGAGGCGGGATTGGCAACCTTCCTCAGAGTTCCCAATCTGCAGGGATGGGGGGATTTGGAACCTTCCCCTTGCCCAACAAGTGCAGCCTGGAGCCTGCAGAAGAATGGAGAACAGCCCCCTCCTCTTCAAAGCCAAGTCTTCCAGGCTGGCTCAGACTTAGGTTTCCACAGGTAACGTTCTAGCAAACAGGTGACTAAGCCCAGGGCAAGTCTCTGGTTTTCAGGACCTGGGCTTCCTGCTGTTTTAAATAACCATACCTGGAACCACAACCTTGCTTTCCTTCTAGGGAGTTCCTTCCAGAAAAATCAAGGAATTGTTACCAAAAGCTCAGCCCTTGTCCACAAGGGCTGCATCAGAAGAATGAGAACAAGCAGTTGGGGAGAAGGAAAGAGAAGTTTATTCCTTTGCCAGCAAAGAAGGAAAAATGGTAGACTCTCATCTCAAAATCCAAATTTTCCTGAACATAAGCAGAAATACAGAGCTTTTATAGGGAGGGCCCTCAGTTTTAGGCTACTGTGTTAATGATTCTAATCGTGCCATCTCTGCCAAAGAAAAGCCTGTGACCTCCGCCCACCTGGGCCCACCTGGGAGGTTGGCTCTGGCCTGGGATGGCTGAACTGTCTCCTGTAACACAAAGAACATAAGACACTCTCCCTGCCCGAGGTGGGGATGCAGGCCAGGCTGCAGTTCCCAAAAAGAATGGGGAAAGTTTTAAGGAGACAGAAAATATTTTTGTGTTTTTTTCCTGTTACATATTCCCCACTCTCAATTTCATGCTTCCATATATGGGAGGAGGGGCGACTACTCTGTTACAGAATCAGTAGAAATTCATACACTAAACCAGTGGTTCTGCACTGCAGACCACCTGAGAAGTTTCTGAAAAATATCAATGCCTGGCCCCAACCCAGATGAATTGCACCAGAATCTCTGAGGGTGAGACCCAAACGTGGGTATTTTTAAATGCTTCCCAGGTGACTCCAATGAGGCTAGAGAGTCCCTGTATTAAATGTAGATGAATGGCAGGCACCTGGCAGGGGCTGAAGGTACAAAGATGAACGAGCTCTCGATGAACTCACAGCTTAGCGCAAGAGAGATAAGCATCAAACCAAACAACCAACAATGAAACTACCATCTGCCCAGTGCCAACTTCATCATAGAAGCAGCCCAGGGGGAAAGAGGAGGGTGTGTTCATCATGTGTTTTCTCTTCTGTATTTTATGATGGTTTGACATCTTGGGGGCCTTACTGACCTGGGAGGGCCTGTCCCTCCCAGGCTAGCTAATTCCTGGAGATAGTAAACAACATGTCTCCTAATCACACCTACCATATGCAAATCAACCAATCCAGAGCCCATCTCCCAGGCACTTCCTTTATCAGACATTGAGCCAATATTCCCCCTGCCCTAAATCACCCCAGGGCCAGGGAGCAGAGTGTAGGGACCACCCCTATGGTCCAGAGCCCATGAACATTATGCAAACTCGCCAATCCCAAACCAGCTCAGCAGCTCACCCTGCCTGGCCCCTTCCATCTCACAGGGATCACAGTAAGGGCTCTGGGCTTCCCCATGTGGCTCTGTTCGGCATGGTGTGGTGTGGTGTGCTCCCCTCTCTGGGGAACTATAACCAATAAATTCTTCTTTCAATGGTCTTGGCCTCTCTGTCACTCAGTCATCTCTATCAATTAGAATCCCAAGTACAATAGAGACAGAGGGTGTGGTTATCTTATAGAATAAGCATCTGGGAAGGGTTTGAGAGAGGGACAGCAGAAGAGTGTCCTACGGGCAAAGGCACCAAGGCCAGAAGGGTGCGGGGCTGGCGGACTAGAAGCAGGATGGAATTGCTGGAGCCCTGAGCACAGGGACCAAGAGAGATGGGGTGGGGACGGCATGGAGGCCTTGGGCTGAGTCAGGGAATCTCAGGGGCAGCATGACATTGTCACTCAGGCTTATGACATGTCCAAGAGCTGGACAGAAGGTAAGAGACTGTTCTACTGGTGGGGAAACCAAGGCATGGGGGATGGCGGGGGAGTTGAGTCTTTCTTAAATAAGAGCTGACTTATGCACTTGTCTTCTCTCCAGCAAGTCCTACTAACTAATCCATTTCTCAGCGTGGGCTTCTGTGAGGTTAACAAGGCCATGGCGGAGATCCTTCAGGCTGGCACCAACATTCCCGGCCAGGGGAGACTATGGGAAGAGAGATTAGAGTGGCAAGCCAGGCACAGAGGGCACCTCTTCCTGAGGCAGGACACATGCTATGGTTCTGAACCATGGACCTACCACTTCTAGTCTGTGACATTGGTCATGCTTCTTACTCTCTCGGCCGGTGTCGTCATGCAGATGAGGAAGGTGAAGGGTGAGCACAGTGCTGAACACATAGTATGTTTGATTCTGTCTTTCCCCCCTTAAACCAGGAAAAATTCTACATCTGATGAGAACAACAGCAACAACAACAAAAAAATGACACATTCCATTGAAACAGCAAGACGGCAGCTCATGGGGTGCCAGGGGTGATAGTTCTGGACAATCCTGCCACGAGGGGGTCCTTGGGGCTGCCAGGAGATCTGCTCAGCTAGCCGGTGTCAGCCCCCGTCATCTTGCTGTGCTAAATCAAGGCCTTGTCACTTTCCTGGAGAGCCTCCAGAGCAAGCCGCAGGGCAAACAGATGTTGCAAGAGGCCGCAGCAGTTCGTATGCAAGTTTCCCGAGGCTCTCTGCGGAGAGGAAAGGCGGGGGATAGACAAGTCCTTTCCACCCTTGCTCTCTGCCGCCAGGTGCTCTGCTCCACTTGGATGCCTTTGTGCCTCTAGGGCATTCGGATGCCAACCGCAGCTTCCATTTACTGAGCACTCAGCGTGTGCCAGGCAGCGTGTGGGCACATGCAACCAGCTCTTCCCCATTCCGTCTTCCCGCAGCCCCATGATGTGGGGACTCTTGTCCCCACTTGACAGCTGAAGCTTGGTGTGGTTGAAAACTTTATCCGAGGTCACACAGCTAGTGAACAGAAGAGCCGGATCCCAACCCGGATCTGTCTGAATCCAAAGCGTGTGTTCTTACTACCCACTTGCATTTCCCGGGCTCGGTACCCCCTCTTTGACACGTCTCCCCTGTCTCATCCATCCATTCATTCATGCAATCATTTTATAGGTTTTCCCGGGGGTCCTCTCCAGGCCAAGTGCTGTGGACCTCTGTGGCAGCAAGGCTCCTTGCCACTGCATCGGTTTGCAGTTAGAGAAACAAAAGTGGTCTCAACTGGGTCTGGAATGGACATTAGCTGGCCCCTTCTGGGAAAGGTGAGTAGAGTAGCTGCCAATTGCATTTAAACATCCACTGGGCCCAGTCATAGGCAAATCAGTGTGCTAAGCCCTGGGGACACCAACACAAATACAACACAGTGTCTGCCTCCAGTTCCACGGGAAGGCAGCCTTTACTTACCCAGCAGCCAAACAAGACAGCCTGTGATAAGAGCTGTAATACAGGAGGGAACCGAACAGTGGGAAATTGGTGAGAAGGGAATTGAGGCGACTTCACAAAGAGGGAAATGTTTTACAATGGGTCTTGGAGGCTGTTTACTCTGAGCTCATCCTTTTCGCCTTGAGGGGGACTACAACTCTTGCATCAAATCTTTCAGGGCCCGGCAGAGCCCCAAACTCTGACATCTGATTAGATATAGCTGCAGAGTCTTATTAGAGTCACCTGCTTCCCTTCACACAGCCCCTGGCTCTGCAGTGAGTCCCTGCACCAGCCCCTTCAGGGCAGTGTCTGGTGTGAGGACTGATTGCGGTGACACCGCCTGGTGGAGTGACGGCAGCCACCGCAAGTGTGTGAGGGAGCCACCAGGGGCCTGGCCGGTGTATCAGAGTATTCTGACACCAGCCAAGGAATAATGATCAGGCCTGGGATGAGGCCAGGTTCTTACTCTTCACCGGGAAAGTCGTTTGAGACCTCAGAGGAAAGACAAGGGTGGCCTTCCTCTTCTCCCTGGCCTTGCCTGCGGTGCTTACCTGGGGAGGGAGCTTTGTTAGGAAGGCACCTGCTAAGATCAGGATGGATCTTTCGGGAGCTCACTTGGACTGTCTTTCTTTTATATGCAGTAATTATTTCCCAAGGCCACACAAGGTGGGCGCGGGTGGGAGGTTTGGGGGAAGCCTTGTCCCCTGCAGCTCTGGATGGGAGAAAGATCAAGCTACCCAGGGGCAGGTTTCCACCTAGGATAAGGTCAGCCACCACTGATGGGATGACCAGTCCCCTGGGAGGCCACCTGAGGACCCCTGAGGCCCGCCAGGGACATTGCAGAAGGGATTCTTCCACTTCTGGAAAAGGATGGATTTGGAGCAGTGATTTTTCAACTCTTGCTCTATGAAGGTGATTTAGGAACTGTTGGGAATGCAAGGTAGGGGGAGGGAAAGCTGACTGGTTAGAGCCTGGGTCCGTTTTCTATATTAGGGTATATTTTTAAAAATAATTCTGCTGGTGATATAGTCAAGAACTCACCAAGTGAACTGATATTAACTTAGCTCTGTTGCACCTGTACTTTTATGTTCTCGACCCACGTTACTCCTTTTTATCCTCACAATAGCTCACCAGGTACAGAGCGACTGTCCCCATTTTCAGTTGAGGAAAAGGGCACAAGAGAGTGTGAGGACCTCGGCCAAGGCCTGCAGCTGTGTTTGAAGCTGACTCTGGGCCTCTGCTCTCCCCCACCATGCTCCTGACTCTCCCCACCTCAGAGGACTGTGAGGGTTTTTTTTGAGTTAATTTCATATTTACAGAGAAGTTACAAAAGTTGTAGTACAGAGAATTTCCTATATAGCCTGTATGCTATGCAAGATGTGATAACTAACATCTTGCATAACCACACAATTACCAAAACTAGGAAATTAGCCTTGGTACTATACTATCAATGAAACCACAGAATTCATTCGTATTTCACAAATTTTTCCACTAATGCCCTTTTCTGTTCTAGGATCCAATTGGGATCCACGTTGTATTCATCATCTCATGTCCTCAGTTAGACCCAGCCTGTAAGAGCTCCTCAGTCTTCCCTTGTCTTTCATGACCTTGACACTGTTGAAGAGCACTGGCCAGCCACTTTGGAGAATTCTTTCTCATGATTCGATTGAGGGTATGCATTATTGGGGAAGGAACCACCACGGTGATGCACCTTCTCAGTGCATTAGATTGGAGGCATATGACAGCCACATGAATTCTTGGAGATGTTCCCCTTGATCGCTTGGTTAAGGTGATGTCTTCCAGGATTTCCTACTGTAAACTCACTATTTTTTCTCTCTGTAATTATTAATATTTGGGAAGAAATACTCTGAGATTATGCAAATATCCTGCTTCTGCTGAAGTTTTGCCGTGGTTTGTTTTTGAAACACATCCCTGCATTGGGCTTCGTAAGACTGATGACCTCTGATAGCCGGCCCTGCCTGGCTACCCAGCTGAGAAAGTACACTCACTGCCCTTTCCTTCTGTCCACTGCCCACAGGCACAAAGAAGCCACACTGTCCCCACCGTGGGCGTCATGCAGGTGCCTACCCCTCATCAAAGACCTGAGGATGCTCCAAAGGATGGAGCCTGGATGACAAAGAGCTAGAAAGAACTTTAAATATGAAGATAGGCTAAAGAAGTTAGTCTTCTGCAACCTGGGTAAGCCGGGGCTGGGTATGATAGGGTAAACATGAACTTGTTTGTTTCCTTAAATGCTGGTAAACTGGGGCACAGGGTGGGGTAAAGGAGAGCTTGAAGCTTGAAGGAACTTAGTTTAAAAGTCAAGACAAGATGGGAGGATCACTTGAGCCCAGGAGCCTGGGCAACCTAACGAGACCCCATCTCTGAAAAAAAAAAAAAACAAAAAACAAAAAAAAGTGAAGCCAAGAAAGCTTGATTCTCTACTACAGGAAAGACACATATGAAATTTGTTACTCGAGAGGCCACATGTCTGGAGTGTGCTCCGAGACTCTGCATGCATATCTGAATGGGACCCGGAGTGGGGCAGGCCAATGTCACACAAACCCAGTGGCCACTCTGTCCAGCAGCAAGTGGGGCCAGTATGTATGATAAATGTGTGTAGCCTGGAAAGTCCAAGGGTCCAAGCCAGACCAGCAGTCCTCAAGGACTTATACGAAGGTGATTGGGACCCTGCCAGGCTGCCAGGTTTGGAAATCCATTGTTCACTCTCCTTGAAACCCTTAGGGGAGGTTTCAGACCCACCAACCCGGGCCTCCTGGGTCTCGGCCTTGTCTGTAGCTGCCATAGCAAATTCCCCCTCCAGCCCCACCCAGCCACAGGCCCATCCAGTTGCACTCTGGGCTCCCATTTTTCATCTTTGCAGGGCTGAATTAAATTAAGGACTCTCCCAGCAAGAAATAATTCTATCTCAGGACCAGATTCAGTCTGAAATCTGGTTCTTGTTATTAATTAGCTCCTGGCTGTCTCTAAGCTGTTTGTGTTTTAGGTACTTGCCTACCATGACCACCAAAATCTCGTGGCCCATCCCAGCTCTGCTTTGACCTGTGGTTATCTCGCACCTGAAAAGTGATTTCTAACCCTGATCCCCTGCTTTTTGCCCTGCTTGTGACCATGGAGACCACGGACTCTGTTAAATTAAACCAATTTGGCCTGAGGATGCTTCCATACTAGCCTGTAAACTAACTGAAAGCCTCACATAGGACTACATTCTTGTAACAAATAGCTGGGTTTCATTCAGCCAATCACAGCAGCCAAGCTGCAGTCGATCGCAGGCGGCCAACCAATCAGACCATGTTCAAGTGAGGCAAATGCCCAGCGCAGCCAATCGAGCTATTTCGGTACTTCACTTCCATTTTCTGTCTGTAGATGCTGCCTGCCCACACTGTGGAACAGCACTCTCTGAACCTCTTCTGGTACTGCCGGTTTGTGAATTGTCCTTTGCTCAGTTAAACTCTGCTAAATTTAATTTGTGTAAAGTTTTTATTAGGTCATTAAATATGAAATATCCGATTTCGAGTCAAAAGTTTAGTTCATTGTATCTCAAACAAGAAGCAGTACAATCAATCAAAGTTTGCGCCTGAACTATCAGCACACTTTTGCCATCTTAACAGTAGCTTGTTTGTGCCAGCAGCAAAGAAGCCTGGAGAGCGAGTGGTGATGAAATCGCGAAAGGTGTTTTCCACAGCTTGTGGAGAATTGAATATTTTTCCTTGCATGAAGTGGTCCAAAGCCTGGAAGAAGTGGTAGTCAGCTGGTGCAAGGTCTGGTGAATACGGTGGATGACAGAGAGTTTCTAAGTCCAGCTTCAGTAGTTTGAGCAGTGTTGTTTTTTGCAACATGTGATCTTGCAAGAGGATTGGCCTGTCTCTATGGACCAATTTCGGCTGCTTAATCGCAAGCATCCTCATCATTTTGTTCAATGGTTGCAGCAGACATCTGCTGTAATTGATTACACAGGTTTCATGAAGCTGTAGTGGATAATACCAGCGCTGGACCACCAAACAGACATCGTTAGCTTTTTTGGATGAATATTCGGTTTTGGACTGTGTTTCGGCACCTCATCTTTATCCAACCATTGTGCCAAATGCTTGCAATTGTCAAAAAAAATCTATTTGTCATCACACATAACAATACAGTGTAGAAATGGTTCTCCTTTATGTTGTGACAGCAAAGAAAGGCAAGCTTACAGACGATTTCTCTTCTGATGCTCATTTAATTCATGTGGAACCCATCTATCCAGCTTCTTTACCTTGCCCATTTTGTTCCAAATGGTCCAACATCATTGGAATACAACATCAAACCTTGCTGTTAATTCACATGTAGGTTGAGATGGATTCACTTCCACTACAGCTTTCAGCTCATCATTATCCACCGTGGTCTCAGGTCACCCACATGGTTCATTTTCAAGGTTAAAATCACTAGAATGGAATTTCTCAAACCATCAACGTACTATACATTCATTAGTCACATCCTTCCCAAACACTTCGCTGATATTTCAAGCTGTCTGTGCTGCATTGGTTCCAGGATGGAACTCATATTCAGAAATAACATGAATTTTTTACTTATCCATGTTTTCACAAAAATTGCTCTTAAAAAAAATTGAAAGATAATCACAAGCCAAAGTGTGCATTCAAAAGAATAAGGATGTGCCTTCACGATAAAACAAACAAGCAAAAAACAAACAAACAAAAAAAAACCCAAGAAATGTCAAAGTGAAATGTCAGAGATATCAATCAACTTTCAAACTGAGTACTTAAAGAAATCGGACATTCCATACTTAATAACCTAATATTTTAACAACTCAGTGGTCTTTGTTTTTGTGCTTCCTCATAGGGGTTTGTGAGACATCATTGAAGTGGTTCTTACAAAGTGCTAAAAGGTGGGTGGGGAGGGGAGAAGGGAACACAGAGTAAGGACATAGCAGGGACGTGTCCTCACGTGGCCTTGGAAGTTGTCTTTGAGAGCTCAACTTTGGGTCTATGGCTTCAGTCTTCCCAAGAATTCTGTAAGTTATTTATTTCACTAATGTGATTTTCTTTCTGCTTACACCAGTTTTAGGGACTCTTTTTCTGCAGCTGAACCCTGACGAGTGCAAGTGAAAGACAGAAATGACCAACGATGAAAGGAAAGGCATATAATCATAGCTAAAAAGGTATTTTTAAAATGATAAATAACATGTATAACATTATGCTAATAAATTTGAAAAAACTGATCCATCTGATAGCTTCTCAGAATATATAAGGTATTCAAATTTACAGAAAAAGAAAAGAAAGAAAAAAAGAAAAAGAAAAAGAAAACACAAGGAGACCAATAGCAATGGAAAGATGGGAAATGTTATCCAAGAATTACCTTCTGGACATGCACTAGACCCAGATAATTTTATGAGAAAATGATTTAAAAAATAGGATATTTTATTTCACAGTAACAGATGTATTTTTCATTAAAATAACTCCCACTTTCTCCTGGTTGCCCACAGCCCACTGTTCTCGAAGGCATTCATGGCTGTAAGGATACGGCAGGTCCAGGGTGGAAGAAACAGTCACTGCTTAGCTTTGAGTTCCGAAGCAGGTTGTGCCTTATTGGACAGACAAAGCCTGGATGCCCCAGTCTGAGCAAGACCGAGACCCTGTCTCTACTATAAATAGAAAGAAATTAGCCAAACAACTAAAAATAGAAAAAATTAGCCGGTCACGGTGGCATCTGCCTGTAGTCCCAGCTACTCGGGAGGCTGAGGCAGTAGAATTGCCTGAGCCCAGGAGTTTGAGGTTGCTGTGAGCTAGGCTGACGCCACGGCACTCTAGCCTGGGCAACAGAGCAAGACTCTATCTCAAAAAACAAAACAAAACAAAACAAAAAATAAATAAATAAAAATAAAACATTATGGTCTGTCACAAGAATAAACCGCTCAATGAAACAGAACTGAAAGTCTAGGAACAAACCCAAGAATGAGTAAATATTTAATATATGATAAAAATGTGATTAAATTAAGGAAGGAAAGATGCTAGGACAATTGAGTATCCAGAAAAAAATAAATCCAAGGTAGCTCAAAGAGTTAAACATGAAATATAAAACTATAAAAGAATGAGAAAAATTATATAAAATATTTATATGCTATTGGAGAGGAAAAGACCTTTCTAAGAATAAAAGCAAAGACACCAAAAATGAAAAACGGATATCTTTTAAGAGACAAAAATCTGAAATTATTGAATGCCAAAAACTGTATAAAAGTCAAGCAACAAACTGGGAAATAATATTAAAAATAGGTGACAGAAGATTAATAATATATTAAGACAGCCATTATAAACCAATAAGAAAAAAGTAGCTTTCCACTAGAAAAATGGTTAAAGATCATGAACAAGCAATCCACAAAAGAAGAAATAAAAATATGACTCAAACAATGTTCCATCTCACTAACACACAAAGAATGCAAATTGACACTAGATACACAGTAGGCCTTCCGGGGCAAACAGCAGGGCAGAGAAGGTAGAGTGTAGGGTACACAGAAGACATCTGGTGGAATGATACAAAGTTAAACAATGTAAACAATATCTATAATGTGATGCTCATTTCTTATATGAACATTATATAGTGGTATACATGGGTTGTAATATTATAATATGGTTGATTTTTATATAGTGTTTGTTTTTATGTATTTGTTAAATTTCATAGACTAAATATCATTAAAAAATAAAATAAGAATTCCAAAAAATTAGGAGATACCAGGGATGGGTGCACAGAAGAAAGACCACGGGAGGACAGAATGAAGACGTAGCCGTCTGCAAGCCAAGAAGAGAGACCTCAGGAGAAATCAAACCTGCCAACAACTTGATCTTGGACTTCCAGCCTCCAGAACTGTGAAATAAATTTCTGTTGTTTAAATTTAAATAAAATCCACCCCCATACATATACAGGTTATAGCTTTAAGAAGATGAAATAAAAAGCCTGGATGGAACAAAAAAGTCACAATATTTACAGGGGTTGCTTTTGGGTGGTGAAGCTATGAGTGGGTTATTTTTGGGGATCAGCGGTTGTTTTTTTGTTTGCCTCTTAATTCTTTTCTTTCTTTCAAAAGGTTCTAAAATCACCGTGTCTTGTTATCATAAATCAGAAGATATTAAATAAATAGATTGAGAGGAGGGAGAGTCGATAGGTACAAAATGCAGAGAAGAGGGAGAAAAGATAAGAATCTTCCCACAGGGCCACAGTGTCCTTCACGGGAGCTGATGTCCCCAGCCCACATATGTATATTTATTTTCAGGTTCTATTCAAGTGTGTCAAATTATATTACGGTTTCTCAAGCTCCTTTTGCTCCAAAATTCCTTTTAAGGAAGAAACACAATTCTAACCTTTCAGAACTTATACTATTTGGTAACAGCTGTGATACGAGGTAGACAACCACATGACTTAAATACGCAAAGTACAACACACGGCTGTGGAGTTGGGAAGGTCACTTTCCTGGAGGCACCATCATGGCAACTGACGTCTAAGGTTCCTCTTCCAGCCTCAGGACACGCTGCCCTCTCTGTCTCCTTGTTACTGCCATCTGTTGGCCTCTTGGTCACACCTCTTCATTCCCTGATGCCCTTGAACCTGACTCACTGTCTTCTCATTCAGGTCTTAACATCCTAGATGGACTCAGCATCCAACTGGTCTGAGCTCCCCAACACCATGGCTTCTTGGTTCTTTGACTAACTCACCTACTAAGAGCCTTATGGACCTTCCATCTTTGCCATCTGCTCCCCAGGGCACAGCCTAACCCGGACCATCTCCCAGAACCGCTCCAATGCCGCACTGTGAAATCTCACACCCCTTCTCAGCCCCACCCCTCCAGCCTTCTCGTTCATTCGCTTTTCCCCACCACAGCCCTGCCTCGACCTCATCAAATCCAACAGTCCTGTGCTCTGTGTTCTCCTCTCCTTACTTCCTTCCTTCCCGCCTCGACTCCTCACTCCATCATTTCAACTAGCAGCTTAGCACTGTCTTCCACCTTTGCCCAGATGTCTTCCTTTAAGAAGTGCCCGAGGGAACCCTAGCCCGGAAGAAATCCAACTTCTAGCCCTGTCTGTCCCTGTACCAGGGCTGTTGAGCTCTGCAGGAGAAAACATACAACTCCAGAGATGGTTGCTGCTAAAATGTGACAGTCTCCACGTTTAACTGGATCCTCAATGATGTCCAGTTTGATTTATAATTTTCTAGTGTCTTCTTACTCTCCCGTTGTACACAGTAATAATGACAAGCCTTCCCCATTCTCAATAAACTTCCCTATCTCTGTCTTAGTCCTTCCTATTTTACAGAAAAACAATAGCAGCTATGAGACAAGAACCCCCTGAATTCTTCCCCTGCCAACATAATAGCAAGACCGAGTCCTCCTGTGCTCAGCCCTCTCCCTCCCACCTTCGCTCAGCCCATTATTTCTTTCTCTCCCTTTTCTTTATCTTTAATCCCTCCCCTTTTGACTTGGTTCTTCCTACCAGCACTTAAATATACTATTTATTCCATTGTTCAAGACCTTTCTGTAGTGGA
Source organism: Propithecus coquereli (assembly GCF_000956105.1). Classification (NCBI taxonomy): domain Eukaryota; kingdom Metazoa; phylum Chordata; class Mammalia; order Primates; family Indriidae; genus Propithecus; species Propithecus coquereli. Next base: position 5,025,503 of record NW_012154062.1, read on the forward strand.
CGCAGTGAGGCATCACCCAGATGCCCGCTCTGCACTGGGGCATTCATCCTCCCCGCTGCCAGGAGCATTGGCTGCGGGCAGCTCACGGCTCAGTCCCCCTTAGGGAATTCTCAAAGGGCGCTGCTTTGCCCAAGGTGACACTCACTGTGCAGGGCAGGCCACGTCCAAGGACTGGTTGGTGCTAGGGTATTTTAAGGGTACCTGGGATTTATTTTAATAAATAAGTTTTATTATTTCATTATTTTATTAGGTATGGTAAAACACACAGACACAGAAATGACTGCCATGGAGGAAGAAGGTTTTATACCCACGGGTTCCTACAAACAGGAGGTGCGACGCACCATGCAGGGCCACACCGGGAAGTACCAGGGCTGGTCGGGAGGAGGAACCTGGACGAGAGCCTTTATTGTGGTTTCCACTGGAAATACAAGGCAAAGCAAGGTAGGTAGCTTAGCATTGGGTAGATTAAATAAACTCAGAGGGCTCTGGGGTGTAGGTCCTGTCCTTCATTGCCTGGTATCGGACCTTGGGGTGATTAGGGCAGGTGGACATATGCCCATGCCCAATAAAGCAGGTAACTGGAGGGTATGGGCTTTGGATTGGCTGCTTTGGACGTGGGAGGTGTGAGAGGTGCGCTCACAGGGCGGTCATTTGCTGTGTCTAGGAATTAGCTGGTCCTGGGACGGGCAGTCTCTCCAGAACCCACAAGCCCCCAGGTGTCAAAACATCACGATGAACACATGGGTGTGAAGGCCCAGCTCCCCTTGCCCTGATCCTGGGACAACTTTGAAGGGCCATTCTAGCTCCACAGCTCCCGGGGGCTCTGCTGAGACCTTCCTTATCACCACATCACAGCCCGGCTCCTCCCATGGCCCTGCACGCCTCCTTGACACTGGAACGTGCCCCAAGAAGCTCCCTGCCTGCAAACGTCCATCTCAGCATCTGTTTCCCCGGAACCGATGTAAGACACGCCTCTCACCCCGACGACCCCACCAACCACCACCCATCCCTCTCCTTTCCTTCGCAGCCAAACCTCTTGGAAGAGCAACCCACACTCACGGCCCCCTCTTCTCGTACAGATGGACTTCTACACCCCACCCGCTCTGAAGGGGCCAGGCCTACACCACCTTGTTCATCAGTGACTGAAGCCAAAGGACACATTCCACTGCCCATGTCCTGGGCTCCTCTGCAGAATTTGACACTGCTGACTGTTCCCCCCTCTCAAAATACTCACCTACACTTTTGGAGTTTTCCTTCCACCTCCCTGGCTATTCCATCCTTTAAATGTCATTGTCCCTCAGGTTTCATCCATTGGATTCTCATCTTCTTACTTCCGACCAGGATGACCTCAGCTCTTCCCTTGCTTCAGCTACCCGCTCTTATGGCAACGACTTGCACATCTGTATCTGAGCTGCGAACCCCGTTATCCAGCTGCCTCCTGGACATCTCCACTTGGATGCTCCTTGGGCACCACAGAATAAATGGTCTCGTCTCCTTCTGTGAATCTGCACCTTCTCTGTATTCTCAGTCTCCACCCAGGACCCGGAGCCCATATGCTGGCCGTCAGCCATGACGCCCTCCCTCCTTCCTGCCCCATTCAGTCACGGGCCACGTCCTGTTGAGCCAGTAGCCTGGATGTTTGGAGGCGACTCATCCACTAGGCACAGCCCTAAGGGTTCATGATACATTGAAGGGCCCACAAAAAAAGTTTTCATTTCTTTTAAAATCAGAAGAAAAAAATTAACATAGTCCAGCCTGGAGTATATTTATCTTTATAGCAATGCAGTTATCACACATAATTTTTTATATTTTTTTAATGGAGGAAGTAGCCCACAAAGTCAAAAGTGCCCAGAGCCCACCAAAGTCATCTCTAGGCCCTGCAAACGTTTCTCGCATCTGGTACTTGCTCCTTCCCCACTGACACCACCATGGGTCCTCCCCAGGGTGCTGGGTGCTGCTACACACTCTTCCTGCTCAGCTTGCAGCATCGCCCACCTCCAAACCATCTCTGCCCCGAAACCAAAGAGAGCTTTCTAAGCTGCTCATGCGCTTCCCCAGCATAAAAGCCTTTTGCGCAGTGGATCTCATATGTTAGCATGCCTCAGAGTCACTTGGAGGGGCTTGTGAAGACACAGCTAGCTAGACGGCCTCCCCCAGTGTCTCTGAGTCAGCAGATCTGGGGTCGGATCCGACAATGTGCTCTTCTACTCTGCTCCCTGCTGACCGTGCTTTGAGAACCCCCTGGTCCGGCAGTCCTGCAGTCTGTCGGGATGGTTGGGATGAAGTCCACACTTCCTTGCGAGGCCCCTCCCCACGTGGCTTCTGTTTAACCTTCCCAGCTCACCCTCATCCTGTCTTTCTGTCACACAGCCATTCTGTGACAGTTGTGGTTTCCCAAGGAGCCATGCCCTCCACCTGGCCCCTGGGCCTTTGCACAGGCAATGTTTTCTCTGTCTGGAACCTCTACAGCTCTCACTCCCTTCCCATAACCTGGCTGGCTCTCTTCGACCTTCCTGTCTGTTCTCAGAAGTCACTTCTTCAGGAAAGGCGTCTAGATTCTCCACCTGCCCCCGAGACAGTGCCCCTGCCAGGGGCTTCCACCCCACCAGTGCTGCCTCTCAGGGCCTTCGTCACCCTGACCTCTAACTCCCTGCTTACTTCACTCTCCCCCTTTCCGAACCACGTGACCCTGGAGGGCAGGCAGTGGGTCTCATTCCCAGCGGCATCTGCAGTGCCCAGCTCAGGGCCTGGCGCTCCCTGGGCAGACCTGATGAAGGGACTGCTAAGTGCCTGGAGAAATGAGTAGGGAGGGAGGCCACTCTCCTTCCTTATGGAAATCCCCCTCCCTGCAGACGCCATAGTGGGGAGGCCACAGGACCCTCATGGGGGACAAGTGGGAAGAGGCAGTGTCTGCAGGAGGAGGGACAGCACAGAGGTACCCTCCTCCCCAGGCCTCCTCTAGCCCCAAACACACCATAGCAGCTCCTGCAGCACCTCCCTCAGCCACCTCAGCCCACCGCAGCCCTCTCCACCCCTACGCCCCACCACTTGGGTCAGAGGAAACCCACCCCAGGCATCAGCCCTTCCAGAGAGTCACCTGACCACTTCCGGGGCTCCCAGCCAGCTCTGGTGGGAGTCATGTGATCACTTAGGTATGCATGACCAGCTCCCCAGAGGGAGGCTTTGAGGGGTGACCTTGCCACCCAGAACGGACCCAGCTCCTTCCTTCCCAGTTTGCTGATGTGTGGTTGGGCTGATTCCTGGGTCTGGGTGGGGGGACAGAGGGGGAAGGGCAGGGGCACACTGGCGTATTCTTTGCAGATATCTGGCCCTGATTGTCAAGCCCGGGTTACGTAACACCTGAGAACTAGGCTCCTGTCACCCACACCTTTTCCCTTTCTGTGGAGCATTTCACAACTGCAGCTGCTTCTCAGAGAAGGTCTATTTTGGGAGCTGTTTTCATTTGACCTATATTAAGCACAGTCACAAGGCAGAGGCAAGGTGCGGGGTGCAGGGTGGCCTGCTGGCTCTTTGTGCCTTTTTTAGTGTCTCGGGTGAGAAAACCAGACACGCTGGGGCCCGCGGCCTGGGAGCTGGCTCGGCGGCCTACCTGTAACCATGTAGGCCCGGGACTCTGCCCCATTTCACCATTCTGGTTTTCCTCTCCCTAAGGCCCTGCTAAAAGATCATACCTTAGTCGCTGCACCACCGGTCAGGGAGAAATTTGGGTTCCTTGAAGGCCTAGAAGCTAGAAGACCAGGCCGGGTTGAGTCCTGGGCCTGCAAAATGCAGTTAGTAGAAACAGTCGTAATCCGCCGCCCAGCCCCTCCACCGGGCACTCCTTTACCTGAGCTAATAATTAAATCACATGACCAGCAGGGGGCGAGCAAGGGCTGCTGGGAGCCACGTGGCCCGGGTACTGTGCCCAAGCCGGTGTAGGGGCAGAGTTCCCACTGTGCACACTGTCAGGGCCTTGGATAAAATGATAATGGAAATGACTCACTCACTAGATGCCCCATTTACCTCTCTTTGGGGTGTCTCCTGGATCGCCACTTTGTCCCTTGAGTCTCGTTCTATCATCCCCTAGACATTGACGTGGGTCTAAACGTCTGCCCCACCCATGCTGCTGACCCCAAACCCTACATCTCTGGCACCTCTTTTATCCTGAGAGTCAAGCCCAAATCTCCAAACAGTTGTCCCTCTGATGGCCTCACATTCAAAAATCTCAAAACTGAACTGCATGTTTCCTCCACACCTAAATCAGCCCTCTGCCCTAGGATGCTGCTGTTGGCTGGGCTATTCCCTCTTCCCCACCCTATTTCTACCTTAGAATGGCAGAACAGGGACTTTTCATATCAGCCGAGGAGATCCGGAAGTCGCATTCCTTCAGAACTTCCAGAAAAGACTGCAGGCAGAGGGGATACGCTTTGGTGGGTGGCACCTGTTGAGTTTATCATGTACGACCATCCTCTGACTCCCACCAGAGCTGGCTGCAAGCACCCCAGGAAGTGTGTTATGGAGGGAATGGCCTGAAAAAAATGACAAAAATATTTTCTGTCTCTTTAAAACATCCTCCACTCCTTTCTGAGAACTAAAACTTGCATCCCTGTCTCGGGCCAGTGGTTGAGAGGGGCAGGGTAATGTCTTTTGTTCTTTGTGCTACAGGACAGGCTCAGGGCAACTGCTGCCCACCTGGACCAGGCTGCCCTGGAACTCCAGGTGGGCCTCCCGGGTGGGCAGAGGTTAGGGGATTGTCTTAGGCGGAGATGGGACCATTAGAAGCATCAACTGCAGTTGAACGGCAATTGCCTGAAGCTGAATGGCCTCCCTTTAAAAGCTCTGTATTTCTGCTTATTATTAAGACAATGGCATTTTTAGACAGTAGTCTCCATCCTCCTCATTTGCCAGCAAATTAATAAACTCCTCTTTCCTTTTCCTCAAACCACTTGAGAGGTGACTTCCCTGGGAGTTGGTGCTTGGGGCAGTTTTCATATGATGTGAGTGCTGGTGGCCTGAGGTGGCTGAGGGGACAAGGTAATGGGAACTAAATGCAGAAGTGAGAAGAGATAAAAAGCACTTGAAAGTATTAGAGCTAGGCTTGGCCTTGAGGGTGGTAAGCGACCTTGGAGGAGAGGATGGGTAGTGCCTTCTAGGCAGAGACACAGCCCCCAGGTAAGATTGGGAAGAGTATGCCACGTGGGGTCTGTGGGTGGGGGGGGTTAAGCATGCCACGTGGGGTCTGTGGGGTGCTTGAGAGTGCAACAGTTTTGCAGGAGCAAAAGGTGGGTTAGCAGAGAAAGGTGGAACCAACTCCAGGAGGCTTGAATTCAAACCTGTCTTTCCTGCTGGGTGGCCCCTTCCCTCCCGTCTCTTCTCCTATTGGTCACTAACAACTGAGACTGCAGGGGACTCCTGGGGGAGGAGGGCAAGGGTCAAGACTGTAAAATCCTTTCTTTAGGCTGAGATTAGGAGACTGTCTCAGGCAGAGGGCTGAGAACAGCCCAGAGAGTCTCATAGACTAAGAACAGCTGTCTTCCAGAACTTCCTACATTTCTCTTGGCAGGTGGGGAAGCCCAGACGAAAGAACCAAGCAAAGTACTTGAGGGATGTGGGAAGAAAAGTCCTCTTTGGTTGTCAAGGAATAAAGAAAAGGCAGTATAGTTTTTCTCCCCAATGGAGTGCCAACAAGGAAAGTGAATGAAGCAACCCTAACATAGGCAGTGTTACCATTTTCAGTTGGGGTACATGTCAGAGCATTGTGTCTGTTGATATAACATAACCCATAGAACAATTTTTTAAATGATAATATGCAAATCAAGAAGCAAGCTCCCAGTACCTAACTCGGTTTCCCATTTTAGCTAATTTAGAAATGTTTCAATGAAGAAAAAAAGGCTCCTCGTCCACAGACCACATGCTGCACAAAGACAGGGACAATGGCTTTCACCCTATACCTCTCAGCACCAAGCACTTTGCTGGAACATGGTGGGAGCTCAAAAATATTTGTTGAAAGAACAAATTTGCAAAGAAGCTCCTTGACCATGGCAAACACATTAAATGGTACAATCTAGAATTGGTTAATTCCATCATGGTATATCCATTGGTGGTAATATTAGGCAACTGTTAAAAAGGTATGAATAAGAAAATAGATATTTGGGGACAATTTGGGAAATATGAGTATCAACGGAGTAGTAGATAATATTGGGGCATTTTCATTAATTTTTATTAATTATTATTCTTAAGTGTGATGATGGTTTTGTGGTTATGTAGGAGAATGCATGTTAAAGTATTTAGGAGTAAAGTTATCATGACATCTATAAGTTATTTTGAAAACTTTAGGCCAACAAAAAAAAAGCATATAGGAAAAACTTAACAAGTGTCAATTCTTTAGGTAATGGGAATATGGGTATTCATTATACTATTTTCTTTTTAAGTTCTTCTGTATGTTTTGCAAATATCTACAATAAAAATTTAGAAAATATAATGTATTCCATGTAACAGGAGGCTGGAGAAAGAGAAGAAAAATGTAATCTCTTTTAAGATTATAAATTAAAAATAAAAAATGAATAGAAGATGTATAATGCACAAATAGAAGAACTGAAAATAATTGGCATTCACATGTTGAAATCATGGAAAATATTTTTATTTTATTTTATTTCAGAGTATTACAGGAGTACAAACGTTTTGGTTACATAAATGGCTTTTGTACAGTTTGAGTCAAAATTATAAGTGTGCCCATCACTCAGATACTGTGCATTGTACTCGTTAGGTGTGAATTCACTCATCCCCCTCCTGCCAAAATTATGGAAAATATTTTTTTACTTAACTTCCTGTTAGGTTTTCTTATCTTTGAAAAGTATGTTTAAAAGTTACTTACAAAAAGCAATTCACTGCCTAACTTCCTTTATCCTATATATTGCCATGATACATGTATATATATATATATAAAATTCATATATGTATATCTTTATTAGAGTCTTTTATAAACCAGGTTATTTAACATATAAAGTTGGAGCTTTGTTTTTCAACTTGGTTATGTTTTCTTTTATCACTGACCTATGGGATGCAATAAAACAATTAAAATACTGTTTGTAGGCGTGGTGGCTCACTCCTATAATCTTAGCACTCTGGGAGGACAGGTGGGGGGATTGCTTGAGGCTAGGAGTTGGAGACCAGCCTGAGCAAGAATGAGACCCCGTTTCACAAAATAGAAAAATTAGCCGGACATGGTGGCATGAGCCTGTGGTCCTAGCTACTGGGGAGGCTGAGGCAGGAGAATCGCTTGAACCCAGGACCTTGAGGTTGCTGTGAGCTGTGATGACACCACTGCACTCTAGCCAGGGTGACAGAGCAAGGCTCTGTCTCAAAAAAAAAAAGTTTGTACCATAAAAAAAAAAATCCATCCACATTTGTCGCTTTAATGACATTTTACAACTGAAGAAAAGACCTGGCAAAATATTTTTCTTCCTTCTTTCTTTCCTTTCAAAATAATGGAATTTGTTTATTATTTTGATAAATAAGTAAATTTGTTCTCCCTCCGAGCTAAAGGTATTGCATATTTATTGTAAAAAATATGGAAAATATAAAAAATATACAGAAAGAAGAAAATTCTAAGACCCATAATTTCACCATCTAGAGATAACCACTGTTTATATTTTGCAACATTTCTTTCTATCCTTTTTCTCATATGTAAATTTTTCTTTAATATTGAGATCATACTGGCAATCGTGTACCCCGTGTGCGTGCAATGTGTGTGCGTGCATGCACGTGCCTATGCAGTACATATTCCATCTTATGGGTACACCATCATGTATTTAAACCTTCCCCTATTGTCGGCCAATTTATTTTTGTCTTCATTTTCCCCTCACTATTACTAGTGTTGTGAATATCCTATACATGAACCTTTTCCTGATTTCTGATTATTTCCTTCGGTTTTGTCATCAGAATTTTCTTGGATTAAAGTATGGAAATTCTTTTAAGCCCCCTAACATATATGTAGAGGAGCAAAAAAGAGAATTTTTCCTTTACCTTAGTACCTGAGGCCTGTGAATTAAACTAATAAGAGGTGAGCAGGAGAAAAAACAGGTTTATATGTGTTCACATGTGAGTCAACAAAAGTAGCTGGCTCATTAAATGGTTAAAGTTAAAAGCTTAAATAATCTTTATGCCAACTCTTGTGTTCCCAGTGGATTCCCACATATATCATCTGGTTATTTTCCAGATATGTTTAATAAACATATTTATAAATAAATGTGTTTATTTATACTACCACCAAGCAGAGGGAGTATCATCATTTTAAAAAATCCTTACCGATTTGATAGATAAAAAATTAATCTAATTTTCACCTGTTTTATTACTAAGTTAAGTAAAATCTTTTGAAAATGTTTGTTTCTAGATTTATTTCCTTTTTAATGAATTGTATTTGCACGTTCTTTGTCTCTTTTTATTTGCTAAAAATAATTTACTAAGATATTAAAATCCTTCAGATTTTAAATGCTCAATTGCTACATTAGAATATGTATGAGGATAAACAGTGAAAAACTTGTGTATTTATCTTACCAGTGTGAAGAAAAATAAGAATTGATTTAATCACCACATTTCTTAATAATTTTGAAAAACAAAAGGGTCAGTTCATTTAATCAGGACAATTTCGATTGTTATGCTAGCAATCTTCAAAGTGAAATTTTGAACTAATGTCCAATACCAGGTTTTTTAAAAAAACAAACCCGGGATATTTAAAATTAGAGCCCTAAATTCCAAGGAATCTAATCTTCTAACGTCTTTTCGTGATGTCCTAAATACTTTAGAAATCCCAGTTAACAACTTTGTGTTTTAACTTGATTACATTAAGTACAACTCACCCCATAGCTGTGACCTCAAAATAATATTTTTTAATTTGCTCGAATCTCCTACATTTAACTTTCTCTTTCAGCCATAGCTAATCAAAAGAAAATACTAAATTGCTGAGTGCTGTTTCTTCTTCCAAGTGTTACACTTATCTGTTTGTAGAGATGAAAGCAAAAGGATTTGCTCACAACTTTTCCACTTTTAAACCACCAACTCATTTGTCTCTGAGATTTATACAGGCATATTTCAGAATTCTACTTCAGTATGTATATAAAAGTTCTGCTTGTCAGATTACATATTCTTTTCTTACGATCTCATTTCCTGTTGTAAAGCAAATTGTCAGTGCCTGGCACAGAGGCTGCCAGAACTCAGTCCGTAAACGCTTACTGGCTGGAGTCCATTCAACCACGACCGGTAAAAGTGAAATGTTTCCTTAACTCTGTTTGTCGTAGCAATCATTTTTAAACCTAGGCTGAATTTTATCACGGATTGAAAGAAAGAGACCTCTGTGAGTCTGGGGGAGCTAGCCTCAACTCCTTCTTGGCGTGGGACACCCCCACCCCCACCCCAGCCTGGCCCCTACTCTGTTTTGATGGAGCCCTGAGACAGACATTCTCTCACTAGGGCAGGCCCCTCGAGACTTTCCCAAGTAGGCTGGTTTTGAGAGCTGAGCCTTTTGCCAACCACATTCATGTGAATAAGCCACCAGGTCCCTGCTCACTCTGGAATTCAGGAATTTGCAGCTAGGCTAGTGCAGGCGCCTTCTGCAGTGGAGAAGGGTAGGATCAGGAACGGGGTGGGAGGCTGAAAGGGGACAGAAGTGGGCATAGTGGGCTGCCCCTTCTTCCTCCTACCTGCCCCTGAATCAACTCAGTCTGCTCTCCGGGGTTGCGGCAGGAGCAATAGGCTCCTTCCCAGCTGGCATGCTCTTGCAGCAAAGTGCCACGCTCTCTGGAGTGTAGGGCCTCGGCTTGGCCCTGAGCCCAGTCAGCTGAGCACAGCTGCAGTGGCACCTTGCTGCTGCAGCCCAGGCAGCCCCGTATCTGGACCACTTTACACTCAGGTGCAGCTGGCCCCTCTGCCCACCCGCCCCTGGTCCCCAGACCTCCCCATGGGATCTCAAAGTCCCCAGTGAATAAATGGTGGCAACTGTCACCGGGAGGCTAAGCACTGGGACCTGCCCCCGTTTTCTGCAGTAGACTAGAAGAGAGAAGCTTCTCTTGCTCTGATGCTCTCCAGCTCCGTCCTCCCGCCATTCCACCTAACCTGAGTGCTGGAAGACTCGGGGGCTACCCCCACAATGCCACCGTCCCTATGCCATTAGGCAGGCCAAGGAGGGCTCTGGGGAAGATAGCAGTGTCTGTTTGGGAACCTCTCCTCCAGCCTCCTGGTCTTTCCACCTGTTGTCGGGGGGGCTGCTGCTCTACTGTCTCCTTCCAATCACCTACTGTACTCTCTGGCCACTCCTCATTCTCCAGTCTTTCTTTTTTCTTTTTTTAAATAGAGACCAGGTCTCCTCTTGCTCAGGCTGGTCTTAAACTCCTGAGCTCAAGTGATCTTCCCGCCTCCACCTCCCAGAGTGCTAGGATTACTGGCGTGAGCACCGCGCCCGGTCTAGAGAAAGCTTTCTTAATCAAGATGTAAAATATACTAGCCATGAAAGAAAACTTGATAAAAAAAATTCAACTGCAATATAATTAAGAGTTTATGCCCATAAAAAGACACCATAAAGAAAGTCACGTAACAAGCCACATTTCTGGAGAAAACAGTTATCACAAAAGAGTAGTTCCAGAACATGTGAACAAATCCATATCACTGATGATTAAGAAAATGATAAAATGTCCTAAAAAAAAAATATGGGGCCGGGCGCAGTGGCTCACGCCTGTAATCCTAGCTCTCTGGGAGGCCGAGGCGGGCGGATTGTTTGAGCTCAGGAGTTCGAAACCAGCCTGAGCAAGAGTGAGACCCCGTCTCTACTAAAAATAGAAAGAAATTAATTGGACAACTAAAAATATACAGAAAAAATTAGCCGGGCATGGTGGCGCATGCCTGTAGTCCCAGCTACTCGGGAGGCTGAGGCAGGAGGATCGCTTGAGCCCAGGAGTTTGAGGTTGCTGTGAGCTAGGATGACGCCACGGCACTCTAGCCCGGGCAATACAGTGAGATTGTCTCAAAAAAAAAAAAAATATGGGCCAAGGACATGAATTGACATCTTACAGAAACAAAGTTTACATCTGAAAAACCAAGTGGAGACGAGAATGTGCTTTTATAAGCTGCTGGTGTTTTACCTGCTTTGCAAAACACCTGGGCATTCTTCTGTGCAGTTCAGCAGGCGCATACCCTGTAATCTTGCAATTACGATCCTAGGTATTTACCCAGCGAGAAATGCTGGAGCGCGTGTACTTCAAGACAAGCACAAGAATGTTCAAAGAAGCAGTTTTCATAATAACAAAAAACTGGACAGGAGAATACTGTGCTGTAGCCATGGACTCCTCCACTGCAGTGAAAATAAAGCAACTACAGTTACACATCGGTGTGACCAGATGTTGGTAACATAAGGCTGAGCGGAACAAGCTAGTCCAAAAAGATGTTGTACGTATCGTATAATACAATTTCTTGAAACCTAAAAACAAGCAAGCCTAAACAGTGTATTATTTCAGGGTGTCTACATACGTGATTCAAAATATGTTATGTCATCAAAAAATGACGAGCACAGAATACAGAATAGGGATTGCCTCTGTCGGAGAGGTTGGAGGTAGGGGTGGGACGTTACATAGGCGTAGCTTCGGCCACGCGGTATATTTTTTGTCTTATGCTTTCAAAGTTCCAAAGTTGTCTGGGTCCTACTTATGTTTTATAACTTGGATATATGTAATATTTCTATGTACCATGTATTATATCATTTAGAAACGTTAATGACTACAGAAGGAAACATGAGGCATATCTAAAACCTGTAAGTGGAACACCCTCGGTTTGCACCCAGACAGTCTGACTTGGGATTCCAGACTCTTAAACCCACGTCATCATGCTGCAGCGATGTCATTTGAAAAAATTCCCCGGTATAGTCATCAGTCTGGGTATAGAGGCCTAGACTCATTTCCTTACCCCCAAGCCTTACACCTTTGCGTTGTCCCGAATGATCACGGTCCCCTGAGTGCGGCTGGGAGGGAGGAGAGGTGATGTGGAGTGCTGAACGCACACCCTTCCCAGCCACATCTGCTCAACCGGAAAGTAGAGTTAGGATTAGGGTTAGGATGATGTAGACCCCAGGGAGTGTCTTCACAGATATGCCAACTCCTCTGACCTGGCCAGCAGCTCCTCTCAATGGAGACACTCTTGGGGTTGGACTTACGGGGTGAGGGCTTTGTTTCTAGAATCTACTCTGGATCTCTCCTGGCCTTCCTGACCTGTGCACCCACAGGGGCCAGCCCAGCAGGACGGCACAGAGCCCTTCACTGCTCAACACAGGGGCTGGCAGGTGCAGGGGGAGGCTGGGAGCCCCGCAGCCTGGGACACCAGGAGGAGGGAAGAGGTCAAGCCAGTTAGGAGATGGTGGGAGAGGCAGTGGCCTTCTGGAAGAGTGAGGGTGGGGCACAGAACCAGGGGGGCCTCTCTACCAGGTACTGCAGGGAACATCAGAGACCAACGGGAGGCGCTGCTGTAAGGGGTTTGGGGTCCTCTCATTTGATGAGGTACCTGGTGAGCGAAGCTGCAGGCTGCAAGCTAGAACCCAGTCCAGGTCTTTATTCCCAGCCTGGTGCATTGTTATGACAATTTTCCTTCTCTCTATCCTTCTCCAGAGCTCCACCCAGGGCCAGCCAACTGCTCAGGGTATTTTAAATGGGAAGGTAACAGTTCAAGCCAATGCAGTGCTAGGAGAGACATTCTTAGCATGCAAAATCAGGGGCTACCAAACCTTTAAGATTCACAAAAGGATAAACTGAGGTCCAGAAATCCATTTCAAGAAGCACAGTGGCCAGTCTAGGTTTTACATTCGGTCAATCTCCTTGTGTTTCCCTGCCGGCCAAGCCAGCCGGGGACGTCTGGCCCCTGCAAGCTGATAGCTTTCCTGCCGTTTGTTTTCTACCTATGTGCAGGTGAGCCGAACCTGGAACAAAGCCTCTTCCCATCGTCAACCAGCAGCCACCCCACCTTGCTCCTCCACTACCCTCCCTCTCCCCAGCCTCTAAGGCCTCTAGCTCAGGTAGCCGGAATTAATCACCGGTGGGGTTGAAGCCGCGGTGCTGTTCCCTGGCTCCGGGCCAGGGTCTCGGGATGTGCGTCAGAAAACCCCTGTGAGTGAAATTCCAAAGCAGCGTGAGTCACCAGGAGCTCAGAAGGAGGACAGGCTGGGACCTAAGTCGGAATTAAAGCCTGACCTGAGGCAGACCAAAACACGGCCCAAGGGCCAGGGGCTGGGTCAGGAACAAAGAATGCGGACCTGTCCAGAGATGGGACAGGACCTCCTGTCCCTGTGGCTTATCTCCGGGCTCTGCACAGCCCTGGAGGAGGAGGGAACTGAGCTGGAGGCCGGCCTCCTGGTCACACCCCTGGGTACAGTAACCACATCCCTCACCTGGCTCCCGGTCCTTAAAATCCTTGCGTTGTTTCCTCCCACTGACCTGACCCAGGACGCAACTTCAGGACAGGGAATGGTGACAGGCCAGCCAGGCCCTAGAGAAGAGGCAGCAGGTAAGTCTACAGTCCCTGGGCCCTTGCTGGGTGCCCAGGGAAAAGAGAAATCTCCAAGTCCTGGCTGCTCTGCCTGTCTCCACCTGGTCACTGCCAGCACTCCCTACAGTGTGCAGGTCTCAGAAGGAGGTCTCTTCCGAAGGCAGGACGAGGGGCGGAGGCGTTAAGGAATTAGGAGTCTTACCCTTCAGGGCCCAGAGCAGATGACATATCACCGCCCCCCACCCACCAGCCCATCGAATCTTTATCTATCAGCGGCCACTGGCCGGGACAGAGCACAGCAACGGTTTGGGGTGCTGGGCTCCCATGCCTGCTGTCCCCTGCCCTCCCCACCTCTTGCCCCCCAGGCTGAAGGGCCCTTGCCAGCACCTGACTTCTACCAGGGATGCTCTGTTCTCCTGTCATCCTGAACTCCGCCTTCCCTTAGCACTCACTGCCAGACGTGGGATGGCCCTGGGTGGTCCCTTCTTAGCCCTTTCCCACGCCGGGAGCTCCCTGATCCTTCAGGCTATAGGATCTATCAAAAAAGAAACTGAGCAACATATCCCTAATCCCAATTCTCTCCCTCTCTTGCCCTCAACTCCCACATTTTGTTCTTTTCTCTAGACCCGCCTGGCCAGGGGCGTTCAGACTTGCTGTAGAAATTCCTTCTAGGGCAGCACCAAGCCTTCAACCCTACCCCGCCCCCAGGCTGTTGTCACTTCCTTGCAAATTTGAATAGGGGGTCGCTTTGGCTTTAGGAAGGGACAAGGGGCTAAAGCTGAGAGATGGGCACAGGCCTTGCAGAAGTGTGTCCAGGCTGGGGTATGCTGAGGTGGGCTCTCCGATGCAAACATGTAAGGATCTTAGGACGGGAACATTTGCTTCCCTTGTTCAGTTAACCTTTGCCCCAGGCTCTGAGTTAAAGAATTTTATATCTTCTGCCTCTTCCCCCACCTGGAGGGCATATTTCCTCATCTGCAACTGCTAAGACCTGTCGGTTCCTCCGCTGGCCATCTTTATAAATATATATATACATTCCTGAGTTAAAAGCCTTGTGCCCCGAGGTAGGACAACATTTCCACATTCTTGACTCCCTGCAGGGCCAGGATTGCAGCCGCGCCCACCCCGGGTGCTTGTGGGTTGGGGAGGGCTCCGAGGCTAGCCTGGGCTGGGCCATTCCTGCTCCTCCGCTTTCTGTCTTGCTTTCTGTCTCCCTGCGGCCACTGAGCTCCTGTGAACCCTCCCTGATGGCAGAAAAGAACGTCATACAATAACATCATACAGTCCAGATTCCAACAAACCTGCCTAGATTCATGCACTCGAAACTGAAGGCCAGAGATAAAATCTTACATCAGGGCCACGGCGCTGGGTCTGACACAGCCACGAACTAGCTATGTGACTTCGCACGAGGCTCAGTTTTCTCATCTGTAAGATAAAGTCTGTGCCCCCGCAATACACAGCCACTTTGGGGGCTCAAAAAGATCAGACAGCAAGAGCCCAGTTTAAGAGGGTTATTTTGACATGAATGAAGAACTCACGCACCACCAGGCGCGGGGGCTCACACTTGTAATCCTAGCACTCTGGGAGGCTGAGGAGGGAGGATCGCCTGAGCTCAGGAGTTTGAGACCAGCCTGAACAAGAGTGAGATCCTGTCTCTACCAAGAATAGAAAAAATTAGTGGGGCGTGGTGGTGTGCACCTGTGGTCCTAGCTACTCAGGAGGCTGAGGCAGGAGGGTCGCTTGAGCCCAGGAGTTTGAGGTTGCGGTGAGCTCAACCTTAAGCTATGATGACGCCCCTGCACTCTACCCAGGGTGACAGAGCGAGACTCTGTCTCAAAAAAAAAAACAAAACAAAAGCAAATAAATAAATAAATGAAAAAAAAGAGTCAGGTATCATCCAGGCTAACCACCTATTTTTTTAACTAACGACCCCATGGGGATGGGAACCCAGTTCCTGACTCCACTCCAGGGCATTTTACACCATTCTCCTACTTGCATTGTTCCAGGTCCGGGTACCAAGCAGGCTCCCAGGGCTGGGCAAAGGGTGCAGGGGATGGCTCTATGGGGTGCAGCATGGAGCTCTCCAAGGGGAACTCAGGGTACAGGTGAGCATCAGATCTCATCCTGGGTAGCCCCTGACAATCCTTTAATCCCCTGGGTCAGAAGCAGCTACAATGTCAAACTCATGTCCGGTTACTGACATCCAGCAATGCCCAAGGGGGGTCCAAGTTCAGCTTAAGCTGACTTTGGCAAGAACACTGAGTCTTCCAAGTGTTTACTGCACAAACCCTGATCTCCCAGGAGGGCAGCCTGTTTGAAACCAGCCTCCCTGCAATGCGATCATGTGTTAAGATGTCCTCCTCTCTGCCATGCCTTCCTTTATCTGGGAGCAGTAAACAAAGACACACACTCACGGTGGACCACTTCCGAAAGTCAACCAAAAACTTTCCCATCCCTGACATTGATCCTGATCCCTGTGAGCTCTAGCAGAAGCAACTACTGAAGGGGAAAAGTGGGTCGGAGGAGAAGAGACCCAGGTCTTGGACACACACCTGCCCTGCCCCCTTCTAAACACGGCAGCCACGTGAAAACCTGCGGGGAACAGTTGGGGCTTTTTATAATCTTTATTTGTTAACAGTTCAGGCTATTTTTTTTCCATGCTGCAAGAGATGCCAATGCCTCATGGAAAAGTTGTGAAAAAAAACAAGTCTATTTTGGGGTGATCAGCCTCCTCAGAGCTTCTCACTCCCAGCTCTGCGGGGCTCAAGGAACAGGGCCTGCCCTCTCTCAGGAGGTCTGCAGCTTGGTCAGGGCGAAGGATTCTTGGGCCTGGAAGCACTGGCTGCAGTTTGCATTTTTGTGCCCTTTTGTCTTGTACCTTCTCTGCTTATAAAACGGGGCAGAAGTAACACCGTCTAGCTTCTTTCTGCTGTGGGCCAGACTGATGGTGGCTTTGGGACACTGTCCTGAGAAATCAACATCCCAGGAGACTTGGGGTGGATTAGCAACCATCGCTACGTGTCACACATTCCCTTTGCATGCTGCGTATTGTGGCATTGGTGGTGGTACTTGCAGCTCTTCAAAGACGAAAACCAATAAGAGCCCAAATTTCTTTTTCTTTTTCTGAGAGAGTCTCCCTCTGTTGCCCAGGCTAGAGCGTCATGGCATCAGCCTAGCTCACAGCAACCTCAAACTCCTGGGCTCAAGCAATCCTCCTGCCTCAGCCTCCCGAGTAGCTGGGAGTACAGGTGCATATCACCATGCCTGGTTAATTTTTCTATTTTTAGTAGAGATGGGGTCTCACTCTTGCTCAGGCTGGTCTTGAACTCCTGAGCTCAAGCGATCCTCCTGCCTCGGCCTTCCAGAGGATTACAGGCGTGAGCCACCATGCCGGGCCAAGATTTCTCTGCTGAACAAAGAGCTGCTTCAGAGACACAGTAAATGTTTCTTGGAGGCCGTGGCTTCCTGAGAGGTAGGGCCAGGATAGAGGACTGGGAAAGTGTGCAAAGGGGTGTGCGTGCCCAGACCCCGCCAGTGGGGACTGGCCGCAGCCTGGCCAGGCCAGACCGGGAGTAGATTCTTCAGGTCGTGCTTCAAGCAGCCGGGCCAGTTGCACAGCGTGGTTGTAGGGTGGCTGAAAGGGGCTGGCTGGCCTTGCAGATCTTGAGAAAATCTCTCAGTCGTGTTCCCTATCCTGTCTCCCCTGACCTCTCCTTCATTTTCTCAGGACAGCCACCGGGCACCAGGGCCAAGGTGGGCAAGGGATTCTCCGACTCTGGTGGATGAGACTGTCAGAACTCACCCCCTTGCCCTCTGGGCTGTCTGCTCTCCATACGTGGCCCAGATGACAGAGGGACAAATGGGAGTTGGGTCCCCCTTTACTTGGGGTCATAGGGCATAGATCTGAGGGGAAGATGGCAGAAGTGAGGGAGTCAGAGGGATCTCAGCATTGGAAGGGACAGTAAGAAGGTCATCCAGCCATCCTCTGTCTTCAGGCAAGTGATAATGTCATCCCCAATGAGAGACCAGAGAGGTTAAGTTTCTTGCCCAAAGTCACACAGCCAGTTCCGGGATTGGCACCAAGGATTGGCACCGTGGCTGCTCCTCTACTCTGGTTTCTCTTCACTCTTAAGAGTTTCCCCTTCTCTTGTCCTTTTCCTGCCTTGTGGCCCCCCTGCCCCTGGGAGGTTGCCACAGAGATGCCCCTCCATTCTCCCTTAACAACACAGTGCCAACTGCTTCCAGGGCTGTCCGGTGATCAATTTTTCCTTGATCGCTTCCAATCTCTCCTGAAATTCTAGAATTTTCTTTGGCTAAATTGGTGCTGAGATTGTGACTGACCATTTAAGGAAGCTGAAGGTGGAGACGATTGCAAAATTAGATTCTCTTTCTGTCTCTTACCATGTGTCTAATCCTCACTCTCTCTCCGAAAAATACCTCCTCCTTCCTTTCTCAGCCATGGTGGCCATCAGCTGATACTCTGCCGAGTCCCAATTTGGGTCGGGAGCCGCTCCAAAGAAAAGGACGACCGATAAAATACACCCCTTCTGCGCTAGGCACCCGTGTAGAATATCGGTGTCGGAATGAGGCTTGGAGGTCACCTGACCTGGCCCTTGTCCCCGAGAAAGTGATGCCCAGGGCGGAGAGGGAATTGTCCAATGTCACACAGCTTCGTGAGGACAGAATCCAGGCCCCCCCGATGGACGACTGATTGCTTTTTCCAAATTGCCAAACCGGGTCAGAAGGTGCAAATGCCTGCAGGATGGGATGGACCAGGACCCCAGTTTCTGCCTCTCGTCTAGTCCCTTGACTCCCCGGGGTGGCCTCTGTCTTGACCCCAGGTTGGGGTCTCAGCTCACCGGGCCTGGACAGCAGGGCCACTCCCTTGTCCTCAGTAAGGGCCTCCACTGGGGCTGACCGACTTCTGGGTAACTCGAAGTGTGCTCACTCCCTTTCTCCCCACTGCCTCCCTACTCCTGTCCCGCAACCAGGAGCCTAGAGGGACACAGCAATGGAAGCCTGAAGAAAAGGCCAGGACAGCCCATGGAAGATCCTTCTGAACAGCATGTGAGTAGCCACCGTGTGGTGTCCTCTCCCTCCTCCTCCACGTCCCCTCAAACATTCATTCATCCATCCAGCATTTATTGAGCATCTATTGAGTGCCTGTGGGTACACTAGACTAGGGGCACTAGACCAGCATGAACAATACCCTTTTGAATAAGCATCGTCCCTTCCCTAAGGGAGTTCTCAGTATGGCCGGGAGAGAGACAGACCCAATTATGGAGCGCTGTGACCAGTATTATTAGGGGAGCACAGGGGAAGAACAGGAAATCCAGACTTGACAGAGGTGTTCATGGAAGGCTTCCTGGAGGAAGTGGTATCTAGGCTGCGAGTTGAAGGATGAATATGCATTTTCCTGATAAAAAGGGCTGAAACAGGAAGAGCATTTCAGGCTGAGGAAATGGCCTGTGCAAAGTACCAGAAGTTTCCCGTCTCCTTATGGGGACCTGGTGGTCCCCCTAAATCCTAGGCAGGGAGGCCAAGGGGCTCTAAGCATCCCAGATTTGGCTCCTTCACCCTGCCAGGGCTCTGCATGTTGAAATGCCTCTGCTTTTGCTCATGGCTGGTTCTGAATTTTGCCCCAAGTGCAGGGTGAGGATGTCACGTGCCCCAGAATGCACACTGCTGGGGCGGGGTCGTGGAGCTATTGTCACATTGCTCATGGCGTGGGCTCCTCAGAGGCTCTGATGTTCCAGGAGAGGGGTGCAGTGAAAGAGCCCTTAGTAGCCTGCAAAGAATAGAAGGGCAAAGCTGCCTGGGAAGGAAAGGGACTATGCGGGTGGGAGGAGGGGCTGAGAGGGGTTTGCACAGGTTGGACAGCCACCGGGGAGGGACCTTCCCAGCCGAGGCAAGAGGAGGGCTGGTGAGACTGGCCCGGAAGCCTGCTGTGTGTGTCTTTCCTAAGAACCAGGATGGGGGGTTCTCTTTCCCCAGACTGAGCCTTCTGCTCGCAGGCCAGGCATCTGCTGGGCTTTGGGAAAACAGCAGCCTCACATCTGCCTGGAGGAGGGTGGTCGTGGGGATGGATGGAGGGGCTGCCTTTCGGGCACAGGTTCCAGGGCATTCTGGAATGGAACCTGCCTCCATGCTGCCAGGAGGTCCTCAGGCTGTGCACGCGGCAGGGCACGTGGCAGGGCATCGCCCACGAGCACGAGTGGAAGGGCGGTGTGGAAGCCCAGCTAGCCCACGATGAGGGGCTCGGCGGCTGGCTCTGAACGGCTCCTCAGAATCACGCCAGCGGTTCCAAGCTGCAGCACGTGGGCAGAGGGCTGGTGCACCTTGAGAAGTCACCTAAAGCAAGGAAAATGACTCCCCTGGGGCTGGGGTGGGAGGGCACGGTGAGGGGGAGTGGGAGGCTCCCTGTGCCATGATGCTGCTGCTGAGTGTTGAGAGCTGGGGACGGGGATGGGTGTGGGGCAGGCTGCTGCCAACGCCTTGCTTGCTGGTGGGGGAACTCAGCCTTGGGGAATGGCCCCGTTTTCTGGGATCTGGCATTGGAGGGCTGGGCAAAGCTGAGGCAAATGGAGTAACAAGTGCTTGGCCCAGAAGCCAGGAGCTTGGGGCTGTCGTGAGTGGCAGGGAGGGTGGAGTGGAGGGCCCAGGGACAGCTCTGGCCAGGGCTGGAGGGGAGAAGCCTGGGATTGGTGGTGTGGGGAGAAAGGTGGGAGCGGCTGCCGGGGAGTGCAGGGCTGCCTGGCCTGAGGGAGAGGTCTGCAGAGGCCCCCAGACAGCCGAGGGTACAAGCCCGGGGTGGCTTGACAGTGACAAAGGGCCTGAGGAGGACAGGGTGGGGGCACCGGTTTCTGAGGAGGCGGGGACTTGGAGGCACTCTGCTGACCCGGGAGGACTGAGTGGGGCTGACCCGGAAAGCCTGAGAGGTGATCGGAAGGACTTTGGTTTGAAGAAAAGCCGAAAGAGGCAACTGTGTGCAGAGAGCAGGGCTGGCAATGGAGGCCACCTCCTAGCACAGCACCTGGCTCTGCCTGACACGGTTTACGGAGTGGGAGCTGCCGTGCAACTTCATTCCACGCCTGCATCCGTCCAAGGGACCCCCCACAACCCTCCACCTTGGAATTCCCACAGTCCAGCCTGGCTGGTTGAGGTTTCCAGGCTGAGCCGGCTTTTTCTCCAAGAGGGAAAGAGGCATTGGCTCCATAGTTACAGGCCTAGTAGCCACCCCCTACCCCGACTTTGGGTGCAGGGGAGGTCTGTTTTCCTACTCCATGCTGCACTGGGGCTGTGCCTGCTGCCAGGACGTGTTAAAGGTAATGCCAACAGGCATGCAGCACGCAGGTGGCTCTCTGCAGGTGGGTGGAGGGAACAGGGTGTCGGTGGAGAAGCATGCAGAGATCTCGTGTTGTGCTTTTCTCTGGTGCAGTGACTCAGGGACACAGAGGATGGGGTGAGGCTTTTCAATGCCAAACATGTGGGGAAGAATACACCTGTTTAGTCTCTTTCCTAAATATGTATTCAAACCGGTACTTTGTTATATGGAGGGTGAATTCGAACCAGAAGTGTGAAGTAAGTAGCACCTCGGTCATTGTTAACCCCGTTCCCAGCTCTGGGTAGATTCGGGAGGTTGGGGAAAGCATCCATCCAACCAAGTGCTTACTGTGCATCCACCAGGCCAGAAAGCACGGTTATCACAAACACCTCGATGGGCCACTTCCAATTATATGCATTAATAGATGAGAAGCACGCTTTAGAAAAAAAAATTATTTTGTTTTTGGCTATTTTTTGGCAGTAAATTTTTCTTCCTAATCATATTTTGCATAAACTAATAGTAAAGTGGATTTTCATTCTCAGAGCACAGGTTGGAGGGCTAGGTGGGAGGCATGCCAGTCTGAGCTTTAAAAATTGTCCAGAGACTGGTCATGGTGGCTCACGCCTATAATCCCAGCACTTTGGAAAGCCAAGGTGGGAGGATTGTTTGAAGCCAGCAGTTCAAGATTAGACTGAGCAACATTTCGAGACCCTGTCTCCACAAAAAATATAATGAAGGCCGGGCATGGTGGCTCACGCTTGTAATCCTAGCACTCTGGGAGGCCGAGGTGGGCGGATTGTTTGAGCTCAGGAGTTCAAGATCAGCCTGAGCAAGAGTGAGACCCCGTCTCTACTAAAAATAGAAAGAAATTAATCGGACAACTAAAAATATGTAGAAAAAATTAGCCGGGCATGGTGGCGCATGCCTGTAGTCCCAGCTACTCGGGAGGCTGAGGCAGAAGGATTGTTTGAACCCAGGAGTGTGAGGTTGCTGTGAGCTAGGCTGACGCAATGGCACTCACTCTAGCCAGGGCAACAAAGTGAGACTCTGTCTCAGAAAAAAAAAATACATATATAATGAAAAAAATAGCCAGGCGTGGTGGCGCATGCCCATAGTCCCGTCCACTTGGGAGGCTGAGGCAGGAGGATGGCTTGAGCCCAGGACTTTGAAGTTGCGGTGAGCTTTGATCACGCCACTGCACTATAGTGTGGGTGACAGAGCAAGACCCTGTCTCAAAAAAAAAAAAAAAAAAAAAAAATTGTCCAGAGGTAACTAACAAGATGGATCAAACCAGACTGAGCCATAATTATTATACTAGCAGACAAGAGCATCACAATAAAACCAGTCCTGAGTATGGACACTTCCTTCTGAGGACCACTCACAGTATAGATGCTATCCCTTACAATCTCCCTATTTTACAGAAGGGTAAATTGAGACAGAGAGCCCAAAGAGGCCTTAGGGACTGTTTCTGTGGCTAGTGTCTTCATGGGATTTCTTTGAGAGTCAGAAGATATTAATTAGTGAGCTCCAGGTGGCAATAGGATGGGGGTGGAAGGGAGGCAGGACCAACCGCTGAACAGGGCCTAGGTGGGGGGCAGGTAAGGGGGAACAGCAGCTCACTGGGGGCCGTCGCAGTCAGAGGCACAGGCCGTCGCTGCAGGGGTGATCTGGAGGGAGGAAAGCGCCGGGAAAACTCCCAAGGGGGCAGAGAGCTCGCTCAGAAACACCGTTCTCCCCCAGTGGTGGAGGTCTGGGATTAAGGGGAAAGACAAGGAAAAGACCTGGCGTCCTCCTCTAATTTAGCGCATCCCTGCTAGAGGCACCCAAGGATGCCTCTCAGAGTTCCTTCTCAGCCTCCCGAAGGAAAGGGGGAAAGCCCGTGGGAGTCCAGGGAGGTTTTGCGCTTTGTGGGGTGGAGGGACCGGAGGGGGTTGCCGGCTCACGACCCTCCCCGGTGATTCCCTCCGGGCAGGGAGGAGGGGGCGGGGTCAGGGGGCGGAGCTGAGCGGAGGAGGGGGCGGGCGGGAGAAGCGCTGCGGGGCGGGGCCTCCGGGGCGCCCAATCCCCTTCCTTCCCCGCCCCCCGGCCGCCGTCCACCAACGGGGCGCCGCGGTGGGCGGGGCCCGTCACGGCAGCTGTCTTGGGTGCAGTTTTTTTTCTCCCTTTCTTTCTTTTTTTTTTTTTCCCCTTTCCTTTTTTTGTGAATGAAAAAAGGAGGTCGCGAGCGGCGCCCGGGACTGCAGCGCCAGGCGCCTTCGCCGCGGGCTGGGCGCGTCGCGGCGGCGGCCTCGCCCCTCGTCCCGCGCGCCGCCCGCAGCCTCCGCAGCCCTCGCCCCGCGGCCCAGGCGCCCGGTCGGGGCGGCAGCGCGCAGCCCGGTCCCGGCGCGCCTCCGTGACATTGGGCGCCCGGGGCGCGGGGCGATGCTGATCCGGAAGAGCCAGCGGCTGCAGTGTCGCGCGCGCCGCCGCTCCAGGCCCGCCGTCCGGCCTGGGCTGCTCCGCCCGAGTTTCTGATCCGACGCGACCCGGCCCCGGAGGCCGGGGCCCCGGCGGCAGCGCGGCGGCGTCGGCGTCGCCCCCATTTGCAGGCGCGGAGGGACCCCAGACATTGCACTAAAATGAGCGTGCTCAACAGGAAGAGATGTGCTCCTTACGCTAGAAATCACCCCGTCACATGTGGTGGTGTAAGTAAACGACTGATTTCGGGGATGGCCGGGTCCTCTGCACACGCGCCGCTGCGCCCTCCCGGGCCCTGTCGCGCCCCTGCCGGCGTCCCCTCGGCTGCGCTCTGGGCTCGGCTCCTGCTCGGGCTGCTGGCTTCCGAGGGGCGGGGGACTAACCTTTTCCGGGTTTTTCTAAGGAAAGGAAGATGACTTGATTGCCTTGGCGTGTCGTGCCCCTCCCCCGTCCCTTTTTTTTTTTTTCCCCTGGGTGGCACAGACGGCTTTATTAGCACATTTAGCCGCGAGCGTCGGCCGTGGGGCACCACGGAGGGATGGGCGCTTCCCCTTCCCTACTTGGATTTTTTATTTCTATTTCGTGCGTGTGCAGAGCAGCGTATCAGGGGGGAAAAAAAAACGGTCCAGAGTGGTGAAAGTGTTTCCGCTTTAAAAAAAAAAAAAAAAAAAAGGAGGAATTGGGTGTTTTGCTCGCGGTTCTGGGGATGTTTCTTTGAACTCAACTATGTTGCAGTCTGGGCACCTGAGTTCTGGCAAAGTACTGGGGAAAATCCGTGGCGGTGTTTGTTGATGTTTCCACATTTTGGGTTGGAGAAGGCTTATCCTGTGTTTAGGCTGGCCTTTTTGTTAATATGACCATTCAGGATCCCTTTGGGCCTTGCTTTCCGTCGGATCTGCAGGGACCGATCCCTCCGCCTTCCCGCATATTAGTGTCAGCGACCCCGGTGGGTGGGAGCCTTCTTCAATCTGAGTCCACCCTTTCTTTGTTCTTCTCCTCCGGATTCTTCCTTCCTATCTATTGTCTTTGTTTTTTACCTTCATTTTCAGGATTTTCCTCCCTTTCGCGTTTTGTAAGATGCAGGATGTGGGATATTGGTTGCTAGGAGACAAGCCAGGCTCCCAGGGAGATTCTGTTGTTTCCTTGACAACCAGACTAGGGCAGCCACAGATGAACAAGCCTCCTATCAGCTGTGGGAGGGAAAGGGGGCCTTCTCTGAGCTCTGCAAAGAGTGTGTAGGGGTGTGGGGGTGGGAACAGGTGTCTGCGAGGTTTGTAGCTAATCTGAGCACACCTTGGGTTTTGGCCTGGACTTTGAAACACAGAGCTGGGAGAGCAGTGGGCAGGAAGGAGGCTGTTGTGGGAGATGGGGACAGGGATCGTGGGACAGGGGTGCAGGGGACACATATCAGTGACTTTGGGGTTACTGTAGTAGAGCAGCGAATTGGGGATTGTGATACCCAGGGCAGGGTGGCAAGGAAGCCGTAGTTTATGGAGGTTAGTTGGAAAGGGAATGAGCAGTTGTGAAGAAAAGTCTAGAGTCATTGAAGGAGAGAGGGCCAGAGGGAGAGGGGAAGTTGAGAAGCTCACTGAGTGGGTTGTATCATCATGCATCAGCAGTGATACAGTAAAATAGCAATATTCTAGGGCAAAAATTGTATGACTGTTGGCCTGCTCTCCCCAGGACAAGATCCTCATTTGAGGCAACCTCATTAGACTAAAAGTTCTGCTGGCTTAATTGGGCCAGTCTGTATCTTAAAGAGAGATATAATTACACATATAGATATGCAATCTGGCATTATATAATACCACATTACATAAGAAGACAAATACCTCCTTTTAGCCCAGGCTGCCTTGGCACGGATTAACCAAGATTCAGGAGACTTTCTTCCAATGCCTTCATACCCATTTTCCAGAAGGGGAGACTGATGCCCAGAAAAGTGAAGCAATTTGCCCTTTCCTAGATAGGACAATGAAGGTTGCCAGTCAGGCAGTTGGGACAGGGTGGAAGGGTGAGTGATAAAAATGAGGCACTTGAAGGACAAGCAGGGGAAGTGGAAGGGGCTGGGGATGGAGGGGGAGGGGTGTTCAGCTTGGGCAGCAATCCAGCAGGTCTGGTCTCTAAACTCACCAGTTTGTGGCTCTCCTACTTGTTGGTTGGCTGTCCCACACTTAACCCTAGAGGTGACATAACACAAGGTGTGCATGACTGTTTTAATCATAAAGTAGCTGAATCCGGACCAGCACTGCTCTGCTGGTATCCAGGCATTATCCCCACTATGGAGATGCTTCTGAATTTAAGAGCTGACACCGCTTGACCATGCCTCATTCTGCCTTTCCACCTACAGAGCCACATCCTGCCACATCCTCTAGAATCGAAACCTGACAAAGTTCTGTTGGCTAGTGGGGTTTGATCTTTATCCTGCAGCTGCACGTGTTTTGTATTTGGGATTCTATCTGTCTTGTTAGTCAGTCAGTAAAACAGAAACCACAACCCAGATGACTCCTCCTGGGGCCAACACATCCTGCAGCTGGAGAGCAGGATCTGTCAAAGTGGTGTTCCCAGTCCTCAGCTCAGAAGAGAGAAGAGGGAGGAGGAAGCTGGTGGTTAGAATAACAGTTCCCTGCTGGGCTGGGGAAGGGCGGGGAGAGAGCAGGAATGATGCAGACAGTTGCCCTGGAGACCAGGGAGGGAACTGCGTGGAGACCCCTTGTTGTTGAAGGGTCCAGATCCTGTAAAATTCCAAGGAGGAGGAGGAGGTTGTCTCATTGAAAAGTCCTTGCTGCACTTTTTGCTTAGCTTGCCGAGATGCATCCACTTGCGCAAATCCCAGTTGCCATCGTTACTTGGATATTTCGGTTCTGCATTCCTGCATGCTGGCATCCAGTTACAGCGCGGCAGGAATGGAGCCTCTCTGTTGCTGCTGGTGGCATGACTCTCAGCTGGATGGCTCAGCAGCCAGGTTGCCTGGGCAGCCTCCAGGACTCCTCTGAGCTCAGCATTCCTTGGCCTAGGAGCGATGGCTCTGGGTTGCTCGAACCCTCAGACAACTTTGCACACACACAGGGAATGTGAGCAGGGCGGGCTGATGACCCTGGAGAAACCAAGCTTCCTAATAACATGCGCCCACCCCTACTCCTTGCCCATCCCTCTACACCTCCAGGAGCGCGGGTGACAACTGGAGGCGGCTAGTGGAAGCCCCCTCGAGCCCAGGGCCTCCTGGTGACAGCTTTTTAAACACTGACATGACATTTTAACTACAGAAGGGCCTTCTGTTTGTTCATTCGAGCCATCCCTTTCTGTGGGTGGTTTGCTACTTCTCTCTGCGCAACGCCGAGGGCAACTGAGGCAAGCATTTGCACAGAAATTCAGACCCAGGTTTCTGACCCTCTGTTTACTGCAGCAACCCATCACCTGTGTAGCCAGTACAGCGAGCATCTCCCAGGAGTGCCAGCTGTCTGGGGTCTTCCAGCCTTAGAATCCTCCCTAGGAATGGGAAGGGCAGACAAGGGTGGATCTCATTCTCTGAGGCTGGCTGCAGGATGCTGGGAGGACAGTACCGTTGCAGGCCCACGGTTACTCCCACCTCGAAGCTGGGCCCGTGGCTGAGCAAGACAGAACAGAGGAGGGGAGGCCCATGGGCTGTCAGGTGCACCCAGAAGCCTCCCTGTCCCAGAAAGGCTGAGAGTAAGAACTCTGGCACCTGTATAAAGGGGTTGGGGTCTGCAGTTGAAGGGTAGACTCAGGCTGGCTGGGGCTTGGAAATGCACCACCAGGGGGGTGGGAGGGGTGGGTGGTGGGAAGGGCGGAGGCCAGGAGAGCTGCTGCCTAGCCCTGATGGGTCTATTAAATTTTAAAGTGGCCCTGCCCTCAGGCCTGCTGGGAAGGGGTGGGGACCTGGCCGACTCTGCTTCTCTCAGCTGTTTGTTGTTCTTCTGCCACTGCCTTGCTGGGGAGGGAGGAGGAGTATGATGATGAGTGAGCTGCCCAGGCAGACTCTTCTCTCTCTGGAGAGTGGCGACAGGGCAGGTCCTGGGCGGGCTCTGCCTGGGATCTTTCGAAGGTCTCCTCCATCCACACGCCCAGTTGGATGGCCCATCTGGTAGCTCTGCTCCTCCCAGCCTGACCAGGCTCCTGACTCCTCCAGCCCTTGCGGAGCTGTCGGCCAGAACGTTGCCCACTCCCTTTTCCTCCTGTCGGCTCCAGCGCTTGGAGCGGGGGCAGCCCCGCCGAGGAGAGCCGCGGGCGCTGGCCCTGGCCTGCAGGGACCTGGCATGCCAAGTCGTCCTGAGCGCTTCCCTCCTCTCCCGCAGGTCCCATTTAATGGATTCTGACATGGATTATGAAAGGCCAAACGTAGAGACCATCAAGTGCGTTGTGGTGGGGGACAACGCCGTGGGCAAGACCAGGCTCATCTGTGCCCGTGCTTGCAATGCCACCCTCACCCAGTACCAGCTGCTGGCTACCCATGTGCCCACGGTGTGGGCCATCGACCAGTACCGCGTGTGCCAGGAGGTAAGGCTGGGGGTCCAGCTGTGCGTTTGGATTTGCGGGCTTCTTCCCAAGCCACAGCTTGGGGTCTCCAGAGGCCTCTGGGTTGGGGTGGGAGCAGCTGAAAAGGAAGGAGCTCCTGGAGAGAGGTCTGAGGCCAGCACACCCCGGGGGAGGCATCTCTGACCATTTTTTTTCTTTTTTCACTGGCTGAGCTGGTGCCTGGGACCCCAGCTATGTCTTGGGTACTACGCCTTGTGCAATCCCAGCTCCAACCAAGTAACAGGGATCAGTGCGTGGGGCTGGAGCTTGGGAGAGATGAGAGCAGAGGTGGGAAGGAAGTTGGCAGCTAATACTAAAAGACCAGAGGCTTGTAAACATCCAATTTGCAGGGAAAGCTGGGAACAAGAGTAGGCTCCGGCAGAAGTCCCTTGCACCCCGTAACCGTCTGCTCTCTTAGGGTCTCTTCCACTCCGGTCAGCTTGGAGGCAGCCCTTGTTGATGCTACAGAGATTTCCCGTGGATGAGATGTTGTGTGAGGCATGCGGTGGGCTGCCACGCAGGGGCCCCAGGAACTGTTGCCCTTCATTCTCCAGGTGCTGGAACGCTCCCGAGACGTGGTAGATGATGTCAGTGTCTCCCTGCGCCTCTGGGACACCTTTGGAGACCACCATAAAGATCGTCGCTTTGCTTATGGGAGGTAGGGAAGGTCTCTGGCTACCTGCAGGGAACCAAGTGGGTGGGTTTTCCTTGCCTTCCCAAGAACTGAGCAACCTTGTGAAATTTCAACGGGGAGGAAGGAGTGGAAAAAACAGCTCTGGCTGACACTTGCGGGAGGCTGGGGCAGCCTGGGGCGGTGAAAGGAGCCAGGGCTTTGTGCCAGGAGGCCTGGTTCAAGTCCCAGCTCTGCCACCTAGTAGCTCTGATATGATTATTCTCAGCTTTGAGATGGTAAAAATGGTAATTTCTAACTCACAAGTGTGGCCAAAAGGAGCCTTTGAGCTCTAAAATGCTACATAAATTGGAGGTACTATTATTAGACGTTTTGTGTAAGAGCACATGAGGAGATACCTAAGCCAGGTGTGGGGCTGTAGTGGGGGTTGGGGGTGTACATGCATGCTGTCCCTTGTTCCAGGGACAGGTGACCTACTCCTAGCCTTCTCTGCCCACAACCTTCCTCTCCGCCCCCAGATCCGATGTGGTGGTTCTGTGCTTCTCCATTGCCAACCCCAATTCCCTCCACCATGTCAAGACCATGTGGTACCCAGAAATCAAGCACTTCTGCCCCCGAGCACCTGTCATCCTGGTGGGCTGCCAGCTGGACCTACGCTATGCTGACCTGGAGGCCGTCAACAGGGCCAGGAGACCCTTGGCTAGGTAGGGGGTGCTGGTGCCAAGGGAGGGGCCCCTCCATCTGGAGCAAGCTCACGTTGGGAGCCCACAGAATGCTCATTCATTCATTCACATATCTACTGCACACTTACTATGCGGGCAGTGCTGTGCCAAGCATCATGAGGAAAGACAGGGAAGAGGAAATGGTGTTTGCACGAAAAGGTCTTGTAATTTTGCTGAAAGATAAACTAAATATGTGAGCAGGTTAAATGCCAATGTGAAACACTGCATGGTAATTGCCAGAGAGGTAGTTAGTGCTGTCATTGCTTTGAACTGGGGAGGTCACTTGGGGCTTGGCATACACAGACAAGCCTTCCTGGAAGAAGAGGGGGTTGGAGGTGGATCTTGAAGGAGCTTGACAGGATTTGACCAGACAGAGGAGAAAGAGCAGGGCAGGGCTGGGGCCGAGGATGCAGATCCCTAGCGGAGTCTTCCAGGGAGCACCAGAACAGCGTGCTCCCTCCACCACCAACACAAGCTTTGTTTCACTTCTTGAACCCCCCAGGCCCATCAAGCCCAACGAGATCCTTCCCCCAGAGAAGGGTCGAGAGGTGGCCAAGGAGCTGGGCATCCCCTACTATGAGACCAGCGTGGTGGCCCAGTTTGGCATCAAGGACGTCTTTGACAACGCCATCCGGGCTGCGCTCATCTCCCGCCGCCACCTGCAGTTCTGGAAGTCCCACCTCCGCAACGTGCAGCGGCCTCTGCTGCAGGCGCCCTTTCTGCCCCCCAAGCCACCGCCCCCCATCATCGTGGTGCCCGATCCCCCCTCCAGCAGCGAGGAGTGCCCCGCCCACCTCCTGGAGGACCCGCTCTGCGCGGACGTCATCTTGGTGCTGCAGGAGCGGGTGCGCATCTTTGCCCACAAGATCTACCTCTCCACCTCCTCCTCCAAGTTCTACGACCTGTTCCTCATGGACCTGAGTGAGGGGGAGCTGGGGGGCCCCGTGGGGCCAGGGGGCACCCGCCCAGAGGACCACCAGGGCCACCCTGATCAACACAACCACCATCACCACCACCACCACGGGCGGGACTTCCTGCTGCGGGCAGCCAGCTTTGACGTGTGCGAGAGCGTGGACGAGGTCGGGGGCTCTGGTCCTGCTGGCCTCCGTGCCTCAACCAGCGACGGGATCTTACGGGGCAACGGAACAGGGTACCTGCCAGGCAGGGGTCGTGTGCTGTCTTCCTGGAGCCGAGCGTTTGTGAGCATTCAGGAAGAGATGGCAGAAGACCCCCTGACCTACAAGTCCCGGCTGATGGTGGTGGTAAAGATGGACAACTCCATCCAGCCGGGGCCCTTCCGGGCTGTTCTCAAGTACCTGTACACGGGGGAGCTGGACGAGAACGAGCGGGACCTCATGCACATCGCCCACATCGCCGAGCTGCTGGAGGTCTTTGATCTGCGCATGATGGTGGCCAACATTCTCAACAACGAGGCCTTCATGAACCAGGAGATCACCAAGGCCTTCCACGTCCGCCGGACCAACCGAGTTAAGGAGTGCTTGGCCAAAGGCACGTTCTCAGGTATGGAGCATGCCTAGAGCAGCTTTCTCCGGAGTCTGGGTGGGTCCCATTAGCATTCCGAGTCGCTCTCAGCCCTGACGTCCTGGAATACGGCCGCCCTGCTCCTGTAGCCTGGTCTCCCCAGGCTGAGAGCTGGTTGTTCAGTGCTTGGCCTGTTGTAGCAACAGAAGGAAGCGGGGCTGTCTGGGCTCCCTGACTACCCTTGGGGCTGGTTAGCCCATGTTCTTTCACCACGTCCTCCTGTGATGCCTCTTCTCCTCCCGGACAGATGTGACCTTCATCCTGGATGATGGCGCCATCAGCGCCCACAAGCCCCTGCTGATTTCCAGCTGTGACTGGATGGCTGCCATGTTTGGGGGGCCGTTTGTGGAGAGTTCCACCCGGGAGGTGAGGATGAGGATGGAAAGGGGGCGGGGAGGAGACAGACACGTACACTTTGCATCTGAGGCACCCACCGTTGAATGGTACTTTCTTCAGCATTGACTATGTGCTGGGCCCAAGAGATGTTTATGAGACGGTTCGTAGAGCTCTTACAATACACTAGGAGAGGGAATTGTAGTAAGATCTTAACTCGAGAGTTTAGAATCACTTTCAGTACATTGTCCCATTGAATTCACACGTGACTGTGACACACAGTGTAGCGCTCGCATGGTATGCCCAGAGGAGGGAGGCCCTGAGAAGTTCGGTGAAGGTACAAACTTGTGTAAGTAGAAAGGAGAGGTTAGGACTTGAGCTCAGGACTTTGATTCCTTAGCTCTTTTTACTGTACCTTGCTGCCTCTCTGACTTGAAACAACTAGAAAAATTTCAGTGTGTCCCAGGCTGAATCTGTCATTGTTTTAAAAGGTAGGTTCTACTATTACTGAGATATGGAGAGGCCAACAGATCAGGACACGACTACCATTGAGAAGATGGTTTGCTACTCACGGATCCCGGGAAGAGGGGGCCACGCACACCACCACGAGGGGGCCTCATGGAGAATCACCAGGGCCACTCAGGAGGCAGAGGGTTTCTGTGGGAAGGAATGGATGAGGCAGGGTGAGCAGGCTTAGGATTGGCTGGTTTGAATAATTTCAGCAGGCCCTGGGAGGATGAAGGCAGGGGAACATTGGCCTGGAGTATGAGAGCTGAGACAGCGAGGTGCTGCTGGGGGGTGTGGGCTCTGGATGGGTCTGGCTGCACGTGAAAGGCATGCTTGCAGGCGACTCCTTTGCTGTCTCTAGGAACTGGCTAGCCCTGGGAGAGGCAGTCCCTCTAGGGCCAGCAAGCCTGTAGATGTCAAAGCATCGAAATGCAGAAAATTAAAAGGTATGGTTAATAAAACCTCTGCCTCTAATCAGCACTCCTCCCACTCACCTGTTCTCTCACTGATACCAGCACTTTCTCAGGCCCCCAGACTGGAAACTTGGGGCCGGAAGGGGCCTATCGAAGTGTCCTTAGAAATATTCTTTTAAGTTTGTTCTCTCTTTTCCATTCACCCAGACAAGCAAAGTAGCCCAGGCAATGGTCCTCATTGTTCTCCATCTTCTCTGAATGTCTGGTACCTTATTTGCCCATCGCCCAGCCTTGGAGTTAACGAGACACTACTTTGTGCAGATGCTTAAAGTTCTGAGTGTCCAGGTGCAGTTTTCTCGACTGTTCTATAACTGCTTCTGAGTGCAGGGACTACTAGGCCTTTGACTTCTGCCAAGTATTCCCCTCTGTGCCCGTCTCTTAGTAAGTGCTCACCAAACAACTGAATGAAAAACCGAACCAGGAATAACGCTGCATCACGTCCTGCGATGTAGAGTGACTTTCATAAGGCTTCTGGGAAGGAAGTAGTTCTGGAAGGCTAAGCGGAAGGGCTGGGATTTGAGCTGGTCTCTGAAGTGGGAGCAGGATTTGGACATACAAAGTGTGAGATTAGGAACTCTCAGAAGCCCCAGGGGCCTACCAGCCCTGAGCACTTCTCAGTACCAGAGATGCCAGCTCTAAAGCGCCGGCTGATTCCCAGTGCAGCCTGGACAGCCTCGTGCCTGATGAGAAAGCAGTTTTTGTGGCAGGGCTGCTCGGAACAGATCCCGGAGGCCCAAAGCAGTGGCTTGAGCAGCCAGAGAGAGGCCAGCTAGTGTTCGCTTGGCTCCTTCTAGATCCTACTTGTGCTGCTCCCTGCAGGGACAGGAGGGACTGGGGGCTAGGCTGAGGGACCACAAGGACTCCTTCTAGCATCCTCTAAGCCAGAGCAGCTTCCAAAGGATGCCAGTGAGTATCCAGGTCCCTTTAAAAGTTCTTAGAGCTATTCCCTGATGCTGTTAGCAGGCTGGGGCTGAGTGCAGGTTGTGGCTCTGGGGGCCAGCCCTTGGCGTCTTCTCAGCAAACACAGGCACAGCACAGGGATGGCTGCTGGCCTTGGGGAGACCAGCCGTGTGGGCCAGGGCCTTTTGGGTTTCTTAGGGCCGAGTTCCTCTTTTCCATGGCTGGACTTCATTGCTCACTCCTTCCCACGCCCAGGTGGTGTTTCCTTACACAAGCAAGAGCTGCATGAGGGCGGTGCTGGAATACCTCTACACTGGCATGTTCACCTCCAGCCCTGACCTGGACGACATGAAGCTCATCATCCTGGCAAACCGCCTCTGCCTGCCGCACCTGGTCGCCCTCACAGGTAACCAGCCATGGCGTTCGGGTACCTCCCTGGGGAAGGAGTCAGGGATGCCCCGAGGAGTGATTATGTGTTCTTCTCGCATCTCCCTCCTCCTGGGGACAGGCTGAAGCACCAAGGGAATAAGCTTACATCAAACAAGACCTGTCAACACGTACCGGGTTCTGGATGAGGATATAGATGTGAAAAAGTGTGTTTGAGAGGTGTCTGATGGGTTGCCCGAGAGGCTCTCTCCAAAGGCCCAAGAACGTGGTCTCCAGCAGGTGATAGCACTTTGTGTTCTTAGCGTGGCTTTACGCGGGCAAGCTTAAGAAGTCAAAAAAGAATAGAACACAATTCCACCTTTCTCTATCCTCTGCCTCTTTTTTTTTTTTTTTTTTTTTGCCTTCTGCTTCTTCTCTTCTACTTTTTCAAAAATTTTTCTTATTTTTTTATTTTTTATTATTTTTTAAAAGCCAAATTTAGCAGTGGGGGGCAGGGGTTTGTCTTCTTCTACTTTTGATTTCTCCTCTTCCTTCTTCTAAAGAACAGAAAGCAAATATTGACCTGCCATTCCTAATTCCCCAATCTCAGAAGCCCTCTGGGGCGGGCAAGAACTGGGGCAGCAGTCCAAGGGCCTGGGGGAGAGAAATGGTACTGTTGGGGCCAGGGGAGTCTGGGGCCAGAGACCCGGGCAGGCAGTTGGCTCCTGTTCACGCTGGAGTTGGCGTTTGTGTTGGTGCTGGTGTTGACATCCAGGTTAATATTCTTGGGCAGGTCAGAGGGGCAGAGAGCAGATCCTCAGATACTGAGTTGAGGTTCAGAGAAGGACCCAGTGTCAGAGCTGCTGGGGCCCTGGGCGGATGCTCAAGACTGGGGCTCAGACATGAGGGAAAACAGCAATCTCATGAAGACAAATGAATTATAAGGGGGGGCCTGGTCACAGGAAGAAGGTGGAAATCATTGATCAGAACTGGAATATTAAGAGCTGAGCCTGCATAGGGAGTCTAGGGCTCCAGCTGGGGTCAAAGAGGACTTTGGGCAGGGAGAAACAGAGGGTTCTGGAGATGACAGCTATCACAGTATGTCATCCTTTGCTGTCCATGGAAAATGGTGTGGTCTTCTCAGAGTACATAAAACTTCAATTCTTAGATGGAATAATTCCACTTTTAAAAGATTATCTCCAAAGAAGTGACCCAAAGGGGAAAACATATGTAAAGGTATTTCTATAAGTTCATTTCATTATGGAAGGTGATTGGAAGCAACTCAAAGAAGTACCACTGGTTAAGTACACGTAGGTAATTTTCACATGGTAGTCATTAAAAATGTTAAACTGCACTGCTGCATGGAAAGGCTTATAGAAAATTACATTGGATAATATTTCCCACGAAATGGTCCATGCACACCAGAAAACATATACGAATACGTATATATCTACCTTGACAAGGATCAGTGGAAGATGCCAAGTTTTGTATAATTGGTGATGCCTTATGTTTTGTGAGATATGCTTCCTATGAAGCTATTAATTTAAACTTAAAACTTTTTAGTGTTAACTATAATACAAATACATAAAAGTGATGAAACATATGTTCAGTTTAATGAGTTATTATAAAGCAAAATGCCTTTCTAATCATGACTCATGTCAGGAGCTGGAACCTTGCCAGCCACTAGAAGTCATCCACCTCTCCCTGCTCCCTAAGAGGAACCGCTCTGCCCAGTACTCCTTTTTAATGGTACTTTTAATGCACTTACTTCCTTACTCTTACTATAAAACTTAATCGTTTTATCATCCAAGTGTACATCCTTAAACCACTACAGCATGGTTTTATTTTTTACATATCTTTTAAGTTTCTTAAGCTTAAGTTTCTTTTTCTTGTCCATTAAAACCATTTTTTCTCTTGCAATTCATTTGTTGATAAAAAGCCAAACACTGACCTTTTGTTCCTGTAGAGTTTTCCATGATCTAG
The DNA here is from genome assembly GCF_000956105.1 of Propithecus coquereli. Lineage (NCBI taxonomy): Eukaryota > Metazoa > Chordata > Mammalia > Primates > Indriidae > Propithecus > Propithecus coquereli. The sequence goes on from NW_012154062.1 coordinate 5,060,792, forward strand.
ATATTTGCTGATTGCATTTCCATAGTGTAGTTCGACATATCCCTCTGTCTGCCCTATTTCCTGTAAACCGGCAGTTGGATCTAGAAGCTAGATCAGATGCACATTCAGTTTTCTTTTGGCAAGACAACTTCATAGGTTGTTTCCCTCCTTCATCAAACGGCATAGATTGTCTATTTTTCTTTCTTTTGTGATATTAGCAACCATTGAGTAGCGCTGCCTGGATCCATCAATTTATTAGGTATTACAAAATGATAATATTCCAATTCATTCATTCCTTATTTGTTTATCTATCGGAATACTTCCGAAAAGACAGAAACTTCCCCTCATCTACAGTTAGGCTACCCAGTGGCATAGTTCATGTAGGAAAGGGAGGCAGGTCAATGCTTGATTCTTTCCTTTTTTTTTTTTGTTTTAACCAGTTTTCAAGATAAATTTGTTTCCTATCATCCTTTGAGGGTGACCCATTAGGTTGGATTTTTTTTTTTAAGTAGTATTATGAACTCTTAGATTTGAACATACTTGATTGGTTTCAACTAATTGCAGTTATCCTTACTGAAGCTCAAATACTGTACTCTTAGCCAGTGGGAGTCTCTGCGAGTTGCACCAGAGTCTTTGGGCTTCCTTGCTCTCTGGGATGATGAGATGTTCTAGATTCCTCTTGTATATTTCATGCCCCAGATCTGGAAATCAGCAATTTTTCCAAGAAGTCCTGGTTTCTCATAGCTTGAAATGGAAATGGTATTTCAATGCACCAGCAATGCTCATTGCTACTGGAATGATTATTATTTCTAGGTCTCTTTGGTGGACAGAGCTGGGAATCATCTTTATCTTTTTAAAGATAAATACCTCATGAGTTTATACTGATATTTCTAATTGAAATTCAGAACCAAGGGTATTCTTCAACATAAATGTTGTAACATAAAATGCAAGGTTAGTACACAATTTGTTACAAAATTTAAATTAAAACAAACGACTAGGTTTGTTTGTTGACCCATAGTTAAACTCACAGTTCTTAGTCTTTTTTGTTTTCAAAAAATGTGAGGCTTAATTACCCTCTCCCGTCTACATCAGTGGCTGGCTCGATTGGGGACTTCCATCCTGCGTATATCACACTATGTAGTTTGAAAAATCTTAAGATGATTCTAATGTCCTCCTTCACTTCCCACCCACGCCCCTCTGACAAAGTCTTGCTCCCCTCCTGGTCTCCCCCTGGTGGGAGCAGACTGAAATCACCTGTGGCCTTTCTTGGCCTGTCAGGACTTGCCTCTGGCCCTGATGTCCTTTGCCCTGCAGTGAGCCCCTGCTGGGGTGTGAGTGCAGGTCCGTTCATGTGATTCTTTAGCTGATTGCTGGCTGTGTGTGTCACAGAGCAGTACACAGTGACCGGGCTGATGGAAGCAACCCAGATGATGGTGGACATCGATGGGGACGTCCTTGTGTTCCTGGAACTGGCTCAGGTATAATGGCAGGGAAAGGAATCTACAGCAGTCTCAATTTGAGGCTCTGTCTGCCTATTGGCGGCAAATGGGGAGGGCTGGGAGATGGTGGGTAGGAAGAGAACCTGCTGTCAGATGCAGATCCCTGACCGGGCAGAGCCTATCTCACCCTCCACGCCAGGAAGCAGCTAGAGAACTCCCTGACATGCCCAGAGGAGAGCTGGCCCGGGGAGGAAAGGGCTGAGACTTCAGGCAACCACAGGGCTGGGGAGGGAACTCCCGTCTCAGGCCTAAACATTGCTGCCTGCCTGAAGTCATGTAGGGGGCAATGAAGACTCTCGATCTGAAATTAAGTACCTGGCCCCTCATCCCAAACAGACAAGCAAACTCTCCCCCACTGGTCCTAGCAGTGTCAGAAATACAACCAACCAAAGATTAGTTTGCAAAGTTGAAGCATAGCTGATTCGAGGCTTGCAGACACACCTGGGAAAGTCAGCTCCCTGTGCCTGCTTGTCCACACCTCAGTGTGGGCAGCTCTGGCCCCTCATGGGAAGGGGCAGGAGGTCACTCTGGGTAGGATCTGAGGACGGCAGATGCAGTAGGAAGCCACCACATAGGGCTCTGGATGTCTGCAGCTGGGGGGACAGGGGACAGCTGCAGGTGTCCATGCAGACCCCCACACCTGGGTGCCAGGACAGACGCTGTTCATTCCACCCGCAGTTCCACTGTGCGTACCAGCTGGCTGACTGGTGTCTCCATCACATCTGCACCAACTACAACAATGTGTGCCGCAAGTTCCCCCGAGACATGAAGGCCATGTCCCCAGGTGAGCATCTGGGGCCAGCCCTGGCAGCTCCTGCTGCTCTCCCCTTAGGCTCAAGGGGCCTCAACTTGGGTCCACATCTTGCATTTAACCCCACTTTGACCTTGGGGGTGGGGGCAGCCTGCAGAAGAGCCTCCAGCCCAGCAGAGGGGGCCCCAGGAAAAGCGCTGGCCTGGAGGGCAGCTCCCTCTGCCTCTCTGGGCTTCCATGTCTCAGGGCTATAGAGAGGACGCTGGACTAGAGTTGGTAGTTTTCAGACTTTTCTAGACAGGACACCACAATAAGAAATACATTTTATGCTGTGACCCAGTACGCACATAGAGCCCAGGCATGGGCGCAGTCCACAGCACGGACCACCCAGCTGGACATACTCAGAGGGCTCCTGCGGCTGGGTTTCTTCTTAATTAATTTCTCAGGTCTCAGAGCCAATGGAACTGCACAGGCTCCAGGGAGAGGTGTCGCTGGTAGCCCCGAGGGGTCTTCACTGGGCTCCCCGCGCTCTGCTGTGACTCTCCTCCCCGCTTCCGCGTGGCTGCGGCACCCTACCCATCCTCCCACCCGGTTCTCTCCTCCTTTTCACGTTGTTACAGCCCGTCTAGCATTTTCTTTCTAAAGCACGGGTCCAGATGCATCACCACCCTGTTTCCAAGCCTTTTGTGGCTCCCCAGACCCTCCAGAATGGGGCCGGCCTTCCTCTCCCCAGCCTGCCCCGCATCCTGCCGTGGGCCGACCTCCGCAGTCCCCTTGGAACCTTCCACTCTCCTCCCCTAACCGGCCGAGTACCTTCCGCCCGCAGCGCTGCTTACCTGTCCTCCCCGGTTCTTCGTCTCGGCCTGTTTCATTCCCAGCACACAGGAAGACCCCGTCTAGGTCTCCCCTCCGTCCTTGGGGAAAACACAACTGGAAGGGCCTTCCCCGGTGCTTACTGTCGCCTCTGCTCCCTGGGCATTTCTCCTGGGTCCGGGGCACCATGGGCCACGGGCGGGTGTGGGGGGCGGGGCTCCCGCCGCAGGGCCACGTGGCAGGGCGGGGCTGGCACCCTCTGGGCACTCCGCAGGTCCTGGGCTCCCCTTGTCCCTCTGCTGCCCTCCTAACCGAGCCCCACTGCGCTCCTCTCCAGAAAACCAGGAGTATTTCGAGAAGCACCGGTGGCCGCCCGTGTGGTACCTGAAGGAGGAGGATCACTACCAGCGGGCGCGGAAGGAGCGAGAGAAGGAGGACTACCTGCACCTGAAACGGCAGCCCAAGCGGCGGTGGCTGTTCTGGAACAGTCCCTCCTCCCCGTCCTCCTCGGCGGCCTCCTCAGCGTCTCCATCCTCCTCCTCGGCTGTGGTCTGAGATGCTGCCACCCTCTTCTGACCCTGCTGCTGTTGTCCCCACCGCCCAGCCCCTCCGTCCTTCTGCATCACCCCTCCACCTTACGGGGACAAGGGGATCGGCGGGACCAAGACCCTAAGGGCGGCACTGTCCTCACCAGCCAGAGAATAGCCTCGCCCTGGGGATCAGAACAGGAACCACCTGCAGAGGTCCCCAGGTCCGAAGCAGGACAGAGACAACTGCTGGGGGTGGGGCAGGGGAGGAGCTGCAAGCTCTGGCATGTTGTCTGGGTCCCAGCACCTTGGAGTCAAAGGGAAAAGCCTCCCAACGTTGAGGGCTTCGCTGGATGTCTGGGTCTCTGCTCTGGCCAGGGAGGCAGCTGCCCTCCTCTTGAGCAGAAGTGAGCTGCAAGGGTCCTGCCTCTCTTGGCCGTGTCTTTGCCACCAATGGACTTGAGGGGTTGCACATGTTTTGTGGCCATTTCCACATGGAGCCTACTCAAATCCTCACTGGAGAAGTCAGGGTAGAAACGAAGCCTTCAGAGCCCGACTCAGGGCTTTACATCCTGGGGTGCAGCTGTAAGAGGCCACCAGTGGAAAGGCCTGCGTCCTGCCAGCGTCCCTCCCTCCCAGGCTGCAGCAGTGCAGGCCGATGACAGGGCCAGAGGTTGTTTGGCGCTCTGGGGTCGGGAGCAACGCCTCTTGGTGCATTGAGAAACTTCTCCCCCAGCCCTCCTTCACCCCTCAGGTTTGGAGACGGAACCACAGGCAACAGCTGGGGTAGGCGGAGAAGGGCAGGGTCTGTGCACAGCCATCCCGTGCTCCTCCGTCCCCTCCCCCTGCCTCTGGGTAGCACTGCTTTTTATGGGGTGGGGCAAAATTAGCAAAAAACAAAACCCAAACAGAAAAGGAAACAAAACAAAATCACCACCACCAAAAACACTCTGTCCTCTATCCCTTCAAAGAATGAAAACCAGAAAAAGACCCTGTATACCTTACATTTTTATAAAACCAATCAGAGGCCCCTATGATGACGAGATGAAGGTTTAGGATGTAGAATCAACTCCAATGCCTTTCAGGAAAGGACTTGTCACCTTCTCAGACTGAGGATGCCTGGATGCTGCTGACTGGTTCTCAGGGCAGCACAGGGTCCTGGCCCTCGATGTCGGGGCTGGTGGCAGGGAGGTGTTTGGTCTCAGGGCTCAGACAGCACTGGGCTCTTGCCTTTGCTCGTCTGGAGATTGCAAGCCCTTGCCCTCACCTTTTAAGGGCTCCCCACCCCCTGCTGGGTTTGCTGTGTGTTGGGTGGGCAGGGTAGGAGAGCAGGAGTCCCCTGTAATGAAGGATCACAGGACATAGAGCCTTAGTTAGTGCTGCTTTGGGACATAGGGAAGGAAAAAAAGAGAATTGAACAGAAGGAGATGTAAGGTTAGCGTAGAGAGGAGGACGGGACTGAGGATTGCGGGGGTTAAAACAGTAGCTCGCGGCCCCCATGGGGCAAAAGCTGGGCCATGACTGACCCTTTCCCGTTTTCTAACCCTGACCCATATTTCATCACCCCACACCCTTTTTAGATTAAAAAGATCGCGTCCCACTGACAAGGGGCAGAGCTCAGGAGTCTCCTCACCTGAGAAAGATGCTCAGCTGAGAGGGACTGACTAGGTCCTGGGGACCCGGCTGGGCTCCCCAGCAAAACACTGGTTAGGTCTGGGATAGAGCAAAGGCAACCTCAGCAGCGGGTGGATGGTGCCAACTCCTGGAGATCTGAGGTTAAATCCTCATCAACAGGAAGAGCAAGCAGTGGAAGGACAAGCAGGTCTAACAATGGGGTAGATCCGTGTTGTCCAAGCCTGGGACACTCCCAGGCTGTGGCTGCCAGGTCCTGCAGGGTGGCTGGCTGGGAAGCCAGTTGTGGGCTGCCCTCTACAGGCCGGTCAGCCTCCTTGCAGCTGAGCTCTGGCCAGGGCTTCAAGCGAGGTTGAGGAGCCCAGGGGCAGGAGCGGGAGGGAAGCTTTAGGGGGAGAGCCCAGTGCAGCACCTCCCTCCGATGGAGGGGGACAATGTGGGCATGCCTGGGCCTCCAGGAACTGTAGGCAAGAGGGACTCTTGGGTCTTCAAGTGCAAGGGCAAGGGGAAATGTTTCTCCCGGGTGCTTGCAGGACTGAGCGACCTGGGTCCACTGATGAGGATGTCGACCGAGGGTTGGGGGAGCCCACAGGAGAGTGAGTGGCCACAGGACTTCCCCAGCAGCCAGGGCCAGCTCACACCTCAGGGACCCACCTCCCTTCCCAACAGCTCTCTCAGAGCCAGTGAACAGTACTCAGCAGCCCCAGGTGCAGCCCAGAGAACCACCCTGGGGGGCTGTGGGTGAGGCAGCCCAGCGCTCCTGTCCCTGGGCCCAGAGGGAAGGGCAGGCGGGAGACCAGAAGGGAAGGAAAGGCTGAGTTCCAGTCCCCATGAACCTGGCACTTTAAAATCCAGGGAGTCAGAAGCAGGAAACAGCCCTGTGCAGGGCAAAGCCTGAAGGCACAGAGGGGAGGAAAGTAGCAAGACACAGCAAGAACGCACCTGGGACCCGTGTCCCCAAGAGCTGGTTCAGAGAATGGGAGGATGGGGGCAAAAAAACCCAAACAAACAAAAACCGCACCTCTTTTTATATAAGGTTTCATATTTAATTTGGTCATGAATTCATAAATACATTAATATTTTGTATCTAACTGGCTCCTTCGTATTGCTTAATATCACCAGCACAGAGTCCGATGGGGGCCTTCCGCCGCGCAGTAGCAGCAAAGGGTACCAACCACAAAGGAAACACTCAAGTGCCTCTCCTGTGTCATGTGCTATTTGGCCTGGGTATTAAACAAAACCAAACCAACAAACAAAAGACCCCAAACAATTTCATGTCACGGTTTATTTATTTATTTTATTTTTATTTTTATTTTATTTTTATTTCTATTTTATTTTTATTTTTTTTAGAGAGGAGTGGCATGGAGTTTTTTAATTTGGGAGGCAAAAGGTTGCACTTAATAGAACGCAGAGGTGGGGTCAATAAACATTCATTACAAAGTAGTTCTGACACAGAGCAAGAGAACTCTGCGCTTTCCACTTGCATACCAAAACAGAGTCGGTTGTAAGCCCAAATCTGAAGAAAATCCACATGTCCAACGAGCTGCCGTCTCAACAACTCTTATCCAGGAAAATCAAAAGTGAACATTCTTCCAGTCTCCCACTCCTCAAGTAAATGGAAATGATTCAGCCAACAAAGTTCATGACAACAAGGTGCAGGATGGTGTTGGCAAAGAGAAAATCAGCAAAGGCTCGCTCCGGGGAGATGCCTTGGAAATCTGCTTTGTTCTGTGGGTTGATCTGTATTCTCAGGCAAACCGCTGGGATGAAACTCCCCACACAAGAGATGAAGCCCGAGAGAAAAGAGTTGAAGGGGAAGGTCCCCACCAGGAGACAGTAACCGAATTGCAGCGCCCCCGTCAGCAGTATATACAGGAGGTACGCATCCAGCAGCTTCAGACGCTGCGGAGTGGAGCTCAAGTACTCTTCTAAGAACCGGGAGATGACCGACACTACCGACGCCGACATGACTACACGCAGACTACTCCAACCAGCGTTCTCCAAACTCCTGGAAGACCCGACCGCCACACCGGATGTAGTGTTTGCGCACCCACGGTTTATTTTAAAAGAATAAGTTTGATAAACACTGATAAGGCTAATAAAAGAAGTCCTATGAGAAAGAGACAGGAGCTGAAAGCTGGGTGGCTCCCTGAGGTATGAGGGCAGAGCGTCCTGCACAGAAGGACCCATAAAGCCAAAGACCAGGAGGTGGGACTATCCTGTGCCTTCCAGGAGGTGGAGGGGGCAGTCATGGAACCCTGCGTGGACGTGGGAGAGGGTTGTGAATGGGAAGCCCAGGGAAGCCACCCCTTCCTAAAACTCCACAAGCTCAATACCCTGAACGTGCCTACATCTTCAGGCAATTCCAGCTTGGGCCACCCCAGCCCCGGAACAAAGAAACACGCAAGGCCTTGAGGTGGAAAAGACCCAAACCCCTGAGAACTACGGCCTTCATAAATGTCCCTGCGATGGTTGCAATACTGTGGGGAAGAGTTTGCTAGAAAGAGGACTGAAATGGTTACTGAGGTTTTTTATAAAAAAGAGAAAGGGGCCGGGCGCGGTGGCTCACGCCTGTAATCCTAGCTCTCTGGGAGGCTGAGGCGGGCGGATTGTTTGAGCTCAGGAGTTCGAAACCAGCCTGAGCAAGAGCAAGACCAAGATCCCGTCTCTACTAAAATAGAAAGAAATTAATCGGACAACTAAAAAAGTATATAGAAAAAATTAGCCGGGCATGGTGGTGCATGCCTGTAGTCCCAGTTACTTGGGAGACTGAGGCAGAAGGATTGCTTGAGCCCAGGAGTTTGAGGTTGCTGTGAGCTAGGCTGATGCCACGGCACTCTAGCCCGGGCAACACAGTGAGACTCTGTCTCAAAAAACAAAAAAAAAAGAGAAAGTGATACAAGGAGGAAGCCTGGGTGTGTCAGCTATTCTAGGCCCTGTTGCCATAGTAGTTAAGAATCGACATTTCCGTGCTAAGTATTTATACAGAAGGCAGATGCGTACAGAGGGGCTGAGCTCCTCAAATAGGGAATCTGCTCCTCTAAATGCAGCTCTGGGGCTCAGTGTCACAGACCGGCAGAAGTCAGAGGGACCATGGAGTCCTGAGTTGGTAAACGTTTCACACCATTCCTGAGCATCATCCACTCTTCCTGCCTGAGACCATGGCAGACATTGAAGACAGATCCCTGTCCTCTCTCTCCTGAGCCCAAATAAAGCTCAAGGTCACTGACATTCACTGGTAATGGGACATGCCATACAACCCATTTGCCACCTCTGATCCAACCCATATGCCATTCTTCCCATAAGCAGGATCCAAGTATGACTTCCCAGGACATGGGCCAACTGCACATAGCGTTTCACACGGATATAGTTCTCCTTGAGTCCTTACTCATATACATCGCCTATAAATAAATAAATATTCACTGTCGTATAAAACACTACTTGGACATAAGCAAATGCCTACATATTATTAATAATATGTAGGGCTCTTACAACACAAGAAAATATAAAATTTTTCTTGGGATGAAAAAGTGCCATGAACAGAAGAAGAATGACATACATCCTTGAACGATACACAACACACACACAAACCTAGAACTATACGAAACAAAAAATTGCTGAAAAAATTCTAGGACATTCTTCATACAGGATCAGAGTTTCTTCCAGCACCAGTCATGTGAAATTTCTGCCTGTTTGCTGTAGGCTTGTTGTCCAATGGTGCTTTTTTCCCAAGAAAAAAAGGTAAACTAGGGAAGCTCTGAAGAGCTTCTAAAGAGATTCTTTCACGATTAGGACACAGCAGAGCCTGCCTCATCTTCTAGATAGATGAACTTCCCGGAGCCCACCAGGTGGTCCTCGATGGTCTCCTTTGCATATCTTTGTCCTACCCTGTCCAAGGCCTCCAGCAGGCTGTGCAACGAGGCCTTCCGCCCCATCTTGCTGACCCATCGCTCGAGCATTTCGTACAGGGCGTCCTCTTTGCAGGCTGCACAGGCTCTGGCTATTTGGATGTCATTCTCCGTCAGTCCCACGAGCCTCATGAGTGGGTTCCAGGAGTTATAGGGCACAACACGTGGGAAGTAGACAAAGAACAGCCTCAGAGCTAGATGGAGAAAAGCCACAGAGACGGTCAGGTGAGTTGGGACTCAGCCCAGGAAGGGCAGAGGCTCCCGCATCAGGCCTAGAACCCTAGAACCTAGTGAGCTCCCCTGCGGGGGACCTGCTGCTCCAGCGTCCCGACCTGCTCCCCATCCACAGAGAACCAGGCCACACTGCTGGGACCCCACCTGCACCCAAGGTGCTGCAGGGGACTCAAGGTCACCAGAGAATCCTGCCCTCGGGCAGGGCTGCAGCCCCCTGGGGAGGATGGAGGGAGCTGGGGAGGCAGAGAGCAATGTGGGGTACGAGCCGGAGGGTGGGGCAGAGAGTGGGTGCAGCAGCGACTCAGAGCAGGGAAGCTACTTGGCTGCACTTGTCACAGGAGCAGGTCCCAGGGCGGCCACGCCTGCCCCTGCAAAAAGCCCAGGGCCTGGGCCGGGAGGGTCTCTGGTTCACGCCCAGCTCAGCCTCACTCCCCGGGCCAGGTGGGACGACAGACTCTGGCAAAAAGTCAACCTTAAAAGGGAGCAAGGCCACCCGGCCCGAGCCTGTGCGTGGATTAAGTGAGATGTGTGCAGAGGTGCGCACACCGCCGTCCTTAGGGACAGAAGGCGGCCGGGAACGTGAGGCTGTGTTTTCTAACAGTCTCAGTTAAAGAAAATAAAAAGAAATAAGTGATGTTATTTTAATGTAAGGTACTGACTCAATATATATAAAATATAATTTTAATATGCAATTATGTATAAAAAATGATCAGTGAGACATTTTCCTTTTTTTTTTTTCGCATCAAATCTTTGAAATCCTGTCTGCAATTTACACTGCAGCTCAGCAAAGTGGGCCTGGACACAGGTCGAGTGCTCAGTCACCTCCTGGGGCCCGTGGGTCTGTGCAGCGCAGCCCTTGGGGAGCTGAACCAGGCCCTGAACAAGGGAGGAGGGAGGAGGTGGGCAGGGGCGTGGACAGAGTTGTTAGGGTCCTCGTTAGGGTGCAGAGAGGGTGGGGCAGAGTGGGGGTCAGAAGAGGGGGGAGAGCGTCATTTAGGGTCCAGGGACAATAGCATAGGGTCCCTGGTTCCAGCACTGAATGCTCTGGAAGAGCCCTATCAGCTATGGGGACAGCAGTTAGGACACTGTCCCTTTTCCCTGTCCTCCTGCTGCATCGCCAGGAACAAAACACTTACTGTCAGTGGGATCGGCGCCGTTTGCTGGAACCAGCAGCCTCCTCCTGTGAGACTCTTCAGCTTCTGCCTGTCCCTGGAACACCCGGTGGGGACGCCCCGGGTCAGAGTCAGGAATCCCGGATTCCGGTGCGGCCTGGCAGTCAGCCGGCTGTGACACCTGCAACATGTCACTTTCTGAGCAAGCATCGTTCTGAAAGTTCTGGCATCAAGACAGGAAAGAAAACAAAGTGGCAAGACTCTTAGAAGAACCCAACACAATAATCCTTATTTTAGATAGCATCATATATTTTAAAAAGCCCAAAGGTTTAAACAGCAATACTAAAAAATCAATATGTCCAGATGAACATTAAAACACGTAGTGAACACAATAAATTAGAAAATGGAATTACAAAAAGACCCAAAATACAAACTTTGACAAAAAATAGGAATGTTTATCTGAAAAAAAAAATCAAAAATCTTCACTAAGTCATAATAAAACACTTGACCTCAAATACTATCTTCTTTGATAAGTGAACTATTGAATATTGAAAAGCTCTCAGTCCTTCCTAGATTAATTTATTAAAGTAATATTTAAAAAGTCCAGTGATTTTTTTTTTTTTTGGAGATGTTGGAGAAAATCTTATAAAATAATTCTAAATTTTATCTGGGTCAAAATAATTAATTCTGAAAAAGTAAGAAAGGGGTCTTTGCTCTCTTAGATATTAAAACATATTAGAAAGTTTCATTTGGTATTGTATGTGATATACGCTTTTTATGTCAATAAAACACATGGATATACATATGCATGTATGTATATAGATGGTATTTGCAAAAAAAGTTTACCAAAGAATCACAGGAAATTGTCTATTATAGTTACCTGAAATAAAAAAGGCTAGGGGCTGCAGGAAGAGTTTGGGGTGCTCTCGCTATGACCAAGTACCTCTCTGTCCTATGGTGGAAGTGGGGATATGCTTTAACCACTTTAAAAAGATGTTTGAAGTAATTTATCATCATGGAAGAATTAGTTGCATTTTTTAGTTTGTTTCCTTTTTTATATCTTTTCTTTTATATACAAGCAGTCCTCGGGTTATGGATGAGTCATGTTCCTGAGAATGTCTCTAGGTTGGAATTGTATGTAACTCGGATCCCCGGAAAACAGCTCATATTCGGTAATAATACTAATAACATTACTATAATGGCTCATATGTGGTAGTAATAATGCAGTGTAATACTGTAGTAATAATAATATTAATAGTACCCCTGTACGGTAATATTAATAATAAGTTACAGAAACTACTGTGCTCTTTCTTTTCATTCTTAGGCTCACAGGAATTTTACTCTTATTTTGGTCTTCTCACCAAATCAATAAGAACCTTTCTAGTTCAGTAATTAATCCGCTATGCTGCTTTCATTGGAGCGCTGCCTTTCACACGCCCCATTATTCTCACTTTACCCTTTCTAATTGTTCCCATAGTCTAGCGACGGAAGCCTAATGCTTTCCCGATGAATGATGGTGTCTTGGCCATTCTCCGAACACTTCATTATTTCTACTTCCGTTTCCGTTGTCATCACTTTTCTGTTCCCTGCAGGCTCACCTGGACTCGCAGGGAACTTTTGCTTTGGAGCCATGGTCAGCAGGGTAAACAAAGACTCACAAAATTAAATTAAAAAGTTAAGACGAAAGAGACACTGTGCCTATGTGAATAGGACCAGCTGCTATTGTAAAGAGCCGCACCAACGGGCCGCCTAGGCCATGTGGGTTTGACATGCGTGGAAGAAACTAGTTCCTGAATTATTAATTTAACTATTTGAATTAAATTCGTAAGTAAGGAACGCTGTAAGTCACATCGTCCCTACCCCTCGTCCCTCTCTCTATATATGTATTTTCTTTTTTATGCACTTGCATAGAAAAGTAATACCTTCTCTTTATTTAAAAAAGAATGTGCTATAGACCCAAGGAAGGAACAGAAAGAAACTGCCTGGGTGGAAGAGATCATGGTCCATGTACACATTTGTCATGCGGCAAGGGAGGCTTCAAAAGCAGAGGGAAATGGAAGAGTCGGTTGCTCAGTGAGCTTGGAGCAAGGAGACAGACACACAGAACAATTCTTCACTTCATAGCAGATCAAAAACCAAATTCCATTTCTATTGCTCCGTACCAAAAATTAAATCATTAAAAAATAAAACTGGGCCGGGCGCGGTGGTTCACACCTGTAATCCCAGCACTCTGGGAGGCCAAGGCGGGCAGATCATTTGAGCTCAGGAGTTCGAGATCAGCCTAAGCAAGAGCGAGACCCCATCTCTACAAAAATAGAAAGTAATTGGCCAAACAACTAAAAATAGAAAAAATTAGCCAGGCATGGTGCGTGCCTGTAGGCCCAGCTACCTGGGAGGCTGAGGCAGGAGGATCGCTTGAGCCCAGGAGTTTGAGGTTGCTGTGAGGTAGGCTAACGCCCTGGCACTCTAGCCCAGGCAACAGAGTGAGACTGTCTCAAAAAAAAAAAAAACTGTAAGAAACTAGATAATCTCATTTTATATTGGATGGAAAGACTTTCTGAGCTTAAGAAAAATGAAAACTCAAATGTATACACTGCTTTAACTACTACTCAATATCACATCAGAACTGATGAACTGATTTGAACAATAACTGGATGTGTGTGCATGTGTGTGCACCAGAAAAAAGCACTTCCAGGCGGGACACAGAGGCTCACACCTGTAATCCTAGCACTTTGGGAGGCTGAGGCAGGAGGATCGCTTGAGCCTGGGAGTTTAAGACCAGCCTGAGCAAGAGTGAGACCCCATGTCTAGAAAAATAGAAAAATTAGCCAGGGGCGTGGTGGCTAACAGTCTGTAGTCCCAGCTACTCGGTAGGGTGAGGCAGGAGGATCTCTTGAGCCGAGGAGTTGGAGGTTGCTGTGAGCTATGATGATGCCACTGCACTCTAGCCTAGGTGACAGAGCAAGACCATGCCTCAAAAAGAAAACAAAAACAAAAAAGAAACAAAAAGGCACTTCCACACATTGACTAAGAAATTCTACTTCTTCTTGGAAACCTCCCTATGAACATGATCAGAAATCTGGAAAAGGATTTACTGTCAAATATGTTCAATGTAATAATACTCCTGGAGGAAATTTAACACTCCTGCTGTTAGGAGCAAGGGCTCTGTGAGTTCTGCTAGGAGCACACGGCGGAGATCAAGCCGCCCTTATTCAGTCATCAACAAACCCCGGGCGCCCACTCTGCCTGCACAGCTCTAGGCTCTGGGGACATGGCCAGAGCAGGACAGGGACTTAGAAGAAGGCCCCACAGAGTGCGAGGGTCACCTTGTTGGGGCAGCTGCTCTGGCCCATACTCCCCATTGCCTGCAGTCCCTCTGTCCCTAAGGCTCCGCTTTACCCTGGGCCAGGACAGCCGAGGCACCGTCCTCACCCAGTACCTACAAAGTCCTGGGCCAGCAGCAGGACCGGGACACAGCACGGCTGACCTCACTCACCAGCAGACGCTCTGCCTCCCCTGGGGACGTTACGGTGACACCTGTCAGCACTACCGGCTCCTGGCTTTCCTTTGTCTGCTGAGAGTCCAGGGTGGAACAAGAGTCTCTGTTGCTCAGGATCTCGTTGCGGGCATTGTCCTCAGCCCCAGGCCCTCCTGGGGACCTCTGGAACCAGGAGAAGACCTTGGGAGGCAAAGAACAGACTCAGGAGTCCACACCCAGGGCTCCCCACAGCTCTCCCGGGCACTGCTGCTCCTGCCATCCCCACCCCTGCCAATGGGGTCACCCCAGGTGGGCAGAGGCTGAGCACATCCAGCATCTGCTGCTGGCACCACGCCCCTGGTCACGCCCATCCCCAGGGTGCAGAGCTGCAGGAAGGACAGGGCTGCAGCACGGCCCACTGGCCTGTGTGGTGCTCAAGGCAGCCATGTGGCCCTCAGGGTCAGCAGAGCCCCAGGCCACTGCAGAGAGCCAGCACAGCCGTATGGGACAGTGGGGACGCCCCACCCAGGGCTCTGTGTGGGCAGGAAGCAGCTCCTGAGCACCCGGTGCCCCCAGTTTCTGGAGAAACCAACTTACTTTGTCCAGGCTCTTAAGGTCCTTGCAGCGACCTGAAAGAGAAGGGGGTCCCCTTAGCAAGCGGGGAGGAGCCCATGCAGCACCCCCTCCCTGAGGGCAGTGCCCAGGCAGGGCTGGGCTGGGGGCTGAGACACTGGACAAGCAGCCCTGGCCTGGGCACAGGGACGGGGCCTTTCCAACTCTGGGGCACCCTCAGGAAAGGGGAGGAGGAGAAAATAGAGTAAAAATAAACACATGTGAAATCTCTGTTTGGTTCCGCGCTGACCAAAACCAAATAAACCCTCTGAGCACGTCTGGTCCTGACCCTGGTCCCCCAGTGGAGGAGCCGACTCCCTCTCTGCCCTGGCTGGCCCTGAAGACGGAAGGGGGAGGGGAGCTGGCCCCGCCCTCCAGACGTGGGAGAGGAGGGCACCGCCAGCCCCAGGAGAGGGACTGATGACATTCTGGTCCTGCGCAGGGCGGGGGTGCACGTTAGGTGGGAGATGGTGACCACCACAGGGTGACAAGGATTTGGGAGACAGGGGAGGGCACTTCTGCCTGTGGAGCAGGGTGGGGGAGGGACAGAGAGTGCCCAGGGGCCCCTCTCTCAGCCAACACCTACCTGTGCGGATGCACCACCCGCAAAGCAACGCTGCCACCACCACCACCCCCAGGAGGAACGGGGAAGCTCCAATCAGGATCTTTGGGATGAGCCAATTGCCTGAGGAAGGGAGGGGAGAGGCAGAATTCCCTGGGCTGGCGGTCATTGGTCCTGCAGGAGCCGGGGCTTCACCAGACGCCTTAGTACCTGATCCTTCGGGGACGCACACAAGGTCACTCCAGGGGGTACAAGGCCTGTACTCAACCATCCCATCGGGGCACCTGGGTACACACAGGGAGGAGACGTGGGATTCCGTGAGGGAAAGCTGGCCAGATGGGACAAAAGAGGAGCCACTCTTCTGCCCACTGTCCCTGAGCAGGTGACAGAGGAAGGACAGGCCTCTCGTGTCTCTGGGGGCCCCACTCTCCCTTGCTGAGTCCGGGGAAGGATCTGATCACGTGAACTTCAGCCCCTCGGGCTCCCTGCTCCGTGGTCAGGGCTGTGGCCTCCAGGAACCTTCTCTGCTCGGCACACTCGGGGCTTCCCTGGGCTGCAGGGGAGGCCCCGAGTTAGCGGGAACCTCCCTCCAGGGCAGGTGGGAGGCCCGCGTGGCCACAAGCTGAGCCACAGCCTCCAGCCAACCCCGATACCACTGAGCTCCCGTCCCCACCTATCTGCCCGTCCCTACCCGTCACGGCGAACACTGGGGGTCAGTAAGAGTCATCAGTGTCGGCCCCTAAAACCCCAAATAAGTACAGGACAGGTCCTGAGGGACCAGGGACCAGGTAAGGACAGCTGCGTTGTCTCAGGTCATGGGAATCTAGAAGGAGCTACACCCATGGCCTTCTTATGAACTCTGTGTGCCACGGGCACTTTTGTCTGCATGGTCCCTACTTGGATAAAATAATTATTAAAAATTGCATTTTAGGACTGAATTGGATTAAGGATAAATATTAACATATGCCAGGCTGTATTCTTTTCATTTACAATTTCAAAACAAAATATTTCATGGGCCCCCAAGAATATCAGGGGCCCTAGGTTGTGGTCTCCTGTGTCCGGTGGGACACGTGCCGGGGAGGTGTGGGAAGGGGCTGCTGCAGGGGGCAGGGTGGGGACAGGCAGATGGAACAGGAGGGGCCACCACAGGCTCAGGACACCCCACAGGGTCAGGGATGCCCCAAGAGGGTCGAGGCCCCATGGAGTTCACGGGACAGAAAAGGCTACAGGGAAACTCGGGGATTCTGGGGGTCAAGCCTGCCTCTCCTGTCTCACCTGGGGAGGCACTTCTGGCAGAACTCCGGGGAATCCTCTCCCCGGTAGGTGTCTGCTTTGCACTGACACTCTGTGTTTGCGGTTATGTTGCAGGGACTTCTCTCCTCTTCATCTGCACGCAAAGGGAAAGTCTTTGGGGAAATGTTTCCCTGGTGTGTCCCTCAACCCTTCCTCACCACCCTGACCCCTTCCCACTCAGCTCAGCTCAGGTCACCAAGGAGCTCTGAGGGCCAGTTTCTGCACCAAGCCACTCGGGGCACACAGAGGACAGCCACCCTTCAGCTGTCACCAGTAGTCAAAGTCATACAAAATGGACCAACATTCATTATCTCTTACATCAGCTTAGGGGAAGAGAATCCTTTAGATAACATGGTAACAAGGGAGATGCTAGAGTAGAACCTGAGAGTCTCTGGCAGGAGAGGAGCCCCTGGGTGACTTCCCCAAAGCTGGGCCCTGCTGGCCAGGAGGGAGGGGCCTGAGGACATGAGGCTGAGAGAGGCAGAACAGCTGCCAGGAGCCAGCTGGGTGGGGTCCTGCCCAGGACCAGAACCAGGTCACAGCTGAAACCCAGCCCTTTCCCCTCAGCCACACCTTCCCCCTGCTATAAGTTACCCCCACCCCCTTGCAACTGGTAGTATAAAAGATTTCCCTACCAGGTGGCATGCATTATAAAAATAATTTCTGTTTAATGTATTTAATGACCCAAAGATATAATCATGGAACAACGGCGTATGAAGACCAAGTGGGACTGGAATCCAGGTCTCCTGGCTTCATTTATGCCATGAATTTCATATCGTCATGCTGCGTTCCATCTTTAGGCTCAGGGTCCACGTGTACCTGAATTACAAACCGAACAGGGTCGGCAGGAAGAGAGGGCGTTCCAATGAGTGGTGTAGTCCACTCCATAACTGCAGGAGGGACAATCTCTACTATCTTCTGATATATGGGTTCCTGGGAGGGGAGAGAAAAAGCTGGTGAATATTGATTCACAGGATTCTTAGAGGCTGGGGTACCCTTTCAGCCATCAGTGGAACCCAGACAGGGAAATCCACTGTACCTGGCTTGGTCAGCTCATCAGTTCTGCGTTTATTATATATCTTAGACCAGCACTGCTGACAGAAATATAATGCAAGCCACAAATTAAATTTGAATTCATACTCGCCACATTAAAAAAGTGAAAGAAGTGAGTTAATTTTAATAATGCATTTTAACTTCATACACCCAAACTAATATCACTGAAATATATAATCAATGTAAAACATGTAGATATTTTACATTTTTATAGTGTTTTCAATTCACAGTGTGCATTTCTCATGCATGGCATGTCTCAGTCTGCTGTTGCATATTTCAGGTGATGGACAGTCACATGGGTCTACTGACTACTGTGAACTATAATAAAATTTTCAGGCTCACCCCCCCCCACCGGCTAACTAAATGGACCCCCTCATGGCCAAAGGAATATCCTAAAATTAAACTGCTTGCCAGGAGGAGGGAGGTCAGACATGCCTTATCATGCCCCCTCCCTTCTTGGACACATCATTTATAACCCATTAACAGGCCTAGGGTATGCAAGACAAACCCGCAGGTCCTCAATTTATACAACAAATCTATGTCCAGAGGCTTATCTCTGATAAACAGCTCCTTGTGTTGAAACATTCCAAGCCTTTAGACAAAGCTTCATGTCTTTAACCAATTACAAGCCAAAGAATCTTTAAACCTACCTATAACCTGTAAGCCCCCTCTTCGAGATGGCCCACCTTTTCAGGCCAAACCAATGTATGCCTCCCACATATTGATTTATGACTTTACCTGTAACCCCTGTCTCCCTGAAATGTATAAAATCAAACTGTAACCCAGCCACACCGAGTCCACTGCTCAAGACCTCTTGGGCATGGCTCTGGTCATGGTCCTCGAATTTGGCTCAGAGTAAATCTCTTTAAAATTATTTTACAGAGTTCAGTCTTTTTTCCGTTTACGCTACCAACATTGGACAGCACCATTGTAGACCTTGGAAACTCACACGAGAAAGTCCCAATACCTGTCCTCAGTGAGCTGCCGGTTAGTGGAAGATATAAACAGGAGCAGAAGTAATACAATAATGGGAAAAGCCTTCAAAATTAAAGCTCATGTCATCAGCCATGGAATGAAAAACAGGTCCTACCTCTAGAAAGTCAAAGAATGACCCAAAGACATGGAAGCCAAAGCTACCCTGGAAGGGAGAGGCATTTTGAAATTGGAAAGCGTGAGGCCCCCAACTTTGGTTTTCTTTTACAAGATTGTTTTGGTTGATCTAGCTCATTTTAAATTTCATAAGACTTTGGGGATGGGTTTTTCCATTTTTGAAATAATACTATTTTGATAAGCATTGCATCTGTATATCACTTTGGTTAATTTGTCATCTTCACACTCTTAAGTCTTCCAGTCCATAAACACAGAATGTATCCCTGTTTATTTAGGTTTTTTTTTTTCATTTCTTTCAGCAATGTTTTGTAGTTTTCAGTGTAAAAGTCTTTCAGTAGCAAAGAACAATCCAAAAATGAAATTAAGAAAACAATTTCATTCACAGTGGCTCAAAAAGAATAAAATATTTAGGAATAGATTTAACAAGGAGGCACGAGACTTTTGAAAAAGACTTGTCTACACATCCAAGAAGCTAAATGATCTTTAAGCAGGCTAAATTTGAAGACAACCATACCAAGACACATTATAGTCAAATGGACAAAAGCCGAACACAAACAGAAAATCTTGAAAGCAGCCAGTAGCCCACTCAGTACGTACTAGAGAACCTCCATGAGGTTATCAACTGATTTCTTATCAGAAACCATACTGGCCATGACACAGTGAGTGACATATTTAAAGTGTTGAAAAAAATATCTATCAACCAATGAACTCTACTTACATTTAGGGTATAATCTGCTTTATTCAAAGTCTACTGATTTAAATGTTAATCCTATCTAAATAATACCTACACAGAAATGTCTAGAATAATGTTTGACCAAGTATCTGGGTACTGTGGCCTAACCAAGTTGACACATACAATTAACCATTACAAGTCTACCCTTGTCAACCCCATACCACACACATGTCCTTAACATCTATGTTAATGGTCACGCAAGGTACAAAGAAGACGGAAATCAAAATGGTACACACCAAGAAAACAACTAAATATATATATTTTTATATATAGGCACTAATGGAAGAATTGAGGAACAAGATACATATAAAACATAAAGAAAACAAATAACTAAAGAGCAGAAACGAGTCCTTCCTTCCCAGTAATTATGTTAAGCAAAAAATGGTTTAAACTCTACAACTGGCCAGGCACGGTGGCTCACACCTGTAATCCTAGCACCCTGGGAGGCTGAGGCAGAAGGATTGCTTGAGCTCAGGAGTTCGAGACCAGCCTGAGTAAGAGTGAGATCCCATCTCTATTAAAAATAGAAAAGTCAGCTGGGTGTGGTGGTGCATACCCGTAGTCCCAGCTATGTGGGAGGCTGAGGCAGGACGATCGCTTGAGCCCAGGAGTCAGAGGTGGAAGTGAGCTACGATGACACCATTGCACTCTAGCCCGGGCAACAGAGTGAGACTCTGTGTCACAAAAACAAACAAACAACAACAACAAAAATCCCCATAAAATAGACCATAAACCATCTACATGCTGTCCACAAGAATCCTGAATTATTTTTATTACTATTGAAAGATACTGTAAAAAACTCAACTGACACAAACCTTACTTAACAATGCATTATGATGATGGCAATGCATATCAACGGTGTTTAATAATGGTGCTGGGGTCACTAAAAATAATAAAGTGTCTTTCTTACCCTCTCCTCATAAGAAAATTAAGTCTAGGTGGATCAATGATTTAATTAGAAAATAGAAAGCCACAAAACTACTGGAAATATAGACGAGAATTTTTAGTAAGACTTTGTAGAATAAAGAACTGTCTCAGTATGATAAGATGACATAAAAATTGGATAAAGTCAACTATATAAAAATTAAGAAGAAAACTCTGCAGAGCATAACTCCCGACAGAGATGAAACCAAACTAGAAGAAACTACGTGCAACAAAAATCACTCTTAAAAGTATAATTTTCTTAATCTGTAAGAACTCATATGACTGAATAATAATAAGGAAGCTATTATTAGAAGGAGTGAAGGCTGGGTGCGGTGGCTCATGCCTATAATCCTAGCACTCTGGGAGGCTGAGGCAGGAGGATCGCTTGAGCCCAGGAGTTGGAGGTTGCAGTGAGTTGTGATGATGCCACTGCACTCTACCTGGGGGACAGAGCAAGACGTTGTCTCAAAAAAAAAAAAAAAAAGCGCAAAGAAAATCTAACGGAAACAACATACAAATGACATTGGCCTCATGAACAGATTCTTGACCTCATTCACCCCAAGAGAAATGCAAATCTAGAGGTGATTTGGTCTCTGGGTCCTTGGCATGGGCTGTGGTGCCCACTCTCTGTGAAAGGAAGCATCTCCCCCTTCCGGGATGCAAGTTCCACGGACAGTTCCTTCCCAGCCCTTTCGCTGACCTGTCGCCTGGCCTGGCATCTCCATGTCCGGGTCCTTGTGCCCCATCCTCTTCAATATCTACATTTTCCTTCTCACAAGACTGAGGCTTCACGAATCACTTACGTGCTGGGGTCCCCAAATGTGTACTGCTGGCCCTGCCACACACTGCTCCCTCAGAGACTCAATTCCCCCTGAGCAGTTGGGTTTGGTGCCTCGCTTGTCCTCGCTCCCTGCATAGAATCCATCCTCAAGTGCCGACAGCTGACTCCAAATAATCCAGTCTTCCCTACTCCTTCAGCTCAACCCTGGACCGCAGCAACAGGCACCCTGACGGTTCAGTGTGTGTGAACTTTGGCCTGGGCTCTTTCTTCTCCGTGTTCTAACCCTAGACAAGCCCCGCTGTGCGCTGAGGGTTTGCCCTTCTGGAAGGGAGGGGCAGCCTTTCCTGTGGTGTCCCGTCATGAAATGCAAATTTGTAAGTGGTTTCTAAAAATCACTGCATGCTACTCTTGCCACCTGCAGAAGCCCTTGTGCAGCAGACGATGTATTTCCACCTCACACGTGTGTGGAAACAAGTGTGAGACAAAGATAACAGTCAAGCAGCCCCGACAGGCACTGCTGCCTCTCCCGGGGCTCAGAGGACCCCATGGAGCTGAGACACCCACTGTGTAGCATGCCCAGGGCACGCCCCTACGAAGCCCTCCACCTGCATCCTGTCTTGCCTGCCCCCTTCCATCCAGAAGTGAGCACTAAAAACACAAATCAGATCCTGGCAGCCCTTTGCTGAAAACTTTCCAGCAGTGTGAATCACTCACAAAATAAAACCCAACTCCCTCCATGTGTGATCTGCCCCAACTTGTCCCCCAACCTCTCCTCCCTCCACTCACCCCAGCCTCTGCCCCCTCAGCACTCACTGCCGTGGGGCCCTCTCAGGAGCGCTCTTCCAGGCTCTAGGCACTGCTGGTACTGCCAATTTTGAGATGCCAGCCCAGCGTCACCATCCCCAGGAGGCCTCACCAACCCCATCTCTGCCCCACTCAATGATTCCTCAAAGTTCCTGCCAGGCCTCTCTGACCATCACCTTCATCCCATCCCAGAAGGAAGGCCCCAGAACACAGGGCCTCCTGGCCCACACTACACAGTGCCTGACCTACAGAAGGCATCCAATAAATCCCTGTGCAATAAGGAACCAGGAGTTCAGGGGGCAGAGTCTGGGAGCTCGTGGAGACAGGAGAAGAGGAGAAAGGATCAGAGAGTGTACCTGGTGGACACAAACCCTCCTCAGGGCTGTGCCTCCATCGCTGGGGGGCAGCTGTCTGCTGGGGAACCCCATCCTGCTTGGTGGTGGCAGAGTCGGCTAGGACCTGTGGGGTCAAAGCAGGGTCGGACATGAGTGGCTTTCAGACTGTCACCCCTCCCACGATCCATCTCACATTCCCTTTGCCCCAGGCGCGCCAACTAAACAGAACCTCTGTCTTTCTTGAACTCTGAACTCTCCAACATTCTTTTGTATTTTTGTTTGTCCCTCCACACCTCGGCGCTAGCCACGTAAGCTATACTTGCAAAGCTCTTCTTTATCCTTATATCTTATTATAAAAGAAAACATGTTTATTCCAGAAAATGCACAAGTTTTTAGAACAATATAAAAACCACATGTGATATTCTCAACTAGAGATATTAATAGCATCCATCAATATTTTGTCTCACGTAGGTCCACTGTTTGACCATCTATATGAATAGCCTCCCTCTCTCTCTCCAACTTACACACACAGACACACCCATTTTTAAAAGTGAGGGTTCATCACATAAGTGCACATATAAGAATAACATTTAGGCCGGGCGCGGTGGCTCACGCCTGTAATCCTAGCACTCTGGGAGGCTGAGGCGGGCGGATCGTTCTGAGCTCAGGAGTTCATCACCATCAAATTGGTATTAGCTGATCAACATTTA